>NW_025111020.1:0-336425 GCF_015476425.1 Leptopilina heterotoma
AATGTAAAAAATTTAGTTTTTTGACAGTTTTTAAAAAATAACTCGAAAAGTTTTGCGTTGGGCAAAAGTTGTCAACAGCAAAGTTGTAGCTGATGCAAAGCCGAGAAAAAAAGTCTCTGGTAGTAAATCGCATATGCAAGAACGTCGGAGATAATGAAGTCGGACTATTGATTTTTTATCAAAAAAGTGCACAAAAAATATATATAGAGAGTGATTTTTCTAGAAATTACGAGTTTTTTTGTGTTCAAGTATGTTTTCAAGTATTATAGAGTGAGAATATGTCAAAATCAATTGACTGATTTTTATTCCTTTAAAAAAATTCGATTTTTAGTGTTATTTTAGGATTTTTTAAGTTTTTTTGACCATTTAAGAGACTATAACTTCGAAAATTGAGTTTTTATGAAAAAATGTTATAGAGAAAAGTTGTTTGTATTTTTCTAATCTAAATAAAATAAAGTTAAAATTCTGAAATTTGAAAAAATTAATTTTTCAAAATTTTGAAACTACCGTATTTTTTGTAGTTTTTAACGAAAATGTCTGGTTAACGAACTTAGCCTTCATTTTTACACCAAGTTTAAGTGTGTTGAATTTAAAAACGATCCGATAAGTTTTTCAAAAGTTATCGTGGGAACAACATATTACCGTCTACAGACGGACAGACAGACAGCGGACAGACAGACAGACAGACACACAGACAGACGCACTCGCCGGACCATGTTTTTCGGACTCAGGGCACCTCAAAACGTAAAGATTTCATAAAATTAGCAAAAGTCAAAATTTCGACCAAAACTAATACCTTCTCATGTGATGAGAATGTAAAAAATTTAGTTTTTTGACAGTTTTTAAAAAAATAACTTGAAAAGTTTTGCGTTGGCAAAAAGTTGTCAACAGCAAAGTTGTAGCTGATGCAAAGCCGAGAAAAAAAGTCTCTGGTAGCAAAATCGCATATGCAAGAACGTCGGAGATAATGAAGTCGGAATATTGATTTTTTATCAAAAAAGTGCACAAAAATATATATAGAGAGTGATTTTTCTAGAAATTACGAGTTTTTTGTGTTCAAGTATGTTTTTCAAGTATTATAGAGTGAGAATATGTCAAAATCAATTGACTGATTTTTATTCCTTTAAAAAAATTCGATTTTTAGTGTTATTTTAGGATTTTTTAAGTTTTTTTGACCATTTAAGAGACTATAACTTCGAAAATTGAGTTTTTATGAAAAAATGTTATAGAGAAAAGTTGTTTGTATTTTTCTAATCTAAAATAAAATAAAGTTCAAAATTCTGAAATTTGAAAAAATTAATTTTTCAAAATTTTGAAACTACCGTATTTTTTGTAGTTTTTAACGAAAATGTCTGGTTAACGAACTTAGCCTTCATTTTTACACCAAGTTTAAGTGTGTTGAATTTAAAAACGATCCGATAAGTTTTTCAAAAGTTATCGTGGGAACAACATATTACCGTCTACAGACGGACAGACAGACAGCGGACAGACAGACAGACAGACAGACACACAGACAGACGCACTCGCCGGACCATGTTTTTCGGACTCAGGGCACCTCAAAACGTAAAGATTTCATAAAATTAGCAAAAGTCAAAATTCGACCAAAACTAATACCTTCTCATGTGATGAGAATGTAAAAAATTTAGTTTTTTGACAGTTTTTAAAAAATAACTCGAAAAGTTTTGCGTTGGGCAAAAAGTTGTCAACAGCAAAGTTGTAGCTGATGCAAAGCCGAGAAAAAAAGTCTCTGGTAGCAAAATCGCATATGCAAGAACGTCGGAGATAATGAAGTCGGAATATTGATTTTTTATCAAAAAAGTGCACAAAAAATATATATAGAGAGTGATTTTTCTAGAAATTACGAGTTTTTTGTGTTCAAGTATGTTTTTCAAGTATTTTAGGGTGAGAATATGTCAAAATCAATTGACTGATTTTTATTCCTTTAAAAAAATTCGATTTTTAGTGTTATTTTAGGATTTTTTAAGTTTTTTTGACCATTTAAGAGACTATAACTTCGAAAATTGAGTTTTTATGAAAAAATGTTATAGAGAAAAGTTGTTTGTATTTTTCTAATCTAAAATAAAATAAAGTTAAAAATTCTGAAATTTGAAAAAATTAATTTTTCAAAATTTTGAAACTACCGTATTTTTTGTAGTTTTTAACGTAAATGTCTGGTTAACGAACTTAGCCTTCATTTTTACACCAAGTTTAAGTGTGTTGAATTTAAAAACGATCCGATAAGTTTTTCAAAAGTTATCGTGGGAACAACATATTACCGTCTACAGACGGACAGACAGACAGCGGACAGACAGACAGACAGACAGACAGACACACAGACAGACGCACTCGCCGGACCATGTTTTTTGGACTCAGGGCACCTCAAAACGTAAAGATTTCATAAAATTAGCAAAAGTCAAAATTCGACCAAAACTAATACCTTCTCATGTGATGAGAATGTAAAAAATTTAGTTTTTTGACAGTTTTTAAAAAATAACTCGAAAAGTTTTGCGTTGGGCAAAAAGTTGTCAACAGCAAAGTTGTAGCTGATGCAAAGCCGAGAAAAAAAGTCTCTGGTAGCAAAATCGCATATGCAAGAACGTCGGAGATAATGAAGTCGGAATATTGATTTTTTATCAAAAAAGTGCACAAAAAATATATATAGAGAGTGATTTTTCTAGAAATTACGAGTTTTTTGTGTTGAAGTATGTTTTTCAAGTATTTTAGGGTGAGAATATGTCAAAATCAATTGACTGATTTTTATTCCTTTAAAAAAATTCGATTTTTAGTGTTATTTTAGGATTTTTTAAGTTTTTTTGACCATTTAAGAGACTATAACTTCGAAAATTGAGTTTTTATGAAAAATGTTATAGAGAAAAGTTGTTTGTATTTTTCTAATCTAAAATAAAATAAAGTTAAAAATTCTGAAATTTGAAAAAATTAATTTTTCAAAATTTTGAAACTACCGTATTTTTTGTAGTTTTTAACGAAAATGTCTGGTTAACGAACTTAGCCTTCATTTTTACACCAAGTTTAAGTGTGATGAATTTAAAAACGATCCGATAAGTTTTTCAAAAGTTATCGTGGGAACAACATATTACCGTCTACAGACGGACAGACAGACAGCGGACAGACAGACAGACAGACACACTGACAGACGCACTCGCCGGACCATGTTTTTCGGACTCAGGGCACCTCAAAACGTAAAGATTTCATAAAATTAGCAAAAGTCAAAATTCGACCAAAACTAATACCTTCTCATGTGATGAGAATGTAAAAAATTTAGTTTTTTGACAGTTTTTAAAAAATAACTTGAAAAGTTTTGCGTTGGGCAAAAAGTTGTCAACAGCAAAGTTGTAGCTGATGCAAAGCCGAGAAAAAAAGTCTCTGGTAGCAAAATCGCATATGCAAGAACGTCGGAGATAATGAAGTCGGAATATTGATTTTTTATCAAAAAAGTGCACAAAAAATATATATAGAGAGTGATTTTTCTAGAAATTACGAGTTTTTTGTGTTCAAGTATGTTTTTCAAGTATTTTAGGGTGAGAATATGTCAAAATCAATTGACTGATTTTTATTCCTTTAAAAAAATTCGATTTTTAGTGTTATTTTAGGATTTTTTAAGTTTTTTTGACCATTTAAGAGACTATAACTTCGAAAATTGAGTTTTTATGAAAAAATGTTATAGAGAAAAGTTGTTTGTATTTTTCTAATCTAAAATAAAATAAAGTTAAAAATTCTAGAATTTGAAAAAATTAATTTTTCAAAATTTTGAAACTACCGTATTTTTTGTAGTTTTTAACGAAAATGTCTGGTTAACGAACTTAGCCTTCATTTTTACACCAAGTTTAAGTGTGTTGAATTTTAAAACGATCCGATAAGTTTTTCAAAAGTTATCGTGGGAACAACATATTACCGTCTACAGACGGACAGACAGACAGCGGACAGACAGACAGACAGACAGACACACAGACAGACGCACTCGCCGGACCATGTTTTTCGGACTCAGGGCACCTCAAAACGTAAAGATTTCATAAAATTAGCAAAAGTCAAAATTCGACCAAAACTAATACCTTCTCATGTGATGAGAATGTAAAAAATTTAGTTTTTTGACAGTTTTTAAAAAATAACTCGAAAAGTTTTGCGTTGGGCAAAAAGTTGTCAACAGCAAAGTTGTAGCTGATGCAAAGCCGAGAAAAAAAGTCTCTGGTAGTAAAATCGCATATGCAAGAACGTCGGAGATAATGAAGTCGGAATATTGATTTTTTATCAAAAAAGTGCACAAAAAATATATATAGAGAGTGATTTTTCTAGAAATTACGAGTTTTTTGTGTTCAAGTATGTTTTTCAAGTATTATAGAGTGAGAATATGTCAAAATCAATTGACTGATTTTTATTCCTTTAAAATAATTCGATTTTTAGTGTTATTTTAGGATTTTTTAAGTTTTTTTGACCATTTAAGAGACTATAACTTCGAAAATTGAGTTTTTATGAAAAAATGTTATAGAGAAAAGTTGTTTGTATTTTTCTAATCTAAAATAAAGTAAAGTTAAAAATTCTGAAATTTGAAAAAATTAATTTTTCAAAATTTTGAAACTACCGTATTTTTTGTAGTTTTTAACGAAAATGTCTGGTTAACGAACTTAGCCTTCATTTTTACACCAAGTTTAAGTGTGTTGAATTTAAAAACGATCCGATAAGTTTTTCAAAAGTTATCGTGGGAACAACATATTACCGTCTACAGACGGACAGACAGACAGCGGACAGACAGACAGACAGACAGACAGACAGACAGACACACAGACAGACGCACTCGCCGGACCATGTTTTTCGGACTCAGGGCACCTCAAAACGTAAAGATTTCATAAAATTAGCAAAAGTCAAAATTCGACCAAAACTAATACCTTCTCATGTGATGAGAATGTAAAAAATTTAGTTTTTTGACAGTTTTTAAAAAATAACTCGAAAAGTTTTGCGTTGGGCAAAAAGTTGTCAACAGCAAAGTTGTAGCTGATGCAAAGCCGAGAAAAAAAGTCTCTGGTAGCAAAATCGCATATGCAAGAACGTCGGAGATAATGAAGTCGGAATATTGATTTTTTATCAAAAAAGTGCACAAAAAATATATATAGAGAGTGATTTTTCTAGAAATTACGAGTTTTTTGTGTTCAAGTATGTTTTTCAAGTATTTTAGGGTGAGAATATGTCAAAATCAATTGACTGATTTGTATTCCTTTAAAAAAATTCGATTTTTAGTGTTATTTTAGGATTTTTTAAGTTTTTTTGACCATTTAAGAGACTATAACTTCGAAAATTGAGTTTTTATGAAAAAATGTTATAGAGAAAAGTTGTTTGTATTTTTCTAATCTAAAATAAAATAAAGTTAAAAATTCTGAAATTTGAAAAAATTGATTTTTTAAAATTTTGAAACTACCGTATTTTTTGTAGTTTTTAACGAAAATGTCTGGTTAACGAACTTAGCCTTCATTTTTACACCAAGTTTAAGTGTGTTGAATTTAAAAACGATCCGATAAGTTTTTCAAAAGTTATCGTGGGAACAACATATTACCGTCTACAGACGGACAGACAGACAGCGGACAGACAGACAGACAGACAGACACACAGACAGACGCACTCGCCGGACCATGTTTTTCGGACTCAGGGCACCTCAAAACGTAAAGATTTCATAAAATTAGCAAAAGTCAAAATTCGACCAAAACTAATACCTTCTCATGTGATGAGAATGTAAAAAATTTAGTTTTTTGACAGTTTTTAAAAAATAACTCGAAAAGTTTTGCGTTGGGCAAAAAGTTGTCAACAGCAAAGTTGTAGCTGATGCAAAGCCGAGAAAAAAAGTCTCTGGTAGTAAAATCGCATATGCAAGAACGTCGGAGATAATGAAGTCGGAATATTGATTTTTTATCAAAAAAGTGCACAAAAAATATATATAGAGAGTGATTTTTCTAGAAATTACGAGTTTTTTGTGTTGAAGTATGTTTTTCAAGTATTTTAGGGTGAGAATATGTCAAAATCAATTGACTGATTTTTATTCCTTTAAAAAAATTCGATTTTTAGTGTTATTTTAGGATTTTTTAAGTTTTTTTGACCATTTAAGAGACTATAACTTCGAAAATTGAGTATTTATGAAAAAATGTTATAGAGAAAAGTTGTTTGTATTTTTCTAATCTAAAATAAAATAAAGTTAAAAATTCTAAAATTTGAAAAAATTGATTTTTCAAAATTTTGAAACTACCGTATTTTTTGTAGTTTTTAACGAAAATGTCTGGTTAACGAACTTAGCCTTCATTTTTACACCAAGTTTAAGTGTGTTGAATTTAAAAACGATCCGATAAGTTTTTCAAAAGTTATCGTGGGAACAACATATTACGGTCTGCAGACGGACAGACAGACAGCGGACAGACAGACAGACAGACAGACACACAGACAGACGCACTCGCCGGACCATGTTTTTCGGACTCAGGGCACCTCAAAACGTAAAGATTTCATAAAATTAGCAAAAGTCAAAATTCGATCAAAACTAATACCTTCTCATGTGATGAGAATGTAAAAAATTTAGTTTTTTGACAGTTTTTAAAAAATAACTCGAAAAGTTTTGCGTTGGGCAAAAAGTTGTCAACAGCAAAGTTGTAGCTGATGCAAAGCCGAGAAAAAAAGTCTCTGGTAGTAAAATCGCATATGCAAGAACGTCGGAGATAATGAAGTCGGAATATTGATTTTTTATCAAAAAAGTGCACAAAAAATATATATAGAGAGTGATTTTTCTAGAAATTACGAGTTTTTTGTGTTCAAGTATGTTTTTCAAGTATTATAGAGTGAGAATATGTCAAAATCAATTGACTGATTTTTATTCCTTTAAAAAAATTCGATTTTTAGTGTTATTTTAGGATTTTTTAAGTTTTTTTGACCATTTAAGAGACTATAACTTCGAAAATTGAGTTTTTATGAAAAAATGTTATAGAGAAAAGTTGTTTGTATTTTTCTAATCTAAAATAAAATAAAGTTAAAAATTCTGAAATTTGAAAAAATTAATTTTTCAAAATTTTGAAACTACCGTATTTTTTGTAGTTTTTAACGAAAATGTCTGGTTAACGAACTTAGCCTTCATTTTTACACCAAGTTTAAGTGTGTTGAATTTAAAAACGATCCGATAAGTTTTTCAAAAGTTATCGTGGGAACAACATATTACCGTCTGCAGACGAACAGACAGACAGCGGACAGACAGACAGACAGACACACAGACAGACGCACTCGCCGGACCATGTTTTTCGGACTCAGGGCACCTCAAAACGTAAAGATTTTATAAAATTAGCAAAAGTCAAAATTCGACCAAAACTAATACCTTCTCATGTGATGAGAATGTAAAAAATTTAGTTTTTTGACAGTTTTTAAAAAATAACTCGAAAAGTTTTGCGTTGGGCAAAAAGTTGTCAACAGCAAAGTTGTAGCTGATGCAAAGCCGAGAAAAAAAGTCTCGGGTAGCAAAATCGCATATGCAAGAACGTCGGAGATAATGAAGTCGGAATATTGATTTTTTATCAAAAAAGTGCACAAAAAATATATATAGAGAGTGATTTTTCTAGAAATTACGAGTTTTTTGTGTTCAAGTATGTTTTTCAAGTATTTTAGGGTGAGAATATGTCAAAATCAATTGACTGATTTTTATTCCTTTAAAAAAATTCGATTTTTAGTGTTATTTTAGGATTTTTTAAGTTTTTTTTGACCATTTAAGAGACTATAACTTCGAAAATTGAGTTTTTATGAAAAAATGTTATAGAGAAAAGTTGTTTGTATTTTTCTAATCTAAAATAAAATAAAGTTAAAAATTCTGAAATTTGAAAAAATTAATTTTTCAAAATTTTGAAACTACCGTATTTTTTGTAGTTTTTAACGAAAATGTCTGGTTAACGAACTTAGCCTTCATTTTTACACCAAGTTTAAGTGTGTTGAATTTAAAAACGATCCGATAAGTTTTTCAAAAGTTATCGTGGGAACAACATATTACCGTCTACAGACGGACAGACAGACAGCGGACAGACAGACAGACAGACACACAGACAGACGCACTCGCCGGACCATGTTTTTCGGACTCAGGGCACCTCAAAACGTAAAGATTTCATAAAATTAGCAAAAGTCAAAATTCGACCAAAACTAATACCTTCTCATGTGATGAGAATGTAAAAAATTTAGTTTTTTGACAGTTTTTAAAAAATAACTTGAAAAGTTTTGCGTTGGGCAAAAAGTTGTCAACAGCAAAGTTGTAGCTGATGCAAAGCCGAGAAAAAAAGTCTCTGGTAGCAAAATCGCATATGCAAGAACGTCGGAAATAATGAAGTCGGAATATTGATTTTTTATCAAAAAAGTGCACAAAAAATATATATAGAGAGTGATTTTTCTAGAAATTACGAGTTTTTTGTGTTTAAGTATGTTTTTCAAGTATTATAGAGTGAGAATATGTCAAAATCAATTGACTGATTTTTATTCCTTTAAAAAAATTCGATTTTTAGTGTTATTTTAGGATTTTTTAAGTTTTTTTGACCATTTAAGAGACTATAACTTCGAAAATTGAGTTTTTATGAAAAAATGTTATAGAGAAAAGTTGTTTGTATTTTTCTAATCTAAAATAAAATAAAGTTAAAAATTCTGAAATTTGAAAAAATTAATTTTTCAAAATTTTGAAACTACCGTATTTTTTGTAGTTTTTAACGAAAATGTCTGGTTAACGAACTTAGCCTTCATTTTTACACCAAGTTTAAGTGTGTTGAATTTTAAAACGATCCGATAAGTTTTTCAAAAGTTATCGTGGGAACAACATATTACCGTCTACAGACGGACAGACAGACAGCGGACAGACAGACAGACAGACAGACACACAGACAGACGCACTCGCCGGACCATGTTTTTCGGACTCAGGGCACCTCAAAACGTAAAGATTTCATAAAATTAGCAAAAGTCAAAATTCGACCAAAACTAATACCTTCTCATGTGATGAGAATGTAAAAAATTTAGTTTTTTGACAGTTTTTAAAAAATAACTCGAAAAGTTTTGCGTTGGGCAAAAAGTTGTCAACAGCAAAGTTGTAGCTGATGCAAAGCCGAGAAAAAAAGTCTCTGGTAGCAAAATCGCATATGCAAGAACGTCGGAGATAATGAAGTCGGAATATTGATTTTTTATCAAAAAAGTGCACAAAAAATATATATAGAGAGTGATTTTTCTAGAAATTACGAGTTTTTTTGTGTTGAAGTATGTTTTTCAAGTATTTTAGGGTGAGAATATGTCAAAATCAATTGACTGATTTTTATTCCTTTAAAAAAATTCGATTTTTAGTGTTATTTTAGGATTTTTTTAAGTTTTTTTGACCATTTAAGAGACTATAACTTCGAAAATTGAGTTTTTATGAAAAAATGTTATAGAGAAAAGTTGTTTGTATTTTTCTAATCTAAAATAAAATAAAGTTAAAAATTCTGAAATTTGAAAAAATTAATTTTTCAAAATTTTGAAACTACCGTATTTTTTGTAGTTTTTAACGAAAATGTCTGGTTAACGAACTTAGCCTTCATTTTTACACCAAGTTTAAGTGTGATGAATTTAAAAACGATCCGATAAGTTTTTCAAAAGTTATCGTGGGAACAACATATTACCGTCTACAGACGGACAGACAGACAGCGGACAGACAGACAGACAGACAGACACACTGACAGACGCACTCGCCGGACCATGTTTTTCGGACTCAGGGCACCTCAAAACGTAAAGATTTCATAAAATTAGCAAAAGTCAAAATTCGACCAAAACTAATACCTTCTCATGTGATGAGAATGTAAAAAATTTAGTTTTTTGACAGTTTTTAAAAAATAACTCGAAAAGTTTTGCGTTGGGCAAAAAGTTGTCAACAGCAAAGTTGTAGCTGATGCAAAGCCGAGAAAAAAAGTCTCAGGTAGCAAAATCGCATATGCAAGAACGTCGGAGATAATGAAGTAGGAATATTGATTTTTTATCAAAAAAGTGCACAAAAAATATATATAGAGAGTGATTTTTCTAGAAATTACGAGTTTTTTGTGTTGAAGTATGTTTTTCAAGTATTTTAGGGTGAGAATATGTCAAAATCAATTGACTGATTTTTATTCCTTTAAAAAAATTCGATTTTTAGTGTTATTTTAGGATTTTTTAAGTTTTTTTGACCATTTAAGAGACTATAACTTCGAAAATTGAGTTTTTATGAAAAAATGTTATAAAGAAAAGTTGTTTGTATTTTTCTAATCTAAAATAAACTAAAGTTAAAAATTCTGAAATTTGAAAAAATTAATTTTTCAATATTTTGAAACTACCGTATTTTTTGTAGTTTTTAACGAAAATGTCTGGTTAACGAACTTAGCCTTCATTTTTACACCAAGTTTAAGTGTGTTGAATTTAAAAACGATCCGATAAGTTTTTCAAAAGTTATCGTGGGAACAACATATTACCGTCTACAGACGGACAGACAGACAGCGGACAGACAGACGCACTCGCCGGACCATGTTTTTCGGACTCAGGGCACCTCAAAACGTAAAGATTTTATAAAATTAGCAAAAGTCAAAATTCGACCAAAACTAATACCTTCTCATGTGATGAGAATGTAAAAAATTTAGTTTTTTGACAGTTTTTAAAAAATAACTCGAAAAGTTTTGCGTTGGGCAAAAAGTTGTCAACAGCAAAGTTGTAGCTGATGCAAAGCCGAGAAAAAAAGTCTCTGGTAGCAAAATCGCATATGCAAGAACGTCGGAGATAATGAAGTCGGAATATTGATTTTTTATCAAAAAAGTGCACAAAAAATATATATAGAGAGTGATTTTTCTAGAAATTACGAGTTTTTTGTGTTCAAGTATGTTTTTCAAGTATTTTAGGGTGAGAATATGTCAAAATCAATTGACTGATTTTTATTCCTTTAAAAAAATTCGATTTTTAGTGTTATTTTAGGATTTTTTAAGTTTTTTTGACCATTTAAGAGACTATAACTTCGAAAATTGAGTTTTTATGAAAAAATGTTATAGAGAAAAGTTGTTTGTATTTTTCTAATCTAAAATAAAATAAAGTTAAAAATTCTGAAATTTGAAAAAATTGATTTTTTAAAATTTTGAAACTACCGTATTTTTTGTAGTTTTAAACGAAAATGTCTGGTTAACGAACTTAGCCTTTATTTTTACACCAAGTTTAAGTGTGTTGAATTTAAAAACGATCCGATAAGTTTTTCAAAAGTTATCGTGGGAACAACATATTACCGTCTACAGACGGACAGTCAGACAGCGGACAGACAGACAGACAGACACACAGACAGACGCACTCGCCGGACCATGTTTTTCGGACTCAGGGCACCTCAAAACGTAAAGATTTCATAAAATTAGCAAAAGTCAAAATTCGACCAAAACTAATACCTTCTCATGTGATGAGAATGTAAAAAAGTGTCTGTCTGTATGTCTGTCTTCGTGTCTGTCTGTAGACACAATGGTGTCGCCACGATTACTTTTGAAAAACTTATTGTATCAACTTGCAACTTTGCAAGTACAAAGTTACTGTTAAAATACAGATCGAGTTCGTTAGCCAGCCAGTTTCGTCGAAAACTACAGTACTTTCAAAATTTTAAAACTCAATTTTTTCAAATTTTAATATTTTTAACTTTATATTACTTTAGATTGGAAAAATACGAACAACTTTTCTCTACAACATTTTTTCATAAAAAGTCAAATTTCGGAGTTATAGGCCCTTAAATAGTAAAAAAATACTCAAAAATCCGAAAATAACGCTAAAAATCAAAATTTCTCAAAGAAAAAAAATTATTACATTAATTTCCACATATTCTCACCCCATTGTACTAAAAAAACACTCACATTAACAAAAAACTAGTAATTTCCAAAAAAACCACCATATATATATTTTTTTTATCATTTTTTTAACAAAAATTCCATATTCCGACTCAATTATCTCCAAAACTATTGCCTAAGAGAGCTTGCTACTAAAGACTTTTTTTCTCGTCTTACCATCAGCTACAACTTTGCTGTTGACAACTTTTCACTAAACCTAAAACTTTCCGACTTATTTTCAAAAAACTAATTTTTTATTACATTCTCATCACATGAGAAAGTATTAGTTTTGGTCGAAAATTGACTTTCGCTAATTTCATGAAATCTCGACGTTTTGGGTTCCCCTGAGTCCGAAAATCATGGTCTAAAAAAAGTGTCTGTCTGTATGTCTGTCTTCGTGTCTGTCTGTAGACACAATGGTGTCGCCACGATAACTTTTGAAAAACTTATTGTATCAACTTGCAACTTTGCAAGTACAAAGTTACTGTTAAAATACAGATCGATTTTGTTAGCCAGCCAGTTTCGTCGAAACTACACAAACTACAGTACTTTCAAAATTTTGAAAACTCAATTTTTTCAAATTTCAATATTTTGAACTTCATATTACTTTAGATTGGAAAAATATGAACAACTTTTCTCTACAACATTTTTTTATAGAAAGTCAAATTTCGGAGTTATAGGCCCTTAAATAGTAAAAAAATACTCAAAAATCCGAAAATAACGCTAAAAATCAAAATTTCTCAAAGAAAAAATATTATTACATTAATTTCCACATATTCTCACCCCATTGTACTCAAAAAACACTTACATTAACAAAAAACTAGTAATATCCAAAAAAACCACCGTATATATATATTTTTTATCATTTTTTTAACAAAAATTCCATATTCCGACTCAATTATCTCCAAAACTATTGCCTATGGGAGCTTGCTACTAGAGACTTTTTTTCTCGTCTTACCATCAGCTACAACTTTGCTGTTGACAACTTTTCACTAAACCTAAAACTTTTCGACTTATTTTCAAAAAACTAATTTTTTATTACATTCTCATCACATGAGAAAGTATTAGTTTTGGTCGAAAATTGACTTTCGCTAATTTCATGAAATCTCGACGTTTTGGGGTCCCCTGAGTCCGAAAATCATGGTCTAAAAAAAGTGTCTGTCTGTATGTCTGTCTTCGTGTCTGTCTGTAGACACAATGGTGTCGCCACGATAACTTTTGAAAAACTTATTGTATCAACTTGCAACTTTGCAAGTACAAAGTTACTGTTAAAATACAGATCGATTTTGTTAGCCAGCCAGTTTCGTCGAAAACTACACAAACTACAGTACTTTCAAAATTTTGAAAACTCAATTTTTTCAAATTTCAATATTTTTAACTTCATATTACTTTAGATTGGAAAAATATGAACAACTTTTCTCTACAACATTTTTTCATAGAAAGTCAAATTTCGGAGTTATAGGCCCTTAAATAGTAAAAAAATACTCAAAAATCCGAAAATAACGCTAAAAATCAAAATTTCTCAAAGAAACAAAATTATTACATTAATTTCCACATATTCTCACCCCATTGTAATTAAAAAAACACTTACATTAACAAAAAACTAGTAATTTCCAAAAAAAACCACCGTATATATATATTTTTTATCATTTTTTTAACAAAAATTCCATATTCCGACTCAATTATCTCCAAAACTATTGCCTATGGGAGCTTGCTACCCGAGACTTTTTTTCTCGTCTTACCATCAGCTACAACTTTGCTGTTGACAACTTTTCACTAAACCTAAAACTTTTCGACTTATTTTCAAAAAAATAATTTTTTATTACATTCTCATCACATGAGAAAGTATTAGTTTTGGTCGAAAATTGACTTTCGCTAATTTCATGAAATCTCGACGTTGTGGGGTCCCCTGAGTCCGAAAATCATGGTCTAAAAAAAGTGTCTGTCTGTATGTCTGTCTTCGTGTCTGTCTGTAGACACAATGGTGTCGCTACGATAACTTTTGAAAAACTTATTGTATCAACTTGCAACTTTGCAAGTACAAAGTTACTGTTAAAATACAGATCGATTTTGTTAGCTAGCCAGTTTCGTCGAAAACTACACAAACTACAGTACTTTCAAAATTTTGAAAACTCAATTTTTTCAAATTTCAATATTTTTATCTTTATATTACTTTAGATTGGAAAAATACGAACAACTTTTCTCTACACGGAAAAACCTTTGAGAAGTCTGCCTTCCCACTGTCACAAAATTTTGCTTCTCACTGCATGGAAAGTCTGATCGCCCGCCACTGGGTGCGTAGCATTACTGTTTTCGATAGACAAACTTCCCAAAAAGTTTAGAAAATTACAACTGGGTACGTTGGTCACCCAGTTTGGGAGTGCAGATGAACAAGTTTAGTGGTGACGCTGACGCATAAGTTTCGGGTGAGCAGACTGCTTAAAGGTTTTTCCGTGTACAACATTTTTTCATCAAAAATTAATTTTTTTTTTTTTTTAAGTTTTTGGATCAGGCTATCTTAACTGGGTTAAAAATTTTTATTGATTTTCTAATATGTTATAACTAAAATATATTCATAAAAGTTTTAACATTTTAGAAAATTATTGAAATTTTTTTTATTTAGCTGGAAAAAAGGCCGCTATTTTCATACAAGTCGAACAAGTGAATGACTTTTACTCCCTGTCGTCTGCTATCTTAAATCGACACTTTTGTGCCTTTGGAATAAAAAATATCTTACTTTACACGGGACTTAAAGGCTGCTTTCACGTATCTTGTTGCTTAATGTACTGTTTGCTAATTTTATGAAATCTTTGCGTTTTGAGGTGCTCTGAATCCAAAAAACATGGTATGGCGATTACGTCTGTCTGTAGGTCTGTCTGTCTGTCCGACAACAATACTTTAGAAAAAATTAATTTTTTTAAAAACTTTTTTCGAATTTTTGACTTTTTGTCTCATCTTAGTTGAGGTGATTTATTTTTGCTTGTTAAAACGATGGGTAAATTTTGGAGGATTGTTTTTATTTTCTTAGTTCAAACTTTTTTTTGAAATGCTGTGCTATTTATTATTATTTTGTTCTAATTTGGGTATCCTACCTTTGCTTTGCTTACAATTTCTAAGCAAAGAATACACGTTAATACCTGAAGTAATTCTCATACTGTTGAAAATGATCTTTAGAATAAGAAATGAAGCTTTAGAAAACGTTTACTATTTTATAAGTTATTCAAATATTTGTATAGCATTAAAAATGGCGATTTTTTCAAAATCTCTAAGTGAATTTCTTGTTTAAGCTCAAAATAACATATAATAACAATATTTGTTAATATACACTGCAAAAATAAGTATCTTATTTGATATCTTAAAATAAGATATAAGATGGAAAAATGGTATCTTACATCTTAAAATAAGATGTTTTCTAAAGTATCTTACTAATTTTTAAGATGTTTTATAGGTCTTAGATATTTCTTCTATCTTAAAAAAGTAAGATACTTCTGTAAGTTTTTTAAAGTATCTTATTTAAGATGTTTCTGTCTCAATAAGATGTTTAGCGATAAGATACTTGTGAATTGTAAGATGCGAAAAAAATTTAAGTTACTAAAAACTAAGATGCATAAAATGTCTTACATATAAGCCCATAGTTAACCTCAAAACTTTTTTCCCAAAAAATATGATGAAAATGTGTACGAAGATACTTTAAACATCTTAAATTAAGATATTTTAAATAACTTAAAAGTGACTACAAAAACATCTTAGAAATGACTACCAAAACATCTTAAATAAGATACTTCTTTTTGCAGTGTATTTAATAAATTATGTAAGAGGCGCGTCCGGCCGGAAGGTCCTACCGAAAGTTTAGGCGCTTGGACGTTCTTTTAAAATAATCATGCAGAAAATTTATCTAATTGTTCATTTTTAAATCTTTAGTAAATTTAAAGTTTTTCTTATAACAATTAAACTATCACATTCACTGTATCCGGATTTACATGTTTTTAATCATACATTTGATATATATTTATAAATCACGTATATAGGGGGAACGGGACATAATGGCTAAGGGGCGTAATGAATAATTGTAATTTATTTAAAAATCGTAAATCGAAATGATTTCGCTCCAAAGACAACTTGATGTACTGCAAGTTTCTGCAAAGTTTGATTATTTATTTTTCAATCACTATTGTAAGAAATATAGTAGAAAAACTGTATTTCACATATGAAAGTAACTTTTCAAAATTTTCATTTTTTCGTTATAATTTTTTTAAAATAACTTTAAAAAAGAAACTAAAATCGCGTTTTAAGCTTGAAACATTTTTAAGGGTCAATTTGAGATTTTTGATTCACACTTACTGTATTGATAAAAATTACAAAATATTTCCTAAGTACCACTAGGGCGTGTTGGCTAATGCAACACGCTATGCATAAAGAGCAACCTACGATACCGACGAAGTGTACGTTCATTGTAGAAAAAAAAGTAAGAGTAATATAGGGACTTTCGTTTTTTTAAAAGAAAGATGAGATACCGGAGTAACTTTTCTAGGAGATAAACACTTAATTAAAACAAAAATGTATGAGTAAATCAACAAACAGTGAAAAGTTAGCCATTACGCTCCGGTCTACACTACACAAAAAACCTTGATACTAATACTTTAAGAATATTGTATCTGCTTCTGCAAATCATGTTTGTGCTACACGGAGAAAAAGGAATAGTTGACACATCCAGATACATGGATATCACAGCCATATTATATTGAAAAATACGGGATATCCATAGTTAAGGTTGCTGCATCCATATTCTATGGCTGGCTGTATATTGTTGGAGCAGCAAAAGATCTATGGTTGGGTGATCCATAGTAATGGGAATGGGAAACAAAAAATTGGAATCACTCAATTAATTAAATTCAATGTCACTTGAGATATTTTATACACATTTTTGTTAATTAATACACACCACTTATTGAATAACCGCATATTAACGAAATAAATTATTAACCGATGGGGGAGACACGAACCCTAGACCTAACGCATACTAAACACTAACACTATCCACTACACTATACACGCAACTACAATATTTAAGCATATAATATTCCTTATATACTCTACACATATTTCATGAAAATGAATTTACATAAACACTAATAGACAATAACGATAATAAATAATAAACAATTGTAACACTATTTATACACAATAAACTCACAACGCGATTATATAGACGTGACAGGAAACCAACGCGACGGACAAATTGAGACGACCATTTTTAAATGGATGCCATGATAATTAATTTCGCGCAACATGTATCGAAATTTTGAACTAACTATGGATCTCCCAACCAAAGTTTATATGGATGAGACAGCCATATGTGAAAATCCATAGCATGAATTGTAAGCCCAACCATGCCTATGGATGTCACATCCATATTTGATTCAACAATATAATATGGCTCCCTCATCCATTGAATATGGAATGTGCTTCCATTCTGAAAGTTGTCTCTTCCATTGAATTGGATAACACAACAATATTCTGCTCAACAATATTTTTATGGATATCTCTTCCAGACCTTTTCTTTCCGTGATAAGAGAGTTAGTATAATTAAAAATAAATTCACAATTTAAATCATCAAGACCAAAAATATACATATAAATCCACTTTATCTTGCAATCATCAGCAAACAAAAACATGTGAAGAGAATGTAATCCTTAAAGTCGTAGTAACTTTAAGAAAAAAAAATGTTTTAGGCGCGCTGAAACTTGCGAGCGAAGCGAGCCCCCGCGCGAAGCGCGGATGAGAATGTGTCCGCGCTTGCGCGGACAGATTTTTCAAGGTGTAAACGGAAGACTCCCCAATTGATACAAGTAAGGTGTTAAATAAACTGAAATATAAACTGAATATGTTCATATTCTTGAATTTTATTAAAATAAACATATGTCACATTTAATTTCTTATAACAAACAACAATTATTAAAACTATCAGTGGGAATTTCTCTCTTTAAGATAAAGAATTAAATGCTAATGCACATATATATTAGGTGAAATTAAGATTATAAAATGTTTATAAACTTGTTTATAATCGAATTAAAATATTAACATACTAATAAAACTAAACTTTCTGTCTAAGATTCACCAATTATAAATATAATTTATGGACTTATATATTATTAATAAAACACGAGTCAAAAGTAAACTGACAAACCGGCGACGCGACGCGCTATTCAGACTTTTCACGTTTGCAAATTGCGTCCCTTGTGACGTCACAATCAACTGTTTCATACTCGCCAGACTTACAGTCAGCTGTTAGCCTACCTTATTAGAAGTTAATTTCATCTAACTTTTTAATAATACCATTGGATCTGAAATTAAGTCCGGTGTATTACAAATAAATTACAAACTGAGTTTTATTTAAGTAAGAGTACAACTAACTTTAATTTTCAGTTAGTTTTTATGATTAAATAAAGTTGATAGCTTAAGATAAGTCAAAAATTAAAACTAGCCACCATTAAATTTAAGACTTTGTTTTTACTGTGAAGGCTGGGCTGCATGTTCTGTCTGCGGCCAATGGGCTTTGTGCAGTTGTGCTGGTGTCGATGTCGAAGATAAAAATGCAACTTGTGAAATTTGTCGACAGAAATAGGTTGCTTATTTGAGTACCCCATCTTACCCCTTAGGGTACCCCATCTTGCCCATCGGTGAGGCAAGATGGGAAGATTTGCCATTTTTTCCATATTATTAATTTTATGCTTTTTTAAGAAACAGATGGCCTTTGTACGCCTTTATTACGAAAGACTGATTCCGAAAGATGGTTATTAAATAAAATAATAAAATATATATTCGATAATTTTCGTTTTTTTGCGCTTTAAACCTAAAGTACCCCGTCTTGTCCCACTCTCCCTTAAAATTCATTGTTATTTTTCTAAGTTAAATTCATTTCATTGACAAGTGAGATCGTTAACTTTGTAGAGGTTCATATCTGTCTTAAACGGCTAAGGTGCTTAACGCGCAGTGATTCAAGCCCAAGGTATCCGAGTTCGATCCCAGCTTCGTAGGAATTTTTTCATTATTTCTCCACATTTTAGAAAAAATAAAATTAAACTTAAAATAAATTTAATAGGTACAATATTACTGTGTTTCAACTTAGAAAATGTTATAAAAGAAATGTCTATTTAAGATCCGAAGGAATATGTAAAAAAGACGTCCCTTTTAAGTCTTTTATACGTCCAAAAAACGTCTTATAGACGTCTTTTTTATGTCTTTTAGACGTCCAAAAGAGGTCTTTAAGACGTCCTTTTTTATGTCCACAAAAATGGAAATGGTCGAATTTTAATCCAACATATATTTTCTGAAAGCTAGTTTAATCACCTTTAAAATGCATTTTTTAAAATTTTTATACGATAATTTTTAAGAAAAATATGATTTTTTGTTTAAAAAATTAGCCATTTTTTTCAATTATTAATAACTCAAAAACGGTTACTTTAGGAAAAAATTTTTAAGAACATAAATTGTTCCCTTTTGTGTGCAGAATTAAAAAAAAATTTTTTTTGAGTTTTTTTGAAAAAATAATTTTTTTTTCATTTTTTATATTTTTATGTTTTAATTGTAGAAACTCGCTTTTTACACTCACTTGTGACAATTGTCACAAGACTGACATTATGATGACAATCGTCAAAGTAATTAAGAACCTTTAATCCATTTACAAACAATATAATAAATAAGTATTATATCAAAAGTTATTTAAATGATTGGTGAGTTAAAATTATCAAAAAAAATTAAATAAATACTATGAAAAATTTTCTTGCTTGTTGTAGTGAGTGTAAAAAGCGAGTTTCTACAATTAAAACATAAAAATATAAAAAATGAAAAAAAAATTTTTTATATTTTTTTCTAATTCTGCCCATAAAAAGGAACAATTTTTGTTCTTAAAAATTTTTTCCTAAAGTAACCGTTTTTGAGTTATCAACAATTGAAAAAATGGCTAATTTTTTTAACAAAAAATCATATTTTTCTTAAAAATTATCGTATAAAAATTTTAAAAAATGCATTTTATAGGTGATAAAACTAGCTTTCAGAAAATATGTGTTGGATTAAAATGCGACCATTTCCTATCAAACTGTATCACTTTAAAAAAACGAAAAAAACGAAAAATTTTATGATGCAATAACATTTTTTAAACATTAACAAATTAATTTTTGTTTTATACAGTGTTAAAGCTAAGGAAAAGAGCTTTAAAAAGAGACCTTTTTGAGCTTTTTATCTTTAATAATAAACAATTCCCAGTGGGCACACTTGTTCAAAAGACGTCCTAAGGATGTCTTTTTGCGGACGTCTTTTGGACTTGTACAAAAAGACGTCTTAAAGACGTCCTATACATTTTCTATGTCTTGGCCAATAGATGTCTAAAAGACGTCTTTTTCATTCAACATTTGAAAATAGAAAAATTTTCATAAATAGAAAATATTATTTTCGAAGTCCAACTTGTACTTTGAAATTCATGAATGTGAAATTCATTGGAATTTTTCTAAGTTAAATTCATTTCATTGACAAGTGAGATCGTTAACTTTGTAGAGGTTCATATCTGTCTTGAACGGCTGAGGTGCTTAAGGCGCAGTGCTTCAAGCCCAAGGTATCCGAGTTCGATCCCAGCTTCGTAGGAATTTTTTCATTATTTCTCCACATTTTAGAAAAAATAAAATTAATCTTAAAATAAATTTAATACAATATTACCAAGTTTCAACTTAGAAAATGTTATAAAAGAAATGTCTATATAAGATCTGAAGGAATGTAAAAAGGACATCCAAAAGACGTCTTAAAGACGACCCTTTTATGTCTTTTAGACGTTCAAAAGACGTACTTTAGACGTCTTTTCTTATGTCTTTTAGACTTGTTTTGGACGTCTTTTGGACCAGACATAGAACGTCTTTTAGTTGTCTTTTTGATGACTCAGAGACATTACCATCATTGTCCCCGAATTGTCCGCGGACAAAAAAGGGACGTCTTTAAGACGAATTTAAGACGTCCCTGGGCCCACTGGGAATATACAAAACTTTTTGTAAAGCCTTCAATCGCTGTAGGGTGGGCAAAAGTTATTGAGCGGCACTGTATTTTTGTAATCTATATTATTAAAAAAGCATTTCCTTAATTATATCTAACTCTCCAGGGTAATAGTTTACCTGTAGTTTAACTAACAAGCTTTTTTGGTAATATATGATTAATAAGGGTAATTTCTTAGAATAACTTTACTACAAGCTAAGAAACGATTGTCATTGTTGGCAACAAATGAATTCGTATACAGTCAGGGCCGGCTCTAGGAAAGTTGGCGCCCTAGGCAAATAGAAACTTTACGCCCTTTTCCCCAGAGTTTAAATGAAGTGTAATCTGTATAAATATACAGTATAGAAAAAAATGTTTGTAAGGACTTTAATGGTAAAGTCAAAAATATTAATATTAATCAAGCAATATTAATTTGTTTTGTACGTTCTTAAGACAATAAAATTACAGATTTATAATGACCTAGTAATATAGGTATTAAAACAAATTATTTCTTAAAATTATTTAATATTTATTAACAAATTTTTAAAAAAGAATGTGTATTTTGAATATAATTATATTATTATCTTCTGACACATCGAGGCACAAATTTTATTATTACAATCTTTTTGATCATTTTACATAAATATATTTTTACAATACCTTGTACTGTCAAGATCTATTGTAATTAAAATGTCATTTTTCGTGCCTCCAACTTTGAAAATGTGGATATTATTTTATTGGGATCAATTTCTTTCGCCATTTCCTGTCCTATAGATAAAATGGCTAATCCGACAAGTCTTTCCTGAGTCATAGTGGAGCGCAAATATGATTTAATTAATTTTAATTTTGAAAAGCTTCGCTCGCCACTAGCAACTGAAATTGGTATAGTGTTAAGAAAATACGCATTGCTACAGCTAAATTAGGCATCAGGTCAATGAGTTTATATCGAAGAATGTAATTAAGCACTTGATGAGGGTTCGACTTTTCTGGTACACGCTAAAAAAAGTTCTACTAAAGTAGAGATAACAATCACTATAATAGCTATAAGTTTCACTGATTTGGCTCCATCGATAATCCATTTTCGCTGATCTAGCGAAAATGATATTTCTTGCGTTACCTTTTGAAAACAACATAACCTCAAAATAACACTTGAATGAAAACATTTTTAAATTAATGTTCAAAGCGTATATTCAAATTTTATTAATTATATTTTTTATATTATAACTAATAAAATGTAAAATTAGTAAATTAATACGTATTTAGAGGTAAGAAATGTAAATTTGACATTTGTGATTTTAGAGAAATTTCTATGAGAATGGTAAATTGTCAAATATTTCCAATATGGCTGACCAGTGAAATTCATTTTCTCTATATCAGAGAAACAGTTTGACTACTACATTGGAAATCATTCACTGAATTAGTTGAATAGATTCTTTCTGTTATTTATTTTTAAAATTAGCTGTTCCCCACAGTACAAATTTTTTTCCGTGTACTCTTTTTGCAATGGCTTGTATTTCTTCGCACAAATCAGAAGCATCAATATCTTTAGAGCCGTTATATGTTAAAATATTTTCTAATTTCTGGCATTTTTCCAAAATTGATGTATGATTCTCATCTATTAAATTTTGAATGTTGCAAAGGAAGCCGAAAATCGAGTTTATGTGTTTTAACTGACAAAATCTTTCTTCTATGAAATTGATCGCAGTATCTAAAATAGCAAAGTAGAAATTAATCTTGAATCTTTGCGTTTCATCCACAATTGGTTCATCGTCTGCTTCGTATGAGTGTTGTTTTTTTTTTCTTCTTAATCGTTTGAATTCAAAAGTTGTACTAATTTAAAGAACATTTTCTACCTCTTTCGCTTCAGTTAATACTTTTTGGTAGCCTAAATCAGATCTCATGTTTTCCAAATAGTTTTTCGTCACAGAAAGCTGCTCTGTACAAGATCCTATATCAAAATCTTTGGACTGGAGTAGTTTTCTGATGATGTTTACTTCGTAATGAATGTTGTACCAAACAATTAATGATACAACAAAATCAAATTTATATATTTTTTTGGCGAGTGCTTCAGCCTCTACTCGAGTTTTATTTCCAGTTGGACCTACCAAATCTTGATCATCAACTATATTTATTAAAGCATCGTATACGCCACTTAGTTGATGACAAAGAGGTTTTAATGCATCGATGCGACTTTCCCAACGTGTTGTACTGAGTGGTTTTAATGTCAAATTTTCTATGTTTCGTAATAAAACAGCTCAACGTTGTGCAGACGCAGAAAAAAAATTGTATAAAGCTTGCACATCCATAAAAAATGATTTAGCTGCTAAACAATAATCAGAAGCATCATTAACTACAAGATTTAAGGAATGAGAACTACAAGGCACAAAAAGAGCTCGCGGATTAATATCTAATATTTTGCGCTGTACTCCAATATTTTTGCCTTTTATGTTACTTCCGTTGTCATAACATTGTCCTCTTAAATCGTCAATTGATATGCCCATTTCTTTCAACTTTTCAATAAATCTATTGCTTATATGATGGCCAGTGGTTTTAGTCAAGGAAATAAATCCCAAAAATGCTCTTTTATTTGACATTCATCGCCTGTGGTAGTGACAAATCTAACTACCATGGTTATTTGTTCTTCATGACTAACATCAGGCGTGCAGTCAAGAATAATTAAAAAGTACTTAAAAAGTTTAACAGAAGCAACAATTTCATCCAACACAGCAGAACTGAGACAGTGTATAATTTCGTTTTGAAAGTTTTTTCCTAAGTAATGCACATGAATTTCTTTATTTTGAACTTTTCGAAGATGTTCATCCATCACTGGATCAAACAGAGCAAGAAATTCAAGAAATTTTATAAAATTTCCATTACCTGACGTGTACAGAGTTTCTGCTGTGCCTCTAAAAGATCAATTTTGTGCTCCGAGTACTTGGACAAGAGCAAACAGTCTTTTCAATATTTTCCTCCAGTATTGTTCTTCCTTTTTAATCAAATTCAAATTGCTTTCATCAATGGTTAAATTCCCTTTCAATCTTAATTCAAGTTCTTTCCATTCTTGAAAATTAGATAAATGAAATTTGCTTTTTTCATGTCGTGTTAATATAGTATACATATTGCTCCAGTCATTTTGTCCTTTACCAGCTAAAGAAGATGACTCATTCGATTGAGGAAAAAGCTTACAACAAAAGCAGAATACGGAATCTTTAGAAATTGAGTACAGGAGCCATTGACGACGTACACTTTCATTATTGACCAGCGATCTTTCATAGTGCGTAGTAGAAAATTTTCTTTTATTTGAGTTTGTAGGAAAATGAAAATCTGTAACCTGGCGCGGACCTTGTTCAACAAGAATTTTTCGAATAAGATGATTATTATAATTTTTCCATAAACCTGGATCTTCAAATTTTGCATCTATCTTAGCTGAACAAATTTGTATATTATTATCTACATTTTTATTAGTATCTAACTCTTGAATATCATGATTCTTGAACTTTTCTTGTTGTGCAACTGATAATTCTGCAGGCATTTCGGTACTAATTTCTGTTAGAAGTTTGAAACGCCCGCCCTTTTCTCTGTTAGTGTATTCTAGCGCCACTAGGCTGCGCTTCGTCGATCATGTGATGTGTCGTAGTGTCTCATTGCTCTTACCTCGTGCATTTGTTCCTTCGAAACCTAAAAGTATCTCACTATATCTTCGATATAATAAAGAAGTGTATTTTGTCTAATTAACGTTTAATAAACCAAACTAAAGTGTTCTTTTTCTAAACTGTGTGTTTCTCACTTAACCTTCCAACTGGTTATGGAGTCCAGGTAATTGTAAAAACAATTCGCGTTTCCACCACGTTGGAAAAAGTGCTTTTTAGTAAGTAAGAAAAGAAAATAATTAGGAAGTGATTTTACTGTAAAATTGGTGGCGAGAAAAATCCTAGACAAGATGAGTAAAGTGACTACACAAGCTGGTGAGTAAGATATACATATATATGTAATTTTATTAAATAATGAGCAAAAGCATGAGTAGATGAGATTTTGAATTTACACAAGAATTTAATTTCTAATTACGCACCTAAATATATAAAAATTAAGTTTAAATAATTGGAAAATTTAGATGAGATTCAATTATATAAACAAATTTTTTAATTGAAATTTTAAATAGTAATTATAAGAAAAAGAAAAGCCACGTAGTTGAACAGGCTAAGACTTGTTGAATAAAAATGGCGGCTATGTGACGGAGAGGGAAATAGGTGCCGGTGAGAGAGAAACAAAGAGGAGAATACCGTCAAGTTTAAGTGATGCAGGGCGGAGGGGAGTGTGGGGAAGGCTGTGACTGTGAAACTGTTCGAACAAAAGATGGGTAGTATAAACAAAGTGCTGTCTTTCTCTCTCTCCTTTCCTTCCAGCGCCGTTGGGTACCCACAAAATCAAAACAAAGAATTAAATACTAGTAGAAATAAGTCACATGGAAATAATAACTAGATCTGAAATAAATACAAGATGAGAATAAAGATAAGAAATCGAAATAAAATTTTAAGTGAATGGATTTAAATTCAAAATTTAAATATATTGAAACAAAATAATGTATGAATGTGAATAAATGTGCATTAATTTAACATTATTAATAAATATAACAAAAAGTTACAGATGAGACGACGATTCAAAGATGTGGAAAAATCTAAACTTAATGTTTGGATTGGACAAAAGTCATCCGGATGACGAAATAAAAGTCATCGTCGAAGGAGAGAATATAACACTTAAAATAAGAGAAAACGTAGTTTACCACACGGGTGAGTCTATAAAGAAAAAAATATATATATAATTAAATAAAATTAAAACTCATGAGTATATACATGTGTATATATGTATATAGAAATTATTTAAAAACAATTGATCAATACTAAAAAATAAAACATTGCAATAAAATAAACAGAGAAGTTTGTGTGGAGGTGTATGCTTGATGTTCGGTATTACACTGACATACATCCTAGGTCGGGTATTATAGAGATCTTGCTGTGCAGATCTTTATGTACTTGATCGTTCTGAGGTCAGCCATATTTGATGTTCGATATATTGACTTCAGAACATTGTCCTTGAAAAATAATCATTACCGTAAACTGGGGCTATTAGGAACAAAATTCTGTTTTCGGGTGGAGTTGATGCTATGGGCGCCATTTATCAATAAATTGTGTTACTTGCTTTTGAAAAATTGTTGCTGCGGTAACTGGCAAGACTTTTCAATGCAATAATTGTGATTATTAATTATTTTGTGAACAATAGTAGCTTGTAAGTGATTTAATGTGTTTTAGTAAAGTTTCAAACGTGGAAAACATCTGATTGCTGAGGTAAGTTGTTTCATTTTTAACTTCTAAAAGTGATTGTTTTTTATTAATGGGATTTCTTATGGGAAAGTTTATTGAGTTCACTAAGTAATAAATACGTTTATTTTGTATTTACAGTCAGATTTACGAGACTAAAACCAAAATTCACAAACGGCGGGTATATAAGGAACACATTTATTTCTTCCGAATTGTTAAAGTGTGTTGTCAAAATGTAAGTTTTTCGTAATTTATTTTGTTTTTTATCACCTAATTTGGTTTTTAGTGTTCAAAGATAGATCGAAAACGTAAAAGAGTGTTGGGACAGACAAGTCGCAAAAAACGACCAGTGATTCCATCATCGACCTCAACTGATGATACCAGGAACGTTTAAAACACACATTCGCTCTTTTAGTTTTGTTTTTACATTTGTTTTATATTCTGTGTTTGCTTTCGAGCAATAAAAAATAACTTCTTTAACTTTAAATACGTTTTGCAATGGTTTTTACCGCCTTGTTCCTAATAGCCCCATTTTGTAATTTCGAAAAAATGCGTCTTTTTTGTCTTTTTTGCTTAAAATTCCAGCTTTGATCAAGGCAATTATTTAACCCTTCAATGAGCTCGCCATGATCAAGAAAAGAAACAAAAAATTAAGGCAATATTTCAATACACAAAAAAGTTGCAAGTCTTTAAAGTTAAAATCTGTTCCTAATAGCCCCAGTTTACGGTATTACTTTATTTTCAAAATTTTTTAGAAAAACGCATGATGACTCAGGAGAAATGGGCAGCCCTTTAGAGTTGGATAGACGAGAAAACTCTTCTCGATCCACCAGCTATCATGCCAAGGACATTCTCAGAATTTTCAGCGACCGAACTAATGACAATAGACGAAGAGGATGAGGATGAGAAAGGGTCATTAGGAGAGAATGAAGTGTTAGGAGAGAACGAAGTGCAAGGAGAGAAAAATACTCAAGAAGCGTCAGGAGAGAAAGGAGAGGTCGAAGGAGAGAAAATTGTCAAAAGAAACGGTTTAGAAGCTGAAATGATGAAAATTGATAATTTAAATATTTCTAAAAATTTGAACTCTGATATTTCGAAAACTAAACCAAAAATAATAAGTAATGTTAAATGCAAAATAAATACAAACTTTAGGAAACCTGAATCTTCGTGCTCTGTCCCTCAAAATAATTTAATTGAAAATGTTACAGTTGTAGAGAGGTTGAACGCACAAGAGACTAAGATGGACAAATTAATTAACACTCAATAATTTCTGCATAAGTTCAATTAAAGCTACTGAACAAATGACTGATTCGATTCATCAGATAAAAGAATCAGTAAAAATAAAAAATAAAGAGGCAGTTAGTCAACAAACGTTGACTGACTTAACCGTTTTGTTGAGAGAAGATTATGTGAAACAGAATATAAGGATGAGAGATACAATATTCACATTAGGCGAGATAGCTAAGGCTTTTAGAACTGAGAATAAGGCAAAATTAAGTCAAGACGAGGTGAAGGCAAAAACGAGTAAAGACGAGGTGAGTAGAAATTCAAGTACCATTGAAGAGAAAGGAACAATTGATCCTAATAGTGAATTTAAAAATTAAATTGCAGAGATAATTAAAGAAACCTGTAGAAATCTAAATTCTTTAACTCAAAAGAGTGAAAGTACTGAAAATAAAAATTTTAAAGATGTGGTAAAATTCGAAATAATAAATAAAGGTGGGAGTTTTAAACGAGACTATAACACCGTCCGACAAAATTTAACTTTTTTTTTCACACACAAAAAAATCAAACATTTTCGGAAACTAGGACCAAAAAAAAAATACCCGTGTTTGGCCGTTTTGCTGGATCAAGTCGTTTGTGGCTTTTAGGGGTGAAAACAACCCTTAAATGAAAAGTGACAAGTTATATTATAAAAATAGATTCAATTTGCCTAAAACTCGTTACTCAGGGGTTTTTGAGGTCGCAGATCACGAATCCGATGTCGGTTTTTTAAAATTAAAAATGGCGGATCCAATATGGCGGCTGTCAAAATAAAAAATTGATCGGATTCGCTTGAAACTTGTTACTCGGGGGTTTTTGGGGTCGCTAATCACGAATCCGATGTCGGTTTTTTAAAATTTTAAATGGCGGATCCAATATGGCGGCTGTCAAAATAAAAAATTGATCGGATTCGCTTGAAACTTGTTACTCGGGGGTTTTTGGGGTCGCAAATCACGAATCCGATGTCAGTTTTTCAAAATTCAGAATGTCGGATCCAATATGGCTGTCAACATTTTTAAAAATAGATTTAATTTCCCTGAAACTTGTTATTCAGGGGGTTTTTGGGATCGCTGATTAAGAATCTTAAGTCAGATTTTCAAAATTAAAAATGTAGGATCAAAATGTAGATTACAGATCTAGAATGAAACTGGAAAATTTAATTGTGTGATTCTTTTTTGTTTTTTGCAATTAAATATTCTTAATTGATTTTAAACGATTTTTAAACAAATGTCAATAGTTGATATTTTCACTTTAGAAGCATTGTTAAACAATCACTTTATATTTAATAATTCATCTTACTTACGCTTCCTATTATCGAATAAATTTACTTACCACAAAGTTTGCTTTGTCATTAAAAAAATGTCCAATATGCAAAGACACATTTGTAAAAATATTGAAATTTTTTGTAATCTTCATCTTTATAAGATCCGCCATTTTGGATTTTTAAAATCTGACTTAAGATACGTAATCAACGACCCCAAAACCCCCTGAGTAACGAGTTTCAGGGAAATTGAATCTATTTTTCAAAAAGTTGTCAGTCATATTGGATCCGCCACTTTGAATTTCAAAAATCTAATATCATATTCGTAATCAGCGACCCCAAAAACCCCCAAGCAACGAGTTTCAGGCAAATTAAATCATTTTTTAAAAAGATGTCCGCCATATTGGATCCGCCATTTTGAATTTTGAAAAACTGACATGAGATTCGTAATCAGCGACCCCAAAAACCCCCAGGCAACGAGTTTCAGGCAAATTAAATCATTTTTTAAAAAATATGTCCGCCATATTGGATCCGCCATTTTGAATTTTGAAAAACTGACATCGGATTCGTGATCAGCGACCCCAAAAACCTCCGAGTAACAAGTTTCAAGCGAATCCGATCAATTTTTTATTTTGACAGCCGCCATATTGGATCCGCCATTTATAATTTTAAAAAACCGACATCGGATTCGTGATCTGCGACCCCAAAAACCCCCGAGTAACGAGTTTTAGGCAAATTGAATCTATTTTTAAATTATTACTTGTCACTTTTCATTTAAGGGTTGTTTTCACCCCTAGAAGCCACAAACGACTTGATCCAGCAAAACGGCCAGACCCAGGTATTTTTTTTTTGGTCCTAGTTTCCAAAAATGTTTGATTTTCTTGTGTGTGAAAAATCGTGTCGGACGGTGTAAACTGACTAACAGTATAAAGTATGAACATTTTCGGGATTATTTTACATCTGAACTAAGATCTTGTAATCTTTTACATATTATAAACGAGAATTTTGATTTAAAAACCATTGACAAGACGATACTAACAGAACAAAAATTTAAAGTTCGCGACATTCTAATAAATCACTTAGACAGCTATTATCATGCGAAAGTAATGCAATATCAAGATCCAAAACTAATCCTTGAGAAAAATTTGAAGATACAATAAGAAATTATTAAAATTCAAAAGGTTCTGTTCCTTTCTCCGAAGATGAGAAAAGAGATGCATTCTATAATGCAATTATGGTATCTTTACCTTCTGTGCAGACAATAGAATTTGTGTCTAAAAATACAAAGGGTAAAAGTATTTAGTATGACGAACTAAAATCTTTAATTATTCAGGACGAAGCGACAAGGCAAGATAAAGAAGAGAACAAGGAGGTGAGATCCACTAACTTGGCTAAAGGAGAGACTAAACTAAGATGCTATGAGTGTCAAGACTTTGGGCACATTGGCGCAGACTGCCCAAACAAAGGGAGAGGAATAAAGTGTTACAAATGTAACAAATTTGGGAGTCATGTTGCTGCTTCTTGTCCGCCTCAAGCTTCTACCTCGAAATACGTAGCTAGAGGAAGAGGGCAAAGAGGAAGAGATTCAAGGTACAGTAATCAAAACTTTAATCAGGGGTCTCATTTAAAAAGAAAATATAATGCGAATTATCCAAATTATGGTAAAAGAGGGCGCGGTAATTTTGTCAGAGGTGGGTTAAGAAATAATCAGAAGGTTCAAAAAAGAAATAACCAAAAATTCAATGACAAACAAAATGTCAAACCAAATAAACCAACTAAACAAGGAAATCAAGATAACGGGGATAACAATATGGGTAAGCATAACATTAAATGTTGTAATTTTAATAATGTTAAATTATATACAGAAATGTGTAACAATAAAAACAATGTTCAAAATGAATCTGTTAAAATTAAATTTTTGTCAGACTCAGGCGCGACTGATCACATAACCAATTCAAAATTAATATTTAAAACTTTTGATGAAACCGATAATCGTGTTATTAAGTGTTCAAATAAAAATAGCTCAGCTGACTTAAAAACGGAGGGAGTAGGAAAAATTGAAATCAAATTAAATAATGGTGAGATATTTAAAATAAATAAAGTAGTCTTTGCTGAAGCTTTGAAAGAAAATTTATTATCTTTACGAAAATTTACTGAAATTGGTCTTGGAATTTATTTAGATAATGAGAAAATAGATATTTTTGATCCCTACTCAAATGAAAAATTGTTAACAGGTGTGTACAAAAGACCATTTTGGGAAATAGAACTAGAAATAAAAGATGTGTCAACAGAAGACGGGAGCTTTGATCAAATAATAAATAAAGACGTGTTTTTAAACTTAACAGAAGAGGAAAATAGTACTCATAGATATCTTACAAGGAGTGTAGTAGAAAAACAAAAATTATTAGAATCAATTAAAAATAATAAATCAATTATATTCAATGAGGAAATAAAAGAAAACAAATCCTAGCAAATAAACGATGAGGAATTATCTAATAATTCAAACAGTTGCGCAATTAACAAAAACAATATTCCTTATGAACAATTTAATTTTGACACTACTATTTGGGATAGAAAATTTCATGATTTAGACGAATTGCCAGTAGTTGAGTTACCAGACGAGGAAAATATTTTAAAAGAAAATAGTAAAAAATAAAATTTATGACAAAACCCTATTATGGCATGGTCGATTTGGACATGCGTCAATAGAATATCTTAAAGATTTACAAAGTAAATATCCAGAAAACAAAAATCTAAACTTAGTAATATTTGATATTACTTTGTCCTGACAAATTAGAACACAATGGTGTATAGGAAAGGTTTAACCAAACCGTACAAAAGAAGGTGCGATGTTACATGTTTGACTCAAAATTTCCAGAATATATGTGCGACTTAGCAGCAGTTTTTTCATATAATCGAACTCCACACAAATCCAACAACATGATAATCCCATTAGAAAAATTTAATCCTGATTACAAAATCAATATTGATCAAATCAAAAGATTTGGCTGTATTGCTTATATTAAAGTGCAAAGAAAAGTTAGAACTAAATTTAAAGCTGAGGGTAGACGAGTCGTTTTAGTAGGTTATACACCTTCAGGTTACCAATTTCTAAAACCAGAAGAAGGGAAATTTTAGAAAAGCAGAGACGTAAGATTTAATGAAAAATTAATCTATGGAGATAAATATAAAGATCACGGAAAAACAAAATCGATATGACTAAACAAATTTAAATTGAGACAAACAATGATGAGAATATTGAAGAATCTATCTTAACAACTGGACAAGATGTGTTGAATGATGAGATGTCTCATACCTTCCTAGGTGAAATCAATTCAGATCCAGAAAACTATAAGGATGCGATGAAATCACCGAATGGTGATTCAAAAAAAGTATTACACCGAGGAAGTATATAAAGTTAGGAAAATTCTAAGACAGCCTTTTCTCAAATTTTTGTAAAAAAAATAAATACATTTTAAATGAAATGTAATTGAAATTGAAATAATTTAGCTAATGAGAGAGAAGTAATATGGCGACTGGAATTTGCGTTACGAACGTAAGTCTCACTGAAAAAAATCTGTCCGCGCAAGCGCGGACACATTCTCATCCGCGCTTCGCGCGGAGGCTCGCTTCGCTCGCAAGTTTCAGCGCGCCTCGGGGCGCGCAAATATTGATCGTCGCGCTTCGCGCTCCGGCGATTATTTCACACGTCGCGCTTCGCGCTCCGTGTGTTGTTGAGTAGAGTGATGAGATTTAGTTGATTGTATTTTTCGAATCTAAAGTAACATAAAGTTAAAAATATTGAAATTTGAAAAAATTGAATTTTTCAAATATTAAAAGTACTGTAGTTTTTGTAGTTTTTAACGAAAATGGCTGGCTAACGAACTTAGCCTTCATTTTTACACCAACTTCAAGTGTGTTGAATTTAAAATCGATCCGATAAGTTTTTCAAAAGTTATCGTGGGAACAACATATTACCGTCTACAGACGGACAGACAGACAGACACACAGACAGACGCACTCGCCGGACCATGTTTTTCGGACTCAGGGCACCTCAAAACGTAAAGATTTCATAAAATTAGCAAAAGTCAAAATTCGACCAAAACTAATACCTTCTCATGTGATGAGAATATGTAAAAAAATTTTTTAAATTAATTTAAAACAAATAATAATAAAAAGATTTTATTACAATTATAATATTAATAAATAATACATAAATAATACATTTAATCTTAAGGAATTAAATTATTAAATATTAATACTTAATACTAAATTATTTAAAACATTAAAATACTATAGTTTTTATTGTAAAAATTAGTTTTGATTTGCATTAAACACAAAATTATGGTTAATTTTTCGAATGCATTAAAAATAGTTTTAATAAACAGAAAATATGTTTAAAATTCATAAGCAGGTAAAAAATATTTTTAAATAGGGTAACTGCTCCAGTCGTTGGCAACCTTAAGGCTAAATTTTGACTTTAAGAATTATTTTAATAGATAAAAACTAATATTATATAATACTTATAGTAATGTATGTATTCAGAATTTAATGCAGCATACGATAAAATGATGAATTTTGAATAAAAATAAACTGAAAATTTTAAACTAATTAATAATAATATAATGACACCAATTTCTAGTCGTTGGCACTGCAAGCACTAGTCGTTGGCACCCACCAGTTTCCAGTGGTTGGCACCCATACATAACCTTTAAATTTCTTATGTTTCAAACAAGCAAATTAAAATTTTTTTTATTTTCTAATTAATCAAGAATAATTCATTATAATTTTAAGTAATAAACAAATAAAAGATAATGTACTTATATATAATTCAATAATAAATGTATATATCATTTTTCAGAGAGACTGAAATTATTGACTAGACGTAAACATTGTTACATAACCTCACTTTTCATTGCGAAATGAGGGGTGTCAACGACTGAAGCTTGCTTAAAAATATGGCTTGTCCAGTCGTTGACATGGTGTGCCAACGACTGGAACAGTTGCTTTTTTTAATATTTTCATTGGCACCCCATTGAAATAAATTAATTAATAATTTTTAAGACAAGACGTGTTAAACTAATCAATATTTAAATATTCTACTAAAACATTTGCAAAGAAAAAAGCAAATTTATCCACTTCTAATAATAATAAATTGAGTTCAAAAATTTCAGTTTTCTTAAGATTTTCTTTAGAAAAACCGAAAATTTCCTAACACTTTGAGAATGATATTAATTTTATTTTTTTTAATGCAAGTAAGTAATTACTTCTAATAAGTTATATACTAGATTTTTGTAAAAAATGTTGGAAATTTTAATAATCATATGCAAAACATGCTAGATTTTTGCTATATCTTGTTATTTAACCCCTAAACCGCACACTGCCGAATCCATCCTTAAACCGCACACTGGGTGTGCGACACCCGGGGACTTTTAAGTGTGTTCTCCAAGCTGGAATAGGATATTATCTTTCGGAAAAATTATCTTATATAGCTCAGTACATCTATTTTGAAGGAAAATAGGTTTCATAATGATTTATTTAATTTTAATAATTAAAAAAGAGTTTTTAAAAACTACTGAAATTACCTTAAACCAAAAACTGGGTGTCAAACAAGCAGAAATTTTTCGCCGACAACTTCATAAAGTTATCAAGTACACAAAAAACACTTGGAAGACTAATGTCCCTCACGGAACATAAAGTTAAGTACAAAATGTATCGTCCAATAACGACACAATTTAACCGAAATATTAGAGTAAAAAGCTAGAATATGGGTGTCGCACACCCAGGGTGCGGTTTAAGGGTTAAAGAAAACCTAAGAGGGGTGCCAACCACTAGCGCAGTGCCAACGACTGGAGCAGTTACCCTACATCATAAGGTGTATAAAAAAAATTCTGTTAATGACAGAATATTTAAATATAACATTATTTTTATATAAATAGATAATTTGAAAAAATAAAAATAAGCTATAATATAACACATTACTTTTTTCCCTAAAATTTAAAGTAAAGATTTCATTGTAACTGGAGGGGTAAAACACATAAATAATTCAAATTGCTTATAAAATAGTTATTAAAAATATGGAATATTTAAAGTAACAATCATGCATATATTTCCATTTAAAAGTTTTTGAGTTATTAATTTTTTTTAAAAAGGTTATAATAATTTGTTAATGCAAAAATTAATAACAAAAATTTCAAATTTCAAAAAACAGTTATAAGTGTTTTTTGAAATCATGTGAACTATAGATATTAATTAAAATTTTTTTTAAAATTTTTTTACATTTTAGAAAATCAATAAAATTTTTTTAACACAGTTGAGATGGTCAGGCCTAAAAACTTATAAAAAAAAAAAAAAAAAAAATTTGACTTTTTGACAAAAAAAGTTGTAGAGAAAAGTTGTTTGTATTTTTCTAATCTAAATTAATATAAAGTTAAAAATTTTGAAATTTGAAAAAATTGAATTTTCAAAATTTTGAAATTACTGTAGTTTTTGGTAATTTTTAACGAAAATGTCTGGCTAACGAACTTAGCCTTCATTTTTACACCAACTTTAAGTGATTTAAATTTAAAAACGATCCGATAAGATTTTCAAAAGTTATCATGGGAACAACATTTTGTGTCTACAGACAGACAGACAGACATACAGACAGACACCATCGCCAAACCATGTTTTTTGGGTTCAGGGGACCCCAAAACGTGAAGATTTCATAAAATTAGCAAAAGTCAATTTTCGAACAAAACTAATACTTTCTCATGTGATGAGAATGTAATAAAAATTACTTTTTTTGAAAATAACTCGAAAAGTATAGAGTTTGGCGAAATGGTGTCCACAGCAAAGTTGTAGCTGACGATGAGACGAGAAAAAAGTCTCTGGTAGCTAGTACCCATATGTAATAGATTTGGAGATAATTGAGTCGGAAAATCGATTTTTTGCCAAAAAAATAATAAAATATATATATATAGAGTGGTTTTTCAAGAAATTGACAGTTTTATGTCTATAAATATGTTTCTTGCGTGTATTTGGGTGAGATTATGTGAAAATCGTTAAACTTACTTTTATTTCTTTGAAAGAATGTTGTTTTTTTGCGTTATTTTGAGATTTTTGAGTTTTTTTGACCATTTAAAAGCTTATAACTCTGAAATTTGACTTTTTGACAAAAAAAGTTGTAGAGAAAAGTTGTTTGTATTTTTCTAATCTAAATTAATATAAAGTTAAAAATTTTGAAATTTGAAAAAATTGAATTTTCAAAATTTTGAAATTACTGTAGTTTTTGTAATTTTTGACGAAAATGTCTGGCTAACGAACTTAGCCTTCATTTTTACACCAACTTTAAGTGATTTAAATTTAAAAACGATCCGATAAGATTTTCAAAAGTTATCATGGGAACAACATTTTGTGTCTACAGACAGACAGACAGACATACAGACAGACACCATCGCCAAACCATGTTTTTTGGGTTCAGGGGACCCCAAAACGTGAAGATTTCATAAAATTAGCAAAAGTCAATTTTCGAACAAAACTAATACTTTCTCATGTGATGAGAATGTAATAAAAATTACTTTTTTTGAAAATAACTCGAAAAGTATAGAGTTTGGCGAAATGGTGTCCACAGCAAAGTTGTAGCTGACGATGAGACGAGAAAAAAAGTCTCTGGTAGCTAGTACCCATATGTAATAGATTTGGAGATAATTGAGTCGGAAAATCGATTTTTTGCCAAAAAAATAATAAAATATATATATATAGAGTGGTTTTTCAAGAAATTGACAGTTTTATGTCTATAAATATGTTTCTTGCGTGTATTTGGGTGAGATTATGTGAAAATCGTTAAACTTACTTTTATTTCTTTGAAAGAATGTTGTTTTTTTGCGTTATTTTGAGATTTTTGAGTTTTTTTGACCATTTAAAAGCTTATAACTCTGAAATTTGACTTTTTGACAAAAAAAGTTGTAGAGAAAAGTTGTTTGTATTTTTCTAATCTAAATTAATATAAAGTTAAAAATTTTGAAATTTGAAAAAATTGAATTTTCAAAATTTTGAAATTACTGTAGTTTTTGTAATTTTTGACGAAAATGTCTGGCTAACGAACTTAGCCTTCATTTTTACACCAACTTTAAGTGATTTAAATTTAAAAACGATCCGATAAGATTTTCAAAAGTTATCATGGGAACAACATTTTGTGTCTACAGACAGACAGACAGACATACAGACAGACACCATCGCCAAACCATGTTTTTTGGGTTCAGGGGACCCCAAAACGTGAAGATTTCATAAAATTAGCAAAAGTCAATTTTCGAACAAAACTAATACTTTCTCATGTGATGAGAATGTAATAAAAATTACTTTTTTTGAAAATAACTCGAAAAGTATAGAGTTTGGCGAAATGGTGTCCACAGCAAAGTTGTAGCTGACGATGAGACGAGAAAAAAAGTCTCTGGTAGCTAGTACCCATATGTAATAGATTTGGAGATAATTGAGTCGGAAAATCGATTTTTTGCCAAAAAAATAATAAAATATATATATATAGAGTGGTTTTTCAAGAAATTGACAGTTTTATGTCTATAAATATGTTTCTTGCGTGTATTTGGGTGAGATTATGTGAAAATCGTTAAACTTACTTTTATTTCTTTGAAAGAATGTTGTTTTTTTTGCGTTATTTTGAGATTTTTGAGTTTTTTTGACCATTTAAAAGCTTATAACTCTGAAATTTGACTTTTTGACAAAAAAAGTTGTAGAGAAAAGTTGTTTGTATTTTTCTAATCTAAATTAATATAAAGTTAAAAATTTTGAAATTTGAAAAAATTGAATTTTCAAAATTTTGAAATTACTGTAGTTTTTGTAATTTTTGACGAAAATGTCTGGCTAACGAACTTAGCCTTCATTTTTACACCAACTTTAAGTGATTTAAATTTAAAAACGATCCGATAAGATTTTCAAAAGTTATCATGGGAACAACATTTTGTGTCTACAGACAGACAGACAGACATACAGACAGACACCATCGCCAAACCATGTTTTTTGGGTTCAGGGGACCCCAAAACGTGAAGATTTCATAAAATTAGCAAAAGTCAATTTTCGAACAAAACTAATACTTTCTCATGTGATGAGAATGTAATAAAAATTACTTTTTTTGAAAATAACTCGAAAAGTATAGAGTTTGGCGAAATGGTGTCCACAGCAAAGTTGTAGCTGACGATGAGACGAGAAAAAAAGTCTCTGGTAGCTAGTACCCATATGTAATAGATTTGGAGATAATTGAGTCGGAAAATCGATTTTTTGCCAAAAAAATAATAAAATATATATATATAGAGTGGTTTTTCAAGAAATTGACAGTTTTATGTCTATAAATATGTTTCTTGCGTGTATTTGGGTGAGATTATGTGAAAATCGTTAAACTTACTTTTATTTCTTTGAAAGAATGTTGTTTTTTTTGCGTTATTTTGAGATTTTTGAGTTTTTTTGACCATTTAAAAGCTTATAACTCTGAAATTTGACTTTTTGACAAAAAAAGTTGTAGAGAAAAGTTGTTTGTATTTTTCTAATCTAAATTAATATAAAGTTAAAAATTTTGAAATTTGAAAAAATTGAATTTTCAAAATTTTGAAATTACTGTAGTTTTTGTAATTTTTGACGAAAATGTCTGGCTAACGAACTTAGCCTTCATTTTTACACCAACTTTAAGTGATTTAAATTTAAAAACGATCCGATAAGATTTTCAAAAGTTATCATGGGAACAACATTTTGTGTCTACAGACAGACAGACAGACATACAGACAGACACCATCGCCAAACCATGTTTTTTGGGTTCAGGGGACCCCAAAACGTGAAGATTTCATAAAATTAGCAAAAGTCAATTTTCGAACAAAACTAATACTTTCTCATGTGATGAGAATGTAATAAAAATTACTTTTTTTGAAAATAACTCGAAAAGTATAGAGTTTGGCGAAATGGTGTCCACAGCAAAGTTGTAGCTGACGATGAGACGAGAAAAAAAGTCTCTGGTAGCTAGTACCCATATGTAATAGATTTGGAGATAATTGAGTCGGAAAATCGATTTTTTGCCAAAAAAATAATAAAATATATATATATAGAGTGGTTTTTCAAGAAATTGACAGTTTTATGTCTATAAATATGTTTCTTGCGTGTATTTGGGTGAGATTATGTGAAAATCGTTAAACTTACTTTTATTTCTTTGAAAGAATGTTGTTTTTTTGCGTTATTTTGAGATTTTTGAGTTTTTTTGACCATTTAAAAGCTTATAACTCTGAAATTTGACTTTTTGACAAAAAAAGTTGTAGAGAAAAGTTGTTTGTATTTTTCTAATCTAAATTAATATAAAGTTAAAAATTTTGAAATTTGAAAAAATTGAATTTTCAAAATTTTGAAATTACTGTAGTTTTTGTAATTTTTGACGAAAATGTCTGGCTAACGAACTTAGCCTTCATTTTTACACCAACTTTAAGTGATTTAAATTTAAAAACGATCCGATAAGATTTTCAAAAGTTATCATGGGAACAACATTTTGTGTCTACAGACAGACAGACAGACATACAGACAGACACCATCGCCAAACCATGTTTTTTGGGTTCAGGGGACCCCAAAACGTGAAGATTTCATAAAATTAGCAAAAGTCAATTTTCGAACAAAACTAATACTTTCTCATGTGATGAGAATGTAATAAAAATTACTTTTTTTGAAAATAACTCGAAAAGTATAGAGTTTGGCGAAATGGTGTCCACAGCAAAGTTGTAGCTGACGATGAGACGAGAAAAAAAGTCTCTGGTAGCTAGTACCCATATGTAATAGATTTGGAGATAATTGAGTCGGAAAATCGATTTTTTGCCAAAAAAATAATAAAATATATATATATAGAGTGGTTTTTCAAGAAATTGACAGTTTTATGTCTATAAATATGTTTCTTGCGTGTATTTGGGTGAGATTATGTGAAAATCGTTAAACTTACTTTTATTTCTTTGAAAGAATGTTGTTTTTTTTGCGTTATTTTGAGATTTTTGAGTTTTTTTGACCATTTAAAAGCTTATAACTCTGAAATTTGACTTTTTGACAAAAAAAGTTGTAGAGAAAAGTTGTTTGTATTTTTCTAATCTAAATTAATATAAAGTTAAAAATTTTGAAATTTGAAAAAATTGAATTTTCAAAATTTTGAAATTACTGTAGTTTTTGTAATTTTTGACGAAAATGTCTGGCTAACGAACTTAGCCTTCATTTTTACACCAACTTTAAGTGATTTAAATTTAAAAACGATCCGATAAGATTTTCAAAAGTTATCATGGGAACAACATTTTGTGTCTACAGAACAGACAGACAGACAGACAGACATACAGACAGACACCATCGCCAAACCATGTTTTTTGGGTTCAGGGGACCCCAAAACGTGAAGATTTCATAAAATTAGCAAAAGTCAATTTTCGAACAAAACTAATACTTTCTCATGTGATGAGAATGTAATAAAAATTACTTTTTTTGAAAATAACTCGAAAAGTATAGAGTTTGGCGAAATGGTGTCCACAGCAAAGTTGTAGCTGACGATGAGACGAGAAAAAAAGTCTCTGGTAGCTAGTACCCATATGTAATAGATTTGGAGATAATTGAGTCGGAAAATCGATTTTTTGCCAAAAAAATAATAAAATATATATATATAGAGTGGTTTTTCAAGAAATTGACAGTTTTATGTCTATAAATATGTTTCTTGCGTGTATTTGGGTGAGATTATGTGAAAATCGTTAAACTTACTTTTATTTCTTTGAAAGAATGTTGTTTTTTTGCGTTATTTTGAGATTTTTGAGTTTTTTTGACCATTTAAAAGCTTATAACTCTGAAATTTGACTTTTTGACAAAAAAAGTTGTAGAGAAAAGTTGTTTGTATTTTTCTAATCTAAATTAATATAAAGTTAAAAATTTTGAAATTTGAAAAAATTGAATTTTCAAAATTTTGAAATTACTGTAGTTTTTGTAATTTTTGACGAAAATGTCTGGCTAACGAACTTAGCCTTCATTTTTACACCAACTTTAAGTGATTTAAATTTAAAAACGATCCGATAAGATTTTCAAAAGTTATCATGGGAACAACATTTTGTGTCTACAGACAGACAGACAGACATACAGACAGACACCATCGCCAAACCATGTTTTTTGGGTTCAGGGGACCCCAAAACGTGAAGATTTCATAAAATTAGCAAAAGTCAATTTTCGAACAAAACTAATACTTTCTCATGTGATGAGAATGTAATAAAAATTACTTTTTTTGAAAATAACTCGAAAAGTATAGAGTTTGGCGAAATGGTGTCCACAGCAAAGTTGTAGCTGACGATGAGACGAGAAAAAAAGTCTCTGGTAGCTAGTACCCATATGTAATAGATTTGGAGATAATTGAGTCGGAAAATCGATTTTTTGCCAAAAAAATAATAAAATATATATATATAGAGTGGTTTTTCAAGAAATTGACAGTTTTATGTCTATAAATATGTTTCTTGCGTGTATTTGGGTGAGATTATGTGAAAATCGTTAAACTTACTTTTATTTCTTTGAAAGAATGTTGTTTTTTTTGCGTTATTTTGAGATTTTTGAGTTTTTTTGACCATTTAAAAGCTTATAACTCTGAAATTTGACTTTTTGACAAAAAAAGTTGTAGAGAAAAGTTGTTTGTATTTTTCTAATCTAAATTAATATAAAGTTAAAAATTTTGAAATTTGAAAAAATTGAATTTTCAAAATTTTGAAATTACTGTAGTTTTTGTAATTTTTGACGAAAATGTCTGGCTAACGAACTTAGCCTTCATTTTTACACCAACTTTAAGTGATTTAAATTTAAAAACGATCCGATAAGATTTTCAAAAGTTATCATGGGAACAACATTTTGTGTCTACAGACAGACAGACAGACATACAGACAGACACCATCGCCAAACCATGTTTTTTGGGTTCAGGGGACCCCAAAACGTGAAGATTTCATAAAATTAGCAAAAGTCAATTTTCGAACAAAACTAATACTTTCTCATGTGATGAGAATGTAATAAAAATTACTTTTTTTGAAAATAACTCGAAAAGTATAGAGTTTGGCGAAATGGTGTCCACAGCAAAGTTGTAGCTGACGATGAGACGAGAAAAAAAGTCTCTGGTAGCTAGTACCCATATGTAATAGATTTGGAGATAATTGAGTCGGAAAATCGATTTTTTGCCAAAAAAATAATAAAATATATATATATAGAGTGGTTTTTCAAGAAATTGACAGTTTTATGTCTATAAATATGTTTCTTGCGTGTATTTGGGTGAGATTATGTGAAAATCGTTAAACTTACTTTTATTTCTTTGAAAGAATGTTGTTTTTTTGCGTTATTTTGAGATTTTTGAGTTTTTTTGACCATTTAAAAGCTTATAACTCTGAAATTTGACTTTTTGACAAAAAAAGTTGTAGAGAAAAGTTGTTTGTATTTTTCTAATCTAAATTAATATAAAGTTAAAAATTTTGAAATTTGAAAAAATTGAATTTTCAAAATTTTGAAATTACTGTAGTTTTTGTAATTTTTGACGAAAATGTCTGGCTAACGAACTTAGCCTTCATTTTTACACCAACTTTAAGTGATTTAAATTTAAAAACGATCCGATAAGATTTTCAAAAGTTATCATGGGAACAACATTTTGTGTCTACAGACAGACAGACAGACATACAGACAGACACCATCGCCAAACCATGTTTTTTGGGTTCAGGGGACCCCAAAACGTGAAGATTTCATAAAATTAGCAAAAGTCAATTTTCGAACAAAACTAATACTTTCTCATGTGATGAGAATGTAATAAAAATTACTTTTTTTGAAAATAACTCGAAAAGTATAGAGTTTGGCGAAATGGTGTCCACAGCAAAGTTGTAGCTGACGATGAGACGAGAAAAAAAGTCTCTGGTAGCTAGTACCCATATGTAATAGATTTGGAGATAATTGAGTCGGAAAATCGATTTTTTGCCAAAAAAATAATAAAATATATATATATAGAGTGGTTTTTCAAGAAATTGACAGTTTTATGTCTATAAATATGTTTCTTGCGTGTATTTGGGTGAGATTATGTGAAAATCGTTAAACTTACTTTTATTTCTTTGAAAGAATGTTGTTTTTTTGCGTTATTTTGAGATTTTTGAGTTTTTTTGACCATTTAAAAGCTTATAACTCTGAAATTTGACTTTTTGACAAAAAAAGTTGTAGAGAAAAGTTGTTTGTATTTTTCTAATCTAAATTAATATAAAGTTAAAAATTTTGAAATTTGAAAAAATTGAATTTTCAAAATTTTGAAATTACTGTAGTTTTTGTAATTTTTGACGAAAATGTCTGGCTAACGAACTTAGCCTTCATTTTTACACCAACTTTAAGTGATTTAAATTTAAAAACGATCCGATAAGATTTTCAAAAGTTATCATGGGAACAACATTTTGTGTCTACAGACAGACAGACAGACATACAGACAGACACCATCGCCAAACCATGTTTTTTGGGTTCAGGGGACCCCAAAACGTGAAGATTTCATAAAATTAGCAAAAGTCAATTTTCGAACAAAACTAATACTTTCTCATGTGATGAGAATGTAATAAAAATTACTTTTTTTGAAAATAACTCGAAAAGTATAGAGTTTGGCGAAATGGTGTCCACAGCAAAGTTGTAGCTGACGATGAGACGAGAAAAAAAGTCTCTGGTAGCTAGTACCCATATGTAATAGATTTGGAGATAATTGAGTCGGAAAATCGATTTTTTGCCAAAAAAATAATAAAATATATATATATAGAGTGGTTTTTCAAGAAATTGACAGTTTTATGTCTATAAATATGTTTCTTGCGTGTATTTGGGTGAGATTATGTGAAAATCGTTAAACTTACTTTTATTTCTTTGAAAGAATGTTGTTTTTTTGCGTTATTTTGAGATTTTTGAGTTTTTTTGACCATTTAAAAGCTTATAACTCTGAAATTTGACTTTTTGACAAAAAAAGTTGTAGAGAAAAGTTGTTTGTATTTTTCTAATCTAAATTAATATAAAGTTAAAAATTTTGAAATTTGAAAAAATTGAATTTTCAAAATTTTGAAATTACTGTAGTTTTTGTAATTTTTGACGAAAATGTCTGGCTAACGAACTTAGCCTTCATTTTTACACCAACTTTAAGTGATTTAAATTTAAAAACGATCCGATAAGATTTTCAAAAGTTATCATGGGAACAACATTTTGTGTCTACAGACAGACAGACAGACATACAGACAGACACCATCGCCAAACCATGTTTTTTGGGTTCAGGGGACCCCAAAACGTGAAGATTTCATAAAATTAGCAAAAGTCAATTTTCGAACAAAACTAATACTTTCTCATGTGATGAGAATGTAATAAAAATTACTTTTTTTGAAAATAACTCGAAAAGTATAGAGTTTGGCGAAATGGTGTCCACAGCAAAGTTGTAGCTGACGATGAGACGAGAAAAAAAGTCTCTGGTAGCTAGTACCCATATGTAATAGATTTGGAGATAATTGAGTCGGAAAATCGATTTTTTGCCAAAAAAATAATAAAATATATATATATAGAGTGGTTTTTCAAGAAATTGACAGTTTTATGTCTATAAATATGTTTCTTGCGTGTATTTGGGTGAGATTATGTGAAAATCGTTAAACTTACTTTTATTTCTTTGAAAGAATGTTGTTTTTTTGCGTTATTTTGAGATTTTTGAGTTTTTTTGACCATTTAAAAGCTTATAACTCTGAAATTTGACTTTTTGACAAAAAAAGTTGTAGAGAAAAGTTGTTTGTATTTTTCTAATCTAAATTAATATAAAGTTAAAAATTTTGAAATTTGAAAAAATTGAATTTTCAAAATTTTGAAATTACTGTAGTTTTTGTAATTTTTGACGAAAATGTCTGGCTAACGAACTTAGCCTTCATTTTTACACCAACTTTAAGTGATTTAAATTTAAAAACGATCCGATAAGATTTTCAAAAGTTATCATGGGAACAACATTTTGTGTCTACAGACAGACAGACAGACATACAGACAGACACCATCGCCAAACCATGTTTTTTGGGTTCAGGGGACCCCAAAACGTGAAGATTTCATAAAATTAGCAAAAGTCAATTTTCGAACAAAACTAATACTTTCTCATGTGATGAGAATGTAATAAAAATTACTTTTTTTGAAAATAACTCGAAAAGTATAGAGTTTGGCGAAATGGTGTCCACAGCAAAGTTGTAGCTGACGATGAGACGAGAAAAAAAGTCTCTGGTAGCTAGTACCCATATGTAATAGATTTGGAGATAATTGAGTCGGAAAATCGATTTTTTGCCAAAAAAATAATAAAATATATATATATAGAGTGGTTTTTCAAGAAATTGACAGTTTTATGTCTATAAATATGTTTCTTGCGTGTATTTGGGTGAGATTATGTGAAAATCGTTAAACTTACTTTTATTTCTTTGAAAGAATGTTGTTTTTTTGCGTTATTTTGAGATTTTTGAGTTTTTTTGACCATTTAAAAGCTTATAACTCTGAAATTTGACTTTTTGACAAAAAAAGTTGTAGAGAAAAGTTGTTTGTATTTTTCTAATCTAAATTAATATAAAGTTAAAAATTTTGAAATTTGAAAAAATTGAATTTTCAAAATTTTGAAATTACTGTAGTTTTTGTAATTTTTGACGAAAATGTCTGGCTAACGAACTTAGCCTTCATTTTTACACCAACTTTAAGTGATTTAAATTTAAAAACGATCCGATAAGATTTTCAAAAGTTATCATGGGAACAACATTTTGTGTCTACAGACAGACAGACAGACATACAGACAGACACCATCGCCAAACCATGTTTTTTGGGTTCAGGGGACCCCAAAACGTGAAGATTTCATAAAATTAGCAAAAGTCAATTTTCGAACAAAACTAATACTTTCTCATGTGATGAGAATGTAATAAAAATTACTTTTTTTGAAAATAACTCGAAAAGTATAGAGTTTGGCGAAATGGTGTCCACAGCAAAGTTGTAGCTGACGATGAGACGAGAAAAAAAGTCTCTGGTAGCTAGTACCCATATGTAATAGATTTGGAGATAATTGAGTCGGAAAATCGATTTTTTGCCAAAAAAATAATAAAATATATATATATAGAGTGGTTTTTCAAGAAATTGACAGTTTTATGTCTATAAATATGTTTCTTGCGTGTATTTGGGTGAGATTATGTGAAAATCGTTAAACTTACTTTTATTTCTTTGAAAGAATGTTGTTTTTTTGCGTTATTTTGAGATTTTTGAGTTTTTTTGACCATTTAAAAGCTTATAACTCTGAAATTTGACTTTTTGACAAAAAAAGTTGTAGAGAAAAGTTGTTTGTATTTTTCTAATCTAAATTAATATAAAGTTAAAAATTTTGAAATTTGAAAAAATTGAATTTTCAAAATTTTGAAATTACTGTAGTTTTTGTAATTTTTGACGAAAATGTCTGGCTAACGAACTTAGCCTTCATTTTTACACCAACTTTAAGTGATTTAAATTTAAAAACGATCCGATAAGATTTTCAAAAGTTATCATGGGAACAACATTTTGTGTCTACAGACAGACAGACAGACATACAGACAGACACCATCGCCAAACCATGTTTTTTGGGTTCAGGGGACCCCAAAACGTGAAGATTTCATAAAATTAGCAAAAGTCAATTTTCGAACAAAACTAATACTTTCTCATGTGATGAGAATGTAATAAAAATTACTTTTTTTGAAAATAACTCGAAAAGTATAGAGTTTGGCGAAATGGTGTCCACAGCAAAGTTGTAGCTGACGATGAGACGAGAAAAAAAGTCTCTGGTAGCTAGTACCCATATGTAATAGATTTGGAGATAATTGAGTCGGAAAATCGATTTTTTGCCAAAAAAATAATAAAATATATATATATAGAGTGGTTTTTCAAGAAATTGACAGTTTTATGTCTATAAATATGTTTCTTGCGTGTATTTGGGTGAGATTATGTGAAAATCGTTAAACTTACTTTTATTTCTTTGAAAGAATGTTGTTTTTTTGCGTTATTTTGAGATTTTTGAGTTTTTTTGACCATTTAAAAGCTTATAACTCTGAAATTTGACTTTTTGACAAAAAAAGTTGTAGAGAAAAGTTGTTTGTATTTTTCTAATCTAAATTAATATAAAGTTAAAAATTTTGAAATTTGAAAAAATTGAATTTTCAAAATTTTGAAATTACTGTAGTTTTTGTAATTTTTGACGAAAATGTCTGGCTAACGAACTTAGCCTTCATTTTTACACCAACTTTAAGTGATTTAAATTTAAAAACGATCCGATAAGATTTTCAAAAGTTATCATGGGAACAACATTTTGTGTCTACAGACAGACAGACAGACAGACATACAGACAGACACCATCGCCAAACCATGTTTTTTGGGTTCAGGGGACCCCAAAACGTGAAGATTTCATAAAATTAGCAAAAGTCAATTTTCGAACAAAACTAATACTTTCTCATGTGATGAGAATGTAATAAAAATTACTTTTTTTGAAAATAACTCGAAAAGTATAGAGTTTGGCGAAATGGTGTCCACAGCAAAGTTGTAGCTGACGATGAGACGAGAAAAAAAGTCTCTGGTAGCTAGTACCCATATGTAATAGATTTGGAGATAATTGAGTCGGAAAATCGATTTTTTGCCAAAAAAATAATAAAATATATATATTGTAATGGGCGAAAGACGGACTTCGGGAAAAGCCGAAGACTTTCGGCAAGAAAAAGTGGGGCGTCTTTTCATTATCACTTCTGTTATGAGTAATATGACAGAAGTTTAGATTCGACTGGTCGGTCCGACTGGAGAGAGGTAATCTTAATGACCTCTCTCAACGTTAATTTTATCAGTTCTTTTATTGAAAGACTCTTATTCAAAAATTATTGTGTGTGTTAAGTTTGAATTTAATTGTAGTGGGGACGCCCACGCAAGTGTGTTTATCTCTCTTGTGATTACCAGAAATCAGGATCAAATCCATCCAAAGAAGACTTCAGGACGAGTTAGCTGTTACGGATATTTACTGCGAATAAGCCACGCATTTTGTAGCGACGAAAAAGGTTGGTGAATGTTACTGTGTGTGGGTTATGAGTGTCCGGTTATTAATTTGAAAAGAAATTAGTCTAATCCCCACTATATTGTAATTGATCATTGATGTGCATTTCTGATCTTGGATCGACAATCTGCATCAATATCAATTCTTCTTTTCGAGTTCAATTGGAGAGGACGATTTAGTTTATACCGTTGAAAAGTGTGTAGAGATTTGAGTTGATTAAATAAAGAAAAGTAATTGTCATTGAATCATCATTGTCATTATTTCGATCTCACATTCTCTTACAAATTTATTTAATATTTCTTTTGTTTAAAAACCAAATTATCATATCAAATATAATATAAAATATTACAAATGGCGCCCAACGTGGGGCGCGATGGTGGTAAAATAATGACGAATAGTAGTGAAAATTTAAGTTCAGGACAGTTGTATTCAGAATTAACAGACTTATTTAAAAGTATAAAGACAATGTTTGTCAGTTTTCAATCAAATTTAGAAACAAAACAAACGAATGATAAGGAAAAGTCAAGGGCAATTGGTGATGAAAAGAAAATAAATTTTAATTCCAAAATAGAGATACCAATTCCAGAATTTAGTGACGAATATACAAATAATCCGGTAGAATATATGATTGATTTAAAAGAATATTTAGATTTGAAAAATATTATGGACGATGGCGTCCCTTTGATTATTAGAAGATCTCTAAAGGGAAGAGCTAAGGCATGGTATTTTGCAAATTTATATAAGTGGGAAAATTTTAATGAATTTGAAAAAGATTTTAACGAGGAATTTGATTCAGTGGAATACAGGGCCGAGAAGACAAACGAATGGAGAAATAAAAAATTTTCGCGAAATGACAAATCTTTTGTTCAATATTTTTATGAGCAAGTAAAGGAATCGAATTATATAGATCCACCTTTATCTCAGTATGCTAGGAATTATGCCATTGTCAGACAATTGCCTAGAAGAGTTCAGGATACATTAGCTTGCATTAAATTGGGAGAAACCTCACAAATAGTGAAAACATTATCATGGCTCGATAACTCTGAAAGAGAAAGTGATTCTCAATATCAAAAAAGAAAATATGGGGGATGGAAGAGAGATGAAGGGAGAGATCAGAATAGGAATGAAAGAGAGAATAGGAATGATAGTAGGAGTGAAAGAGTTGATAGGAATGAAAGAGAGAATAGGAATGATAGTAGGGGTGAAAGATATGACAGGAATGAAAGAGATAATAGGAATGATAGTAAGAATGAGAGATATGAAAGGAATGAAAGAGAGAGAAGAAATGATGATGGGGGTAGGTCATATAGAGAATCAAATAATGATAGATCGAATGATTGGCGAAAAGGACAAAGAAATAGAAATGATAATGATGAGAACAGAAGATATCATAACTGGGAAAATAGAAATAGACAAGAGGGATCGGGAAATAAGCAAGAGAATTGGCGAAGCGAAAATAAAGAAAGACGAGAATATGATAACAATGATAGAAGAGAAAATTTTTCAAGACGTTTAAACTCTGATAGATATGACAAACAAAATAAACAAGACAGCGCGTATAGGAGAAACAGAGTAGCGGCAATACGAGAACAAGACGAAACAGACAGAGAAGACGAATTAGATAGTGAAGTACAAGACATGCTTGATTTAAACTGAAAATCGACTGTAAAGAGGGTCCCTTTATCAGTCGAAAAATTTGCAATATAAAAGAGGATCTAATATTTGACATTGATGGGAAAGAAAAAATAGAGAAAAATAATGACGAAATTAAAATTAAATATAAATGTCCGGAATTAAAAGCTAAAGTAGAAGGAGTGGAGTTAAACATAATAGTTGATACCGGATCACAAGTAGAATGTATTTCAGAAAAATTTCTTGATAAAATTAATAAAAAAAATATTGCAACACTCCCGGTTGCAAATGTCAAAATTTCAGGGCCATTTAAAGGAAAACAAATAGTTATAAAGAAACAAGTCATGTTAAAAATAGAAATTGAAAATCAAATAATTCGAACGTGTTTGTTAGTCATCCCGGATTTGTGTTACGATATAATTTTAGGCACAAATTGGTGTGGTGAAAATAAAGTTGAAATATCGTATACAAATCTAACGATCAAAATAAATAATAAATTACTCGAAAAATCAAATGTCGTGTTCACGGAAGCATATATAACGAAAGAAATGGATAAACGCGAAATAAAAATCGTGTCAGAAAAAATTGACTTAGTTAAAAAAGATAGTAATCAAAATTTAGATAAAAAAAATGACGAAAATCAAATAGATGACGTAAGAGTAAATATTGACGAGTTAGTCTCAATGAATAGGACAGATGATAAATCGAAAAGTAAGAAAGAAATAGATATCGAGAAAAGTATAAACAAGAAAAATAATCAATTAGAGACAAATCAAATCATACCTGAGAAAAATTATCAAAATTTAAATCAAAATGAAAATAATCTTCCGAAACGAGTCTTAACTACCGGGGCGGGGGATAAAGATAACATAAAAAAACAAAATGAAATGATTTGGGATCAGATAAAAAAATTAAATCTCATTGAAACAAATAAACAACAATTACTTAATTTGATAAAAAAGTATGGGAAATTATTTTCGGATAAACCGGGAAAAATAAAGGGTTATGAACATGAAATCAGATTAAAAAATAAGAAAGCGTTCGTAAAAAGAAATTATCCGATTCCACTTGCGAAAAGACCAAAAGTTAGGGACAAAATACAAAAATTAAAAGAAGAAGAGATAATAGAGGAGTCAATTGGCGATTTTTGTAGTCCATTGCGAATTGTAGAGAAATCTGACGGTAATATTCGTGTATGTTTAGATGGGAGATTCATAAACGAAGTTATCTATTCGGAAACTGATGCACCGCCAGAAATTAGTGATATTTTACAAAGATTTGAGGGAAAAAAATTTTTCACGGTAACTGATTTAACGTTGGGCTACTTGCAGGTACCTTTAACCGAGGAATCACGTAAATACACAGCCTTTCTTTTTGAAGGGAAGGCATATCAATTTAAAAGAATTCCATTTGGTTTGAAGACGGCGAGCAATGGGTTCATACGTGCGATAAATTCAATTGTGGGAAACGAGTTTTCGGAATTTGTTACGATATACGTCGATGATATTGTAATTGCCTCGGAGACATTTGAGGAACATGTCGAACATTTGGATCGTCTTTTTACAAGACTCCAAGATGCGGGACTAACTTTAGGCCTTAAAAAATCTAAATTCTGTCAGGAAGAAATTAAATTTTTAGGTTTCATTTTGTCATCTGAGGGAATTAAACCAGATCCGGATCGCGTAAAATCGTTAAAAGAAATTCCAAGACCAAAAAATCGACAAGAAATGCAATCAGTTTTGGGCGCTTTCGGTTACTATAGCAGATTTGTAGAAAAATACTCAAATTTTATTGATCCTTTTAGAGAACTTTTAAGCCAAAAAAATAAATTTTGTTGGACAGAAAAACATGACATGGATTTTAAAAAATTAAAACAAAACTTTGAGAAAACTGTTACTTTGGCTCATTACAATTTAAATCGCATGTTTTTTCTTAAAACTGATGCCAGTAAAAAAGGCATTAGTGCAATTTTATCACAATTCGATGACGATGGACATGAGAGAATTGTAGCATTGGTTAGCAGATGTTTAACTAATCATGAAGTAAACTATACAATTACCGAACTTGAACTATTAGCGGTTGTCTATGGGGTGGTAAAATTGCAAAAATTTTTATTAGGAAAAACATTTCAAATTGTCACCGATCACATTGCTCTAACGTTTTTATTAAAAACAACCTTTTATAATTCGAGGCTATCAAGGTGGTCTGCCCTATTACAAAATTTTCAGTACGAAATTAGTCATTGTAAAGGGACAGAGAATAAAGTCGCGGATTTTTTCAGTAGAGTAACGGGGGGTGAATTTGAAAACGAAGATCAGAAAGATTATAAAATTGCGAAATTGAGTAAAAAAGAAAATAAGTTGAGTAAAAAGAATAAAATAGATAATAAAAACAAACAGACAATTAATAAAATTTTGATAAAAGTAATAAAAAATTTAGCAGAGTTACAACAAAAGGATACAAAAATAAAAGAAATTTTTAGCAAATTAGAGAAAGGAGAAGTAATAGAAAATTATGTAGTAAAAATAAAATAGTATTTCACAAAACCAAAAATTACGAAAATTGGCGGGCGATAATTCCAGAAGAAATAAAAAATACAATTATTGATAATATTCATGAAGAGTTGGGTCATGCAGGGGTACAAAAATCAGAAAAGCAAATAGAAAGAAATTTTTATTGGAGAGGAATGAGAAAGGACATAAAACAAAGAATCAAAAGTTGTGATCTTTGTCAAAGGACGAAACATTTGAATATTGCAATGGAAGGGAAATTTAAATCGATAATTGTAAAAAATCCGAATGAATTGGTCTCAGTTGATTTCTATGGCCCTTTACCGAAATCGAAAGGGGGGCTAAATTACATTTTTGTTATTAAAGATAATTTTTCTAAACTAATTACGTTGTATCCAATCAAAAAAGCTAACACGCGTACTTGTTTAGATAAGTTAATCAAGAGATATTTCAAAGAAAAGGGTAAACCGAGTAGGATATTGTCTGACCACGGCACGCAATTTACATCCGCGATATGGAAAAAGGAATTGGCTGAGGTAGGGGTGGAGATATGTTTTTCGAGTATTCGACACCCTCAATCAAACCCAGTGGAAAGAACCATGAGGGAATTGGGGAGAATGTTTAAAGCGTATTGTTCAACTAAACATACTAACTGGGTAAATTTTGTTGAAAAAATCGAAAATTGGCTAAATATTGTGATTAATTCTAGCACAGGTATATCTCCATTCGAGTTGCATTTCGGTGTATCGCCAACAGATAAAATAGCAGAAATGTTGGAAATTGAGCACAGGCAGATTCCCCGAGAAATTATGTTAGAAAAAGCTCGAGAAAATATTAAAAAACATAGTGAATTAAGAGAAAAACAACAACATAAGATTTCAAAAGTTATATTAAAAACGGGTGATCTGGTTTTGCTCAAAATACCACATATATCAAATAAAGAGAAAAAAGAAGTCCACAAATTCTGGCATATTTTCTATGGACCATACAAAATAAAACGAGAGGTCAATACTAATGCTTTTGAACTGACAGACATTGACGATGATACAAAAATAAAGGGTACATATAACAGAAAAGATTTAAGAGCGTATCATAATAGAAAATTAGACGAAATGTAAATGTATATAAAATGTGTGTTTTATTTTATCGACAAAAATGTAAAATTAAAATAAATTTATAAATAATTATAACAATAGATAAAAAAAAAATAAATAAATAAATAAAAGTTTTTTTTTTTTTTTAAAAAGGAATGAAATATATTAAGAAATTAGAAACAAGGAATTTTAATTAGAAATGTGTGCGTATGTGTATAAGTATAGTCAAGAAATTGTAAATAAGGAAATGTTGAGTATTGTAAGCGTATCGAGAGAAGAAAAGATCACAAAGAGAGAAATTTAAAAGAGAGATAACCCAAGTTTATAGTATATACACAATTATATAGATAAAATTGAAAAAAAAAAAAAAATAAAAAAAATATATATATATATATATAAGAATAATAAAAATGAACAATCCCATGAATCACAAATTAGGGCTTATAGAGAGTGGAGTCCATGAAATGAGGAAGCTGAATCCACGAGGGGCAGAAGATATATCAGAACAGAATGGACAAATCCAGAAACAAGGGAGAAGTCGAAGTAGGGCGTGAATCGAGTAAGGTCCGAAAAGATGTTCTTCAAAGTTCAAAGGAAGATAACGGAAATCGAAGTAGGACTTGAATTGAGTAGGGTCCGAAAAGAGGTGGTCCAAACTACAAAGGAGCAGCCTGCATAAACTGAATCGAAGTAAGGCTTGAATTAAGTAGAGTCCGAAAAGATGAAGTTGAAGTTGAGGACCGCTTTTGAGGGTTGTCTTCGGGACTGGTGATTGTGGAGATAGCTTCAAGAAAGAGATTTGTAGGGCAGTTTGGGATGCTGTCTATGATACAACATCCCAAAGGGGGATTGTGTAATGGGCGAAAGACGGACTTCGGGAAAAGCCGAAGACTTTCGGCAAGAAAAAGTGGGGCGTCTTTTCATTATCACTTCTGTTATGAGTAATATGACAGAAGTTTAGATTCGACTGGTCGGTCCGACTGGAGAGAGGTAATCTTAATGACCTCTCTCAACGTTAATTTTATCAGTTCTTTTATTGAAAGACTCTTATTCAAAAATTATTGTGTGTGTTAAGTTTGAATTTAATTGTAGTGGGGACGCCCACGCAAGTGTGTTTATCTCTCTTGTGATTACCAGAAATCAGGATCAAATCCATCCAAAGAAGACTTCAGGACGAGTTAGCTGTTACGGATATTTACTGCGAATAAGCCACGCATTTTGTAGCGACGAAAAAGGTTGGTGAATGTTACTGTGTGTGGGTTATGAGTGTCCGGTTATTAATTTGAAAAGAAATTAGTCTAATCCCCACTATATTGTAATTGATCATTGATGTGCATTTCTGATCTTGGATCGACAATCTGCATCAATATCAATTCTTCTTTTCGAGTTCAATTGGAGAGGACGATTTAGTTTATACCGTTGAAAAGTGTGTAGAGATTTGAGTTGATTAAATAAAGAAAAGTAATTGTCATTGAATCATCATTGTCATTATTTCGATCTCACATTCTCTTACAAATTTATTTAATATTTCTTTTGTTTAAAAACCAAATTATCATATCAAATATAATATAAAATATTACAATATATAGAGTGGTTTTTCAAGAAATTGACAGTTTTATGTCTATAAATATGTTTCTTGCGTGTATTTGGGTGAGATTATGTGAAAATCGTTAAACTTACTTTTATTTCTTTGAAAGAATGTTGTTTTTTTGCGTTATTTTGAGATTTTTGAGTTTTTTTGACCATTTAAAAGCTTATAACTCTGAAATTTGACTTTTTGACAAAAAAAGTTGTAGAGAAAAGTTGTTTGTATTTTTCTAATCTAAATTAATATAAAGTTAAAAATTTTGAAATTTGAAAAAATTGAATTTTCAAAATTTTGAAATTACTGTAGTTTTTGTAATTTTTGACGAAAATGTCTGGCTAACGAACTTAGCCTTCATTTTTACACCAACTTTAAGTGATTTAAATTTAAAAACGATCCGATAAGATTTTCAAAAGTTATCATGGGAACAACATTTTGTGTCTACAGACAGACAGACAGACAGACATACAGACAGACACCATCGCCAAACCATGTTTTTTGGGTTCAGGGGACCCCAAAACGTGAAGATTTCATAAAATTAGCAAAAGTCAATTTTCGAACAAAACTAATACTTTCTCATGTGATGAGAATGTAATAAAAATTACTTTTTTTGAAAATAACTCGAAAAGTATAGAGTTTGGCGAAATGGTGTCCACAGCAAAGTTGTAGCTGACGATGAGACGAGAAAAAAAGTCTCTAGTAGCTAGTACCCATATGTAATAGATTTGGAGATAATTGAGTCGGAAAATCGATTTTTTGCCAAAAAAATAATAAAATATATATATATAGAGTGGTTTTTCAAGAAATTGACAGTTTTATGTCTATAAATATGTTTCTTGCGTGTATTTGGGTGAGATTATGTGAAAATCGTTAAACTTACTTTTATTTCTTTGAAAGAATGTTGTTTTTTTTGCGTTATTTTGAGATTTTTGAGTTTTTTTGACCATTTAAAAGCTTATAACTCTGAAATTTGACTTTTTGACAAAAAAAGTTGTAGAGAAAAGTTGTTTGTATTTTTCTAATCTAAATTAATATAAAGTTAAAAATTTTGAAATTTGAAAAAATTGAATTTTCAAAATTTTGAAATTACTGTAGTTTTTGTAATTTTTGACGAAAATGTCTGGCTAACGAACTTAGCCTTCATTTTTACACCAACTTTAAGTGATTTAAATTTAAAAACGATCCGATAAGATTTTCAAAAGTTATCATGGGAACAACATTTTGTGTCTACAGACAGACAGACAGACAGACATACAGACAGACACCATCGCCAAACCATGTTTTTTGGGTTCAGGGGACCCCAAAACGTGAAGATTTCATAAAATTAGCAAAAGTCAATTTTCGAACAAAACTAATACTTTCTCATGTGATGAGAATGTAATAAAAATTACTTTTTTTGAAAATAACTCGAAAAGTATAGAGTTTGGCGAAATGGTGTCCACAGCAAAGTTGTAGCTGACGATGAGACGAGAAAAAAAGTCTCTAGTAGCTAGTACCCATATGTAATAGATTTGGAGATAATTGAGTCGGAAAATCGATTTTTTGCCAAAAAAATAATAAAATATATATATATAGAGTGGTTTTTCAAGAAATTGACAGTTTTATGTCTATAAATATGTTTCTTGCGTGTATTTGGGTGAGATTATGTGAAAATCGTTAAACTTACTTTTATTTCTTTGAAAGAATGTTGTTTTTTTGCGTTATTTTGAGATTTTTGAGTTTTTTTGACCATTTAAAAGCTTATAACTCTGAAATTTGACTTTTTGACAAAAAAAGTTGTAGAGAAAAGTTGTTTGTATTTTTCTAATCTAAATTAATATAAAGTTAAAAATTTTGAAATTTGAAAAAATTGAATTTTCAAAATTTTGAAATTACTGTAGTTTTTGTAATTTTTGACGAAAATGTCTGGCTAACGAACTTAGCCTTCATTTTTACACCAACTTTAAGTGATTTAAATTTAAAAACGATCCGATAAGATTTTCAAAAGTTATCATGGGAACAACATTTTGTGTCTACAGACAGACAGACAGACAGACATACAGACAGACACCATCGCCAAACCATGTTTTTTGGGTTCAGGGGACCCCAAAACGTGAAGATTTCATAAAATTAGCAAAAGTCAATTTTCGAACAAAACTAATACTTTCTCATGTGATGAGAATGTAATAAAAATTACTTTTTTTGAAAATAACTCGAAAAGTATAGAGTTTGGCGAAATGGTGTCCACAGCAAAGTTGTAGCTGACGATGAGACGAGAAAAAAAGTCTCTAGTAGCTAGTACCCATATGTAATAGATTTGGAGATAATTGAGTCGGAAAATCGATTTTTTGCCAAAAAAATAATAAAATATATATATATAGAGTGGTTTTTCAAGAAATTGACAGTTTTATGTCTATAAATATGTTTCTTGCGTGTATTTGGGTGAGATTATGTGAAAATCGTTAAACTTACTTTTATTTCTTTGAAAGAATGTTGTTTTTTTTGCGTTATTTTGAGATTTTTGAGTTTTTTTGACCATTTAAAAGCTTATAACTCTGAAATTTGACTTTTTGACAAAAAAAGTTGTAGAGAAAAGTTGTTTGTATTTTACTAATCTAAATTAATATAAAGTTAAAAATTTTGAAATTTGAAAAAATTGAATTTTCAAAATTTTGAAATTACTGTAGTTTTTGTAATTTTTGACGAAAATGTCTGGCTAACGAACTTAGCCTTCATTTTTACACCAACTTTAAGTGATTTAAATTTAAAAACGATCCGATAAGATTTTCAAAAGTTATCATGGGAACAACATTTTGTGTCTACAGACAGACAGACAGACAGACATACAGACAGACACCATCGCCAAACCATGTTTTTTGGGTTCAGGGGACCCCAAAACGTGAAGATTTCATAAAATTAGCAAAAGTCAATTTTCGAACAAAACTAATACTTTCTCATGTGATGAGAATGTAATAAAAATTACTTTTTTTGAAAATAACTCGAAAAGTATAGAGTTTGGCGAAATAGTGTCCACAGCAAAGTTGTAGCTGACGATGAGACGAGAAAAAAAGTCTTTGGTAGCTAGTACCCATATGTAATAGATTTGGAGATAATTGAGTCGGAAAATCGATTTTTTGCCAAAAAAATAATAAAATATATATATATAGAGTGGTTTTTCGAGAAATTGACAGTTTTATGTCTATAAATATGTTTCTTGCGTGTATTTGGGTGAGATTATGTGAAAATCGTTAAACTTACTTTTATTTCTTTGAAAAAATGTTGTTTTTTTGCGTTATTTTGAGATTTTTGAGTTTTTTTGACCATTTAAAAGCTTATAACTCTGAAATTTGACTTTTTGACAAAAAAAGTTGTAGAGAAAAGTTGTTTGTATTTTTCTAATCTAAATTAATATAAAGTTAAAAATTTTGAAATTTGAAAAAATTGAATTTTCAAAATTTTGAAATTACTGTAGTTTTTGTAATTTTTGACGAATATGTCTGGCTAACGAACTTAGCCTTCATTTTTACACCAACTTTAAGTGATTTAAATTTAAAAACGATCCGATAAGATTTTCAAAAGTTATCATGGGAACAATATTTTGTGTCTACAGACAGACAGACAGACATACAGACAGACACCATCGCCAAACCATATTTTTTGGGTTCAGGGGACCCCAAAACGTGAAGATTTTATAAAATTAGCAAAAGTCAATTTTCGAACAAAACTAATACTTTCTCATGTGATGAGAATGTAAAAAGACAATCGGCAAATTTAAATAACACGACAATGAAATTAGTTTGAAAATATTTAAGTACAGTCTAAACAAAAGTTTATATAATAGTAAAAAAATCATTAAAAGCAATATTTCCAAAAGAAATAATGCAATAATATTAAGTTCAATGTGAAACAAATAAGCAAGAAAATCAAATGGACGTATTATTCCATTAAAAAAAGGTAAGTGTAAAATTGATAAAATAATGTCAAAAATTGAGGTTAACAAAATGTAAACAAAACATTTTTAAAAACATTCAAATCTAAAGAAATTTTTTATTAGTTACTAATTAATTATTAATTCATTATTTACCAATTTAAAAAGAAATTATTAATAAACAGTAAATAAAAAAAAATTAAACAATATTAGTAAATTGAATTACTTTCTAGTAAATTAAATTTAAAAAAAAATTCAATAATTTATTTTTGAATAAATATTTTTTTAAATAGTCCATCAACAGCTGCCATCTCGTAGCGCTTTTTAATATTACAAATTTATTTTTTCTTTAAAAATTATCAATTTAAATAATTAGAATACATAATTAAACCATTTATTAAATAAACAAAAAAATTAATTAATTCGAATAAATAATTAAACAATTAATTAATTCAACAAAAAAATGCATTAATTAATTTACTATTTAATAATTATTGTTAATTAATTTAATTATTCATTAATTCTACAAATTCTCTATTATTAATTAATTATGTTGAAAAATTAATTACAATATCATACTCATAAACAAATATTTTTCTAATGGTCCATCAGCAGCTGCCATCTCGCGGCGCTTTTTTTCATTGCAAATCTATTTCTTCATTAGGAACAATTATTTTTTATTGAAATTATTTAATTAATAAAAACAAGAATTTTAATTTCCTTTTAATTTCAGTTTATTAATAAATTTTAAAAAAATTGATCCTGAAATTAATCCGTGGATTAATTTCAGGATCAATTTTTTTTTGGTCTGTCAAAATGAATTTTACATAAATATTTTATCACTGCAAAGGTTGACATCAGTTGAGATGGCTCAGTGGCGACCATAACAGACTTGTAAATTTAAGATTTACCTATCTTAATTTATAATTTTAATTTTTCTAATTTTCTTTTTTTTTCGTTCTGAAGAGGACAGCTGTGCTGCCGAAAAGTAAAAAGAATTGAATTTCTTTTATTTTTATTCTCCTTGACTCGGAGTGATCGTTAATTTTTCACTATTTATTAAAATACGACTGAGTGATAGAATCATCTCTACTCTTGTAAATTTAAAGTTTGCTTCGCTCGCGGCAGTCTGCAATTGTTGTGCATTATTTGTGTTTTTGTTCTTGTTTCCTATTATATGTTTCATAAAACATTTTTTTTTCTTAAAGTTACTACGACTTTAAGGATTACATTCTCATCACATGTTTTTCTTTGCTGATGATTGCGAGATAAAGTGGATTTAAATGTGTATTTTTGGTCTTGATGATTTAAATTGTGAAGTTATTTTTAATTATACTAACTCTCTTAGCAGAAACATGATTTGCAGAAGCAGATAAAATATTCTTAAAGTATTAGTATCAAGGTTATTGTGTAGTGTAGACCGGAGCGTAATGGCTAACTTTTCACTCTTTGTCAATTTACTCGGACATTTTTGTTTTAATTAAGTGTTTATCTCCTAAAAAGTTACTCTGGTATCTTAGCTTTCTTTTAAAAAGACGAACGTCCCTATATTACGCTTACTTTTTTTCTATAATAAACGTACACTTCGTCGGAATCGTAGGTTGCTTTATAATCAAACTTTGTAGAAATATACGTATGTACGTGATTTGTAAATATATATCAAATGTATGATTAAAAACATGTAAATCCGGATACAGTGAATGTGATAGTTTAATTGTTATAAGAAAAACTTTAAATTTACTGAAGATTTAAAAATGAACAATTAGATAAATTTTCTACATTATTTTTTTTAAAGAACGTCCAAGCGCCTAAACTTTCGGTAGGACCTTCCGGCAGGACGCGCCTCTTACATAATTTATTAAATATATTAACAAATATTGTTATTATATGTTATTTTGAGCTTAAACAAGAAATTCACTTAGATTTTGAAAAAATTGCCATTTTTAATGTTATACAAATATTTGAATAACTTATAAAATAGTAAACGTTTTCTAAAGCTTCTCTTCTTAATTTAAAGGTCATTTTCAACAATATGAGAATTACTTCAGGTATTAACGTGTATTCTTTGCAAAGGTAGGATACCCAAATTAGAACAAAATAATAATAAATAGCACAGCATTTCAAAAAAAATTTTAAACAAAGAAAATAAAAACAATCCTCCAAAATTTACCCATCGTTTTAACAAGCAAAAATAAATCACCTCCACTAAGATGAGACAAAAAGTCAAAAATTCGAAAAAGTTTTTAAAAAAATTAAGTTTTTCAAAAGTTATCGTCGGACAGACACACAGGCAGACGTAATCGCCGGACCATGTTTTTTGGATTCAGGGCACCTCAAAACGCAAAGATTTCATAAAATTAGCAAATAGTATATTAAGCAACAAGGTACGTAAAGGCAGCCTTTAAGTCCCGTGTAACTTACGATATTTTTTATTCCAAAGGTACAAAAGTGTCGATTTAAGATAGCAGACGACAGGGAGTAAAAATCATTCACTTGTTCGACTTGTATGAAAATGGCGGCCTTTTTTTCCATAAGCAAAAATAACGCATGGGACTAGCTGTTTTTTTGACCATGGGAAAAAAGGTCGCCATTTTCATTCAAGTGGACAAATGAATAGCTTTTAGTTCCTGTTGTCTGCTATCTAAAAGGGCCTATTTTGTGCCTGAGGTATAAAAAATCAATTTTTCACCTAATATAATACCTCCTCATGTGATGAGAATGTAAAAAACCATTTCCAACAAGATAGGACCATAAATTAAAATGTAAAAAAGGGTCAGACCAGCCAAATTTCATTGATTTTCTAAAATGTAAAAACTTTTATGAATATATTTTAGTTATAACATTTTAGAAAATCAATAAAATTTTTTTAACCCAGTTGAGCTAGCCTGACCCAAAAACTTAAAAAAAATTAATTTTCTATGAAAAAATGTTGTAGAGAAAAGTTGTTTGTATTTTTCTAATCTAAAGTAATATCAAGTTAAAAATAATGAAATTTGAAAAAATTGAATTTTAAAAATTTTAAAACTACTGTAGTTTGCGTAGTTTTCGACGAAAATGTCTGGCTAACGAACTCGATCTGTATTTTAACACTAACTTTGTGCATGCAAAGTTGCAAGTTGATGCAATAAGTTTTTTAAGTGTTATCGTAGGGACACCATTGCGTCTACAGACAGACACGAAGACAGACAGACGGACTCGCCGGACCATGTTTTTCGGGTACAGGGGACCTCAAAACGTAAAGATTTCATAAAATTAGCAAAAGTCAATTTTCGACCAAAACTAATACTTTCTCATGTGATGAGAATGTAATAAAAATTAGTTTTTTGGAAATAACTCGAAAAGTTTAGGGTTTGGCAAAAAGTTGTCAACAGCAAAGTTGTAGATGATGCAAAACCGAAAAAAAAGTCTCTGGTAGCAAAATCGCATATGCAATAATGTCGGAGATAATGGAGTCGAAATATTGAATTTTCTTTAAAAAAGCGCACAAAAAATATAAATAGAGAGTGGTTTTTCCGAAAATTACGATTTTTTTGTGTACAATTATGTTTTTCGAGTATTTTAGGGTGAGAATATGTCAAAATCAATTAACTGACTTTTATTCCTGTCAAAAAATTCGATTTTCAGTGTTTTTTAAAGATTTTTTGACCATTTAAGAAACTATAACTTCGAAAATTGAGTTTTTATGAAAAAATGTTGTAGAGAAAAGTTGTTGTATAAAGTTAAAAATTCTAAAATTTGAAAAAATTGAGTTTTCCAAATTTTGAAACTACCGTAGTTTTTGTAGTTTTTAACGAAAATGGCTGGTTAACGAACTTAACCTTCATTTTTACACCAACTTTAAGTGTGTTAAATTTAAAAACGATCAGATAAGATTTTCAAAAGTTATTGTGTCAACAACATTTTGGTCTACAGACGGACATACATACAGACAGACAGACAGACGGACTCGCCGAACCATGTTTTTCGGGTTCAGGGGACCTCAAAACGTAAAGATTTCATAAAATTAGCAAAAGTCAATTTTCGACCAAAACTAATACTTTCTCATGTGATGAGAATGTAAAAATTAGCAATCTGAACCTTGGCAAAAATATGGCAAGGTATGGGAGAAAAAAAATTCTTTTCTATTTTTGGTAATGAAAAAATGAGCAATCTGAACTTTGGCAAAAACATGGGCAAAGTATGGGTGAAAAAAAATCGTTTTTTTCCAAATTTTTGGTAATGAAATAATTATCAATCTTAACTTTGGCAAAAATATGACAAAAGTATGGGAAAAAAAGTTCGATTTTTTCTTATATTTGGTAATAAAAAAATTAGCCAAATGAGCTTTGGAAAAAACATGGGCAAAGTACGGGAGGAAAAAATTTGATCTATTTTGATGAAACTTGTTATTTGGGGATTTTTGAGGTCGCTGATTACGAATATGAATTCAGATTTTCGAAAATCGAATTGGATGACACGAGATTTTGAAAATCTGTTGCATTTTTATGAATCTTGGTGTCTGGTAGCTTTTCAGGTTGCTGATAACTAATATAAAAAAGGGTTTTCAAGATTCAACTGACTGTCACAAACTCACAAAAAGTAAGTATTAAAACATCTAAATCGTGTTCGGGATACCAAGTTTTATAAAATAACAAAAAGTATTTGTATTCTCGGACGCTATATTGGATCCGTCATTTAAAATTTTTTAAAATCTGACTGCAGATTCGTAATTCGCGTCTCTAAATACACATAAATACTATATTACATAAAATTCCATCAATTTTTAATTTTTTTTGCCCGCCATTTTGAATTTTGAAAAATCTGACTTTGTAATGATAGAGTTTTTATTTGCTGGGAATTCGCTCGCCGGATGGAGTCCGGTTTCCCTTAAACATTAATTAAATAAATAATTATCCATAGTTATTGGCGTAAAGCGCCATCTATTGAGCTTAATTTGATTTCTGTGATTCTGAGTAAAGGTTCGAAGAATTAAACCTTCGAAAGAAAAATATATTATAATAAAATAATATTTTACAAAAAATAAATAATTAGAAATTAGAATTAACAATAATAAAGTAAAAAATAATAATAATAATTCCAGTACGACGAAAATAAAATAATGATCGAGAATCTAATCGAGAAATAATAATAACAATATAAATTCGAGACGCGAGTTAATTAACATTTACTAATCAAATAATTATTAACAATAAAAATAACTGAGAACGCGAGTAATAAAATATTCGATATTAGTTTACATGTGATTTCCTTTTGTCTGAAACTATCGCATTTCATCGAGTTAATAATTCACGAAACTAGTCTAGAATTCATTCCATAATCTATCGTGACCGACGAGACCAAGACGTGCACTCTGAGGAAACTGAATCTGCTCTTCGTTAAGGCAAAAACAAGATTCTAATACCGGAAACGCTGCCGATATTCTTGCCCGACGCGAAAGATTTGTGAATCAAGAACTCAACGGTCGATTCCTTATCCAGGGTGCTCCCTGAGGGAAGGAATCATCTCCTTAGCTTAGCCTCAGGCGTAATAAGAGCTTCTATATACACCTGGGGGCAGAGTATGGGAATAGGAAATCTTCACCACGAGGTCCTCTCGTGAGAGCTCCCGCAGGGAGGTCCAAGTGGTAAAAGGGCTAGGGAGTGAGTTCGTAACCATCATTCCCAAGGAGCTCCTTAAAGCATGTCAGGTTACGAACTGAGGACTGAGGAGTTTGAATCGTGTCGCGAGATATAAGAGTTTCGCTCTGTCGCGGTACAAAGAGAGCAAGTGGTGGGGGGAGCGACTGCCGGCGGCGCGAATTACGTGCGCGTTCGCTACTCTCTCCTTGCAATCACGCAGAATACAACGACATCTATTTTTCTCAAATTTGGCGCATATATTACTATCCATATGACTATAACTTTCTGCAATTTTGAACTCAAAATTCGCTTTTTTGGAGGAGTTATGGAGGAGGAAAGCAAAATAAAAAAACTTATTTTTCTCGAAAACTACTCAACCGATTTTAATGAAATTTTAAGAGGTTGTGAATATAGATGAGACGATTTTAGAAAAAAAATCAAAATTTTGTTTTCAAAAAAAATATTAAAAAAAATTTTTGATATTTAAAAAAAATTTTTTAGGGTTATTTTTTAAAGTGATCACTTTCTCTTTTGTTTTAAAAAGTACCTTATAATGTCTCCTTTAACATATATTTTTTTCAAATTTTTTAAAAATATAGTTTTTAAGTAAAATGTCAAAAACCATGGTAATGCTATTTGTCAACTCAAAATTTTGAGTTTTTTGGAACTTATGGAGGGGAAAAAAAATCGAAAAACGCATTTTTCTCAGAAACTACTGTATGCATTTTAATCAGCTTTGGATATGTTGAAAAGACAATTAAAGAGATTCCAAAAAAAATTTCAAATTTTTTTTTCAAAAAATTTCCAAAAATCTTTTTTTTTTGAAAATTTTAAAATGAAAATTTTTTGAAATAAAAAGAAATTTTTTTAGTTTTATTAAAGTGACATTTTTATGTATTTTCTTATTTCATTCTCTTATGTGATCTACTTAATAAGAAAATTTTGCCCGACATGGTTTCAGGGTGTGTCACGGTAAATAACTCAAAGACCCTACCAGGTACATTTTTATGTTGTATAAATGGTTAATTTTAAAAAACCTTTCAAATATTTTTGCCATTATTTTTTAAAAAGTAAGACTGTTAAAAAAGTTAAATAAAAAAAGTGTGATGTACCGCTTCAACGATTCAACAAGAAAAATTTTTTTTTTTTTATTGTTTATACTCCTGCCCTATTGGCCTTACGCACTTCGACAAGAGTCCCCGAGAAATACTTTTTTGGATTAAGCATAACCATTCTACATATGAAAATTCTATATATTAACCTAATTTTTGCGTCTACAGCCGTAATTAAATAAATAATTAATTAGTTAACCATTCACATACAACATAAAAATGTACCGGGTAGGGTTTTTGAGTTATTTACCGTGACACACCCTGAAATCATGTCGGGCAAAATTTTCTTATTAAGTAGATCACATAAGAGAATGAAATGAGAAAATACATAAAAATGTCACTTTGATAGAACTAAAAAAAATTTTTTTTGAAAATTTCAAAAAATTTTCATTTTAAAATTTTCAAAAAAAAAAAGATTTTTGGAATTTTTTGAAAAAAAAATTTGAAATTTTTTTTTGGAATCTCTTTAAGGGGACATTCCAGTTCAAAACAGGCAAAAAGAAGGCTTTTTTAGTATATATATTATTAAAATAACTATGACATTTATTTAAAAAATTTCTTTTACATGTAATAAATAATTTATTTAAGAATTTGTAAAAAAAAATTTTTTTTCATTTTTATTTCAAAATGGCGGCGATATACGCCATTTTCGAAAATGCCCATTTTCGGTGGTAAGATCGATTCCAAACGTTCTAAAACAGATAAAACCAAAAACGAAGTGACATTCTCTTCGTTAGATATTTCTTTAGGTGTGGAACCTCAAAAAAGTGGAATTTTCTTCCCCCCCTTTTTTTAGAGTACTTTTTCCTCAAAATATGAAAAAAAAGTGTTTGTATTCAGAATTTCTCTTATAAAAAAGGGAGTTTGAAATTTTCCAGTTTTTGAGGTTCCACTTATAGGCATAATGACGCTGAATCAAAAGCCGCTTGATTTTTTAAAATCGCTTCAGAAGAACTCGAGATATCACTCTTACCAGATCAAAAAGAGACATTTTGAGAAAAACGCATTTAAAGTTTTTGTTCATAAGTTTCGAAATTTCTTTTAAAAAATCATCGGATTTACTTCAAAATCGATACTCGGGGGTTTTTGAGGTCGCTAATTACGAATATGGAATCAGATTTTTAAAATTCAAAATGGCGGATCCAATATGGCGGACATTTTTGTTCAAAATCATTGGATTTGCTTGAAAATCGTTACGGGGGGATTTTAGGGGTCGCTGATTAAGAATATGACATCATTTTTTCAAAATTAAAAATTTCGGATGCAATATGGTGGACAAAAAAAATTAAACGGAAAATTTTTTTTTTTAAATTTTCTTTTCCGCCATATTGGATCCGCCATTCTGAATTTTGAAAATTTGATATCTAATTTGTGATCAGCAACACCAAATACATTTTTGTTTGTCTTTTATAAAAAATGCAAATGAGAAAACATTTAAATCATTCGATTGCTTATCCACATACAAAAATATCTTTGACGTGGCGAAGAATAAGGATGTATAACTTTTGTTTTACTTTGAATTTTGCAATAATATTTTAGGAGAGTATTCTTGACACTATAAGAAATCCGAAAATAAAAACAAAAAAAAATCGAATTTTTTGACATTTTGAACTGGAATGTCCCCTTAATTGTCTTTTCAACATATCCAAAGCTGATTAAAATGCATACAGTAGTTTTTGAGAAAAATGCGTTTTTCGATTTTTTCCCCTCCATAAGTTCCAAAAAACTCAAAATTTTGAGTTAAAAATTTCAAAAAGTTATTTTTGAGTGGGTAGGAATGAATGGGAAAAATATATTCGGGTTACTTTTTCCATACTTATTTGGCTATACCCTATCACATGAAATTGCCCATATGTATATGTGCATTACCGTACGTGACAAATAGCATGACCATGGTTTTTGACATTTTACTCAAAAACTATATTTTTAAAAAATTTGAAAAAATATATTTTAAAAGAAACATTATAAGGTACTTTTTACAACAAAAGAGAAAGTGGTCACTTTAAAAAATAACCTTAAAAAAAAATTTTGAAAATAACAAAAATTTTTTTCGAAAAAAAATTTTGATTTTTTTTTCTAAAATCGTCTCATCTATATTTACAACCTCTTAAAATTTCATTAAAATCAGTTTAGTAGTTTTCGAGAAAAATAAGTTTTTTGATTTTGCTTTTCCCCTCCATAACTCCCCCAAAAAAGCGAATTTTGAGTTCAAAATTGCAGAAAGTTATAGTCATATGGATAGTAATATATGGGATAAATTTGAGAAAAATAGATGCGGGGGCAGTTTTTGCACACTTAACCCCCTAACCCTTTGTGCCCATGTTTTGCCATCTTTCGCTATCTTTTGCCAAAAGTTTGTTTTCCACGCGTGTTTTTATCAAAATTGTAACAACTGCACCTAGTCTCCCCTATTTTTAACTAAAATTCTTTTATTAATCTAGTATTTATGAAAATTGTAAAAATGATTCCTCAATTAATTTACAAGTCATAATTTTATGATAGTTCTTGTAAAATTAAGTTGTTTAAAAAAAATTATTGTCTGTGTTGGAGAATCAACTAAAGACACTTTTAGACATTTTATTTTAAATTGTTATTTATTTAGCGCCAAAGCTCTTTATAGGTGTCGCCTAAATCACCGCGTTTCCTGTTCCCTTCACGGAGAAAAAAATCACGGCTTTTTAGCGCTTACTTGCGGCGAAAGAACGAACTACGGCGCCCTCGACATCCACTCGTGTAACAAAAATCACCGTAAAGAAATGGCTGCCTTTATCTTCTTGTTGCTTAATATACTATTTCACCACACCGTAAACGACGTTACGTTTTCGTTTGCTACTTCGTTTAGTTTACGAAGTCGTAAACTACGTCATTCACTATCCCAATTTCCGCTTTCGCTTCCGACGTCGTATACTACATGATGTAATGTCGATATGATGTCGTTTACGGCGTTATGTACAACGTAGTTTACGACGTCGGAATTTTAAATAGGGAGAGGATTTATCTTATTGTGGACTCAACCTTAAATTGTCTTTTAAATCGAAACGATTTATTTTATTGTGGAATCAACTTATAGAATATTCATTTACTCTAAAAATGATTAGAAACTAAAAAAATGTTGTAATTCATTTATTTATAAATTTCTCTAATTGTAAAATTATTCGAAGACAACAATAACTTTTTTTTAAATAAATATTTAATCATTATTCTTACAAAGATAGGTATTAAAGTTTTTTTAACTCCTTCAAGATTATTGTCATCATTTAAAATCAATAATTTATAAAAATTTACGCAATAATACTTTTTACACGGAAAAAATAAGTTCAGCAGATTTTACGAAACTAATTTCGCACTAGCGGATATTTAAGATTCCTTGACGAAGTTTTTCAAAAACCCAGAAACTTTCACTACTTTAAGCAGAACAATTTTCGAGAAACTGCAACCAGTGTTGTAATTTCTAAAACAAGCTTGAATGTAGAAATGTTTCGTATTTTCTGATGAACATTTTATCAGAAAATGGTAAAAATGTTTCGTGCAATCTAAAAACGCGTGGTTTGAGTTTTTACTTCGCTGTCTATCGTGAATTCTCGAACACAGAGTTTCGTAAAATTCTATACGGGGTGTACCAAAAGTCGCGTTATAAATAGATATGTTAAAGCTTGTCTCGTCGCGTCGGTATTAACTTGTCTGCTGTATATAGATATAATATGTGGAAGGAAAAAGAGAACTGCTTTACTTGCCGGTAACATTTGGATAATTGTTTTCTTTTACGTATTTCACATTTCATTGTTCCAAATTCGTAACATTTTTTATGTGATTTTGTAATCAAAACTTTTAATTATTATTAATTTCTTTTAATTTACATTCCAATAAATTTTATAGCTTATCATAATATTTACCGATGACAATATATATACATATATATTAATTTCTCAAAATTTTAATTAATTCTAATTTTTATTAGTTTTAACTGTTATTACTTCAGATTTTAGACAATTTAATATTAAAATTTTTTGAGTTTGAATTTAATTTTGAAAATTTTTTTGCAATTAATTTATAATTTAAAATTAAGAATAAAATTATTTTTTAAAAATTGAAAAATTTTATAGAGATTTTATAACCAATTATAATTAAAAAATGTTATTTTAAAAACTATAAAATATTTTGTATAACTTTTAAAAAAATGATTTTTTTAAAAATTAATATTCAGTATATTGACATTTCTCACAAGCGCAGTTTTAATCTCCTCAGTTAGTATATAAAGAAACTCAATTCTTTCATCTACAAGTGCGAGTTATATTGTATGTGTGTTGCGTCAGAATTCGTTTATATGTATGCGTATTTCCGTTAAGTTAGTGTCAGAATAAAATAAGCCAATCCAAGCGAACCATTACGTTGTAGAGTGCAGTCACATGTGTCGAACCAATCATCTATCTCCTATAGAAGACGAGAAAAAATGGTCTTGAGAGCTCATTGGTACATTAAGAAATTCTTTTTTCTGCTTTATTCGTTTTTTCTCCGTGAATATTTTTTTCCGTGGCGCATGCGCTTCAGGCTAAACATTTTACAAAACTCTTGAATTAGAACGTCCAACCGATCATTTGTGAATTCCATAGAATTTTTTTTTGAGTTTTCGAGAAACGCAGTCATCATATATTACTATTGATTCTGTTTTATCTTATACTAAACTCCTCTCCGTATCCGCTATTCCAAAATTAGTTTCGTAAAATGTACTAAATTAATTTTTTCCGTGTATTATCAAAATAATATTATCTAAAATTTGAACCGAAATTCATTTTTAAATACAAAAATAAATAATTTATTCAACAATTTGTACATTTCTATTTCTGTATAATTAAAAGTTGTTAACTTTTTTTCTTTTTGTGAGAATTATAAAATTCTTTTTCTAAAATGTTCAGCAAATAATTCCGAGTCATAACCAGGTTTAGTCGTCTACTGTGCTCCATTTCTCTCCTAGTTCGGTACTTTAATTTCATACTTTACTGTTCCGGACTAGGAGAGACATGAATTGCTAGAGAATATTTAACGTGAATATCTTCTAATAATTAGGGGAGTATCGTCGAGGTTGGACCACTGTCTAGGTAGGCCACTCGCGTTCTTTTGTCAAGTTCACTAGCGCCACCTACGCGCATACTTGTCGAAGCTTGCCTTAGTGAAACCTAACTTTTTGTTCAATTACATTTTCGGAGAATCGAAAATTGTGTTTTTTGTGACGTCGGTACAAAAAAAACTTTTGAGTTTTTTTTGTACATGTTTTGTGCATCATGTGAAAAATCATGAATAAAAGATAAAAAAATTAAATCGTCAAGGCAAGCATGCAGAAATTTTGTGGGACTTATTGTTGAAAGAAAATTAAAGTGAAAAATCGAATCCCGAAACGTATTTCTTTATTGTTACAACAATTCGGAAATGTTACTTTCTGTCAAGGTCAGCCACTTTGCATTTAAAATGCGCAAAGATGAGGACGAGCTACTTCATTTGCAAAAACTGCAATTCTGAATAACTCATAATATAATTGATCATCTTATTAATATTTTTATTTAATTTTAATAATATTTTAGTGCAAAATTTTTTTTTATTTATATTTATTTTTTTATATTGTTTATTTTTATTATTTTGTTACTTCATTAAGTTACAAGCTGTAAACAATAAAGAATCAATTTTACGTAACTCCAAACATGTTATTTTATTTTTTAACGATTAATGCCCTTTGAATTTTAAACATGGCCGACCTTGACTGTAAGGACCAACCTGGACTACATATATTTTTTTACATCTTTATAACTTTTTCATTTTAAAACCAATCAATTTACTTTGTACAGAAAAGATGTTCCTATTAAACAGGACTTTCCAAACATATACTTTAATTGTCCAAATTCATTTTTAAAAAAAAGTTATAAACAAAAGTCAAAAAGTGGGCCAACCTCGACTATGTTCCCCTATTTATTATAAGCCGGAGAGTATTAGAAATTCATCCAATATGTTGAAAATTGAACATTTGTATAGTAATGGTTTTTACATTCTTATCACATGAGTCAAATTTTGACTTTTGATAATTTTATGAAATCTTTACGTTTTGAGGTGCCCTTAGTCCGAAAAACATGATCCTGCGAATGCGCGTCTGTATGTGTGTCTGTGTGTTGTCAGTCTGTCTGTAGACGCAAATGTTTTTCCCACATTAACTGTTGAAAAACTTAATGAATTGTTTTCCAACTTTGCACACTTAAAGTTAACGTAAAAATAAAGGCTAAGTTCGTTAGCAAACCATTTTCGTCAAAAACTACATAAACTACCAACTTTTCAAAAATTAAAAATTTTTAACTGCATATTATTTTAGATAAAAAAAAGCAAACAACTTTTCTCTAAAACATTTTTTGATACAAAGTCAAATTTCGGCGTTACAGGATCTTAAATGGTAAAAAAAATCTCAATAATCACAAAATAAAGCTAAAAATCCAAATTTTTTTAAAGGAATGCAAATTGTAAATTATTTTTAATCAGATTTTCTATAATCTTGGTACTCATGGGTTTTCTGGGACGCTGATCATTAACTTTTAAGAGAATCTGACTGATTTTTGAAAATGTCGTCTGCCATTTTGAATTTTCCATCTTGTTAATCATATATTTGAGGTATTTCACGTCAGAAATATCACAATTTGCAAAGGGTATGCCAATTTGCGCAAAACTTCGTGGGATTATAGTTCTATATAAGAGACTTCTTTTCCCCAAATTTAAAAAAAATTCGAAATTGTTAAAGATACGCCATTTAAAATTTTAATATGAATTCCCAAGTAGAAATGTAATACTGGCATAGTACTGATCTTGTACTGACTGCCAGTATTGCAGTACTGACTCCAGTACTAAGTCAGTACTGGGAAAACCCTGGCTGGTAACGCTGTCCAGTACTGATTTTTACCGGCGGTCAGTATAAGCTCCTTATTTAATTATTAAAGCATGGGGAGTAATTTATTGAATACTAATAATTATTATTAGTATTAATTATTATTAATTAATTATTAGAATTCCTTTTATTAAAATAAGTTTTAAAAAAATATTTTTCTTATTTTTTCATTATTTATTTAAATCTTATTTATTTAAATTAATGACTAAATTATTATTATTACTGGTTATTAATTATTTAAACTTATACTTTATGTAACACTGTTAAGAATTATACACAAAACACTTAAAACTAAGACGGAAAAATATCGCACGCACGGAGGACCGAACCCTAGACCTCGAGGACGCAAGTCGAATACACATACCGCATAGCCACGCAAGCTCGGGAGTTATCTCGCATAAACTTCCTTTTGAATTGTGGGACCGATATATACAGTGCTTTAATAATAAATCCACTGCATATTATATTTATTTCATGAAAAATTATTATACATATATCTTTATATACATTTTATCAAGTCATTATGTAGTAATTAATAGATACATCATAATAATATGGTAAAAATTATTAATATAATTATTTATTTATTAAAATAATAATAAAAAAAAATTTATTTAAGAAAAATTTTTGTTAAATAAATAAATAAAAATATACAGCTTTAAAAAATAAAAATTTTTTTATTATTAATAATACGTAATAATTCTAAAAATAATTAATTAATAATAATTTATTATTATATTATTAAAATATATCTATTAGTTAATAATAAATTAATAAAATGTTTGATATTATTGTTGATGAATAATGTTTTTACAAATCTTTGCAAATATTTTAATTGTTAATAAATCAAACGATGTTTAATGTTTAATTACATTATAACAAATTTTGATTGTTTTTTTAACTCCTTCGCAGTACTGATTTAGTGTTAAGCCAGTTTTCTGCCAGTACTGATTTTAGAACTTTTCTAACTCCGACATAGTACTGATTCGGTTTTGGAGTCAGTATACTCCCAGTACTGATCGGGTTCCGAAAGTCAGTACCGACGGTCAGTACTGAGTCAGTACCATGTCGGTGTTTAACTCCGTCCTAACTCCGGACATTTCTACTTGGGATTTTATAAGATTTTGAATATCTCGGAATATTGCTCATGGATTTTTATGCAATTTACACATTTTTTAGGTAAAAGTATGTAGGGTCATTTGGGGTAAATGCAAACGGAATATCTAGTTTTCACGAAAAACATTAGTTTTTTTTTGTTAAAAGGTAAAACGGACGGATTTCTTGTGCATGAGCTTGTTACTAGAGTTCCCTAGAAAAATTTTATGATGTACAAAAAAATATTGATGCACCTGAATCGCCTAAAACTGACTGTTTACATTTACCCCGAGATTTTGAAATTTTCCTAAAATTCGGGGTAAATGTAAACACCACTGTAGTTAAGCGAGGTTTATGAAACAAGTTATTTCAAGTAAGTTTTAAGGGATGGAAAACTGAAAAAAAATTCTTCGTAGATGTTTAGTAAATCAACTAGTTGACTGATAATGTATCATATAAAATAAACAATCAACCATTACAAAATTAGTAATGTAAAAACTTGAATAACTTGAACAAATTTTAATAGATTTTCCTTCAACTTGGTAAAAAGAAGTTTTTTTTTTATTTTACTGAATAAGAATCTAAAATCGAATTTCTAATTCTTAAAATGGTGGATCGAATATGGCTGATGAACCTAAAAATAATATTTTTAAAAATTGATCAAATTTGTTTGAATCTGGCTACTAGGGGCTTTTTGAGGTCGCTGAATACGAATTTGACGTCAAATTTTAAATTTTCAAAATGGCGGATCCAATATGGCGGATAAAAACTAAGAATATTTTTAAAAATTGATCAAATTTAAAAAAAAAATTTTTTTGATGAAATTTTTTTTTTAAAGATGACCTAATTTCCTTTTCTATGTAATTTTACATTGCCAAAGTGATGAAATTGTGAAGTAGAAGCAAATTTATTCAATTATTTTCTTTTGAAATGTAGTTCAAGTTCTGTTTACATTTACCCCGAGTTTTCGAATTCTCGGGGTAAATGTAAACACTTAATTATTTATTAACTTAATTGACGAAAATCAAAAATCAAAGTCAATTTTTGTTAGGGCATTAATAAGGAAGAATTACATATTTTTGTTTGATTTTTAAATTTATTTTATGCAAATACGAAACAAAATACTGAAACAGTAAAACTTTGATTTTCAATCTTTTTTGCATCAAAAGATAACTTACACTATGGCATTGCCAATTGTCAAAATAAAATATTGGCAATACTCAGAACATCTTGTAGGTGAGCTGAGGTAAAAATGTTGACGTCGTACTTATTTTTAAATTTGTAAATTTAGCTGAAACATCTACTGTTTACATTTACCCCAAATGACCCTACTTCAAAATACAAATAAATTTCATTAAAAGAAATTAACTTTTAAATAAAAAAAATTTTTTTTAAACAATTTTTTGTTTATTTACTTCTCTCTGAGAAAAACGTTATTAACATGTTTGGATTTCGTATGAATTTACCTTTAATTTCATAAAAAAAAATTTATGCAGAATCAACTGGGTCCAAGGATATTGAAGTTTTTGTAAAAAAATAAGCGTAGTTGTAGCAGCAATGCACGACTACGGTAACGTACCACGCGACTTGTGCAGTATAATGCAGGCCTGCACAAATGTGTGGCTCGCGAGCAAGAGGCTGAGAGAGAAATTCCCCCTCCATGCGGGCGCTCTGCCTGCTTCACTCCGCCTGCCAAGGCAGAGCGCCCGCATGGAGGGGGAATTTCTCTCTCAGCCTCTTGCTCGCGAGCCACACATTTGTGCAGGCCTGGTATAATGCTTTGGTGCGGCGACGCTTTTTTTACAAAAACTTCAATATCTCTAGACCCAGTTGAGTCTCTATCAATTTTTGTATGAAATTAAAGGTGAATTCATAAGGAATCCAAATATGTTAATAATATTTTTCTCAGAGAGGAGTAAATAAACAAAAAATTGTTTTAAAAAATTTTTTTAAATTTTTTTAAATTTTTTTATTTAAAAATTAATTTTTTTATTAACCTTATTTACATTTTTAAGTAGATACTTTTACCTAAAAAATGTGTAAATTTCATAAATCCATGATCAATATTCCGAGATATTCAAAATTTTATAAAATTAATATTAAAATATAAAATGGCGTATCATCAACAATTTTGAATTTTTTTTGAAAAAATTTGGGGAAAAGAAGTCTTTTAAATAGAACTATAATCCCACGAAGTTTTGCGAAAATCGGCATATCCTTTGCAAATCGTGATATTTCTGACGTGAAATGCCTCTAAAGTTATATGAAAATGCATAATATGCGATTTTATTTTAATTTCATGGTTCCTTTCTTCATTCCCAAGTGTCATTATATCATTTGAAGGTCATTTTTAATCATTTACCTAAATATTTCATTCATTTTCTACAGTGGCCCAACTCTGGCGACCATGATCAACTCTGACAACACTTTTTTTTAAATTGCTTGTAACTCTTAATCTTTTGGTCAAAATTTTTTACAATGTTCAGCAAAAACATTGCATTTGAGTTGATCTTTCCAACAGTTTGCGTGAAATCACGAAATTCGTTCTGCAGGGGAAGTTTTAAAGAAAAGTCAAAACTATGCGCGGAAAGACTTTGTGTTTCAAAATTTAACATGATCATGTCAAACAGGGGAAAACTTTTTATGTTATTTAATCGTATTAACGTATCAACTATTAATATGGTTTATACTACAGATTGGCACGGACCATACTAATTTTTTGTATTACTTTGTTAAAAGCTGATACGTTCGTACGATTAAATAACATAAAAACATAGTTTTCCCCTGTTTCAAATGCATCATATTAAAGTTTGAAATGAATTCTATTAATTTTTGAAACAAAAAGTTTTTCAGTGTGCACAAATCTAACAACAGTCCCCTAATTATTCAATTTTATTGTTGAATAAATTAATTTTATAATAAAATAATTCAATAATAAAATTAATAATTATTAAAGAAGAAAGAAAAAAGAAATTTGCAATGATAAAAAGCGCCACGAGATGGCAGCTGTTGATGGACCATTAAAAAAATATTTATTCAAAAGTAAACTATTGAAATTAATTTTTCCACATAATAAGATGGGAAAATAATAGAAATAACTAATAATATTATTTATTAATTAATTTTTCATTAACGAATCACTTAAAATTAATTTAATAATAACTAATGACATTAATTAACAAAAATAACTTTAAATTATTTTGTAATAAATGATTATTTTTATCACTGAAAACTTAAATGCAAAATTTAATAAAAGGAAACAGAAAAAAAAATTTTAACCGACCCGGTACGCAAACTTTAAATTTACAAGTCTGTTATGGTCGTCACTGAGCCATCTCAAGTGATGTTAACCTTTGCAGTGATAAAATATTTATGTGAAATTCATTTTGACAGACCAAAAAAAATTGATCTTGAATTATTTATTCCCATACTTTGCTCTTATTTTTGCCAGAGTTCAGATTGCTATTTTTTTCATTACCAAAATTAAGAAAAAATCTAGTTTTTTTCTCCTATACTTTGCCCATATTTTTGCCAAAGTTCAGATTGCTAATTTTTTCATTACCAAAAATAAGAAAAAAATTTTTTTTCTTCCACACTTTGACCATGTTTTTGCCAAAGTTCAGAATGATAATTTTTTCTTTATCAAAAATTTGAGAAAATCGATTTTTTTCCACCCGTACTTTGCACATATTTTTGCCAAAGTTTAGATTGCTAATTTTTTCATTACAAAAAATAAGAAAAAATCGATTTTTTTTCTCATACTTTGCCTATATTTTTGCCAAAGTTATTTTTATCCCTGAAAAATTAAATGCAAAATTTAATAAAAGGAAACAGAAAAAAAAATTTCAACCGACCCGGGAGTCGTACGCAAACTTCAAATTTACAAGTCTGTTATGGTTGCCACTGAGCCATCTCAAGTGATGTCAACCTTTGCAGTGATAAAATATTTATGTGAAATTCATTTTGACAGACCAAAAAAAATTGATCCTAATATTAATCCACGGATTAATTTCAGGATCAATTTTTTTAAAATTTATTAATAAACTGAAATTAAAAGGAAATTAAAATTCTTGTTTTTATTAATTAAATAATTTCAATAAAAAATAATTGTTCTCAATGAAGAAATAGATTTGCAATGAAAAAAAGGGCCGCGAGATGGCAGCTGCTGATGGACCATTAGAAAAATATTTGTTTATGAGTATGATATTGTAATTAATTTTTCAACTTAATTAATAATTAAATTAATTAACAATAATTATTAAATATTAAATTAATTAATGCATTTTTTTGTTGAATTAATTAATTGTTTCATTATTTATTCGAATTAATTAATTTTTTTGTTTATTTAATAAATGGTTTAATTATGTATTCTAATTATTTAAATTGATAATTATTTAAGAAAAAATAAATTTGTAATATTAAAAAGCGCTACGAGATGGAAGCTGTTGATGGACTATTTAAAAAAATATTTATTCAAAAATAAACTAATGAATTTTTTTTTAAATTTAATTTACTAGAAAGTAATTTAATTTACTAATATTGTTTAATTATTTTTTTTATTTACTGTTTATAAATAATTTCTTTTTAAATTGGTAAATAATGAATTAATAATTAATTAGTAACTAATAAAAAATTTCTTTAGATTTGAATGTTTTTAAAAATGATTTGTTTGTTAACCTAAATTTTTGACATTATTTTATCAATTTTCCACTTACCTTTTTTTGATGGAATAATAAGTCCATTTGATTTTCTTGCTTATTTGTTTCACATTGAACTTAATATTATTGCATTATTTCTTTTGGAAATATTGCATTTAATGATTTTTTCACGATTGTATAAACTTTTGTTTAGACTGTAATCAAATATTTTCAAACTAATTTCATTGTCGTGTTATTTAAATTTGCCGATTGTCTTTTTTTTCAGTGAGACTTACGTTCGTAACGCAAATTCCAGTCGCCATATTACCTTTCTCTCATTGGATAAATTATTTCAATTACATTTCATTTAAAATCTATTTATTTTTTACAAAAATTCGAGAAAAGGCTATCTTAGAATTTTCCCAATTTTATATACTTTCTCGGTGTAATACTTTTTTTGAATCATATATAAATTGTATATTGTATATTGTATATAAATTGAGTGAAACATATGCACCAATATCGAGATTACCATTGGTGAGAGCTGTGTTAGCCATTACAAACAAATTTGACTTAAAGATGTATCAATTCGATGTAAAAACGGCATTTTTAAATGGCGAAATTGATGAGGAGATATGTATGGAGATACCAGAAGGAACAAGACATGATGCAAAAGAAAGAAAAGAAAAGGTGTGTAAATTAGAACGAGCGTTGTTTGGATTGCGTATGTCCTAAAAGATGGAATGATAAATTTACTAAAGTCGCGTTAAGTGTAGGACTAGAAAATTCTAATCTAGAACCGTGTTTATTTACCTGGCGAAAATTTGATAAATTTTTAATCTTGCTTCTTTATGTTGATGATATATTATTCGGTTTTGATCAATCTTATCCTCAAAGAACTCCAATGAATACTTCATAAGCTACAAATAGGGAAAGAAAGATGAGAGAAAAAGAGATCAGCGATGAAATATTAAATAAAACAGAGACGAGTGTTAATTTCCCTTATCGACAAGCAGTCGAAAGTCTATTATATTTGGCAGGTGCGACAAGACCAGATATTGCTTACGCAGTAAATGTGTTAAGCAGACATCAAATAAATCCGACTGAAGATGATTGGAAGATGGTAAAAAGAGTTTTTAGATACTTAAACGGTACTAGAAAATTGTGTCTAACATACTTAGGTGAGATTGATAATTTGCAAGCATACTCTGATGCCAGCATCAGTGACTGCAAAAATTCATTGACGACTAGTGGTTTTTTGATTAAATTCTTTGGAGGTACAATAGCTTAGCGAACACATAAACAAACTAATGTTTCATTGTCTACGTGTCGTGCTGAATATATAGCGATGAGTAAGGCGAGTCAGGAATTGTTATCAATTTATAATTCTCTAAAACTAATCATAACAAAATCTTTAATTCTCATGACATTATGGTGTGACAACAAAGCGGCGAGTATAAGTGTTTAAACAAATGGTGGGGATAAATTGAGACACATAATTGAAGTAAAGGAACACCATGTGAAAAAATGTGTTAAAAGAAACCTGATTACTATTAAATGGATAAAATCCAAAGAACAAATTGCTGACATATTCACTAAACCTTTGTCTTTTTATTTACATAAAAATCTTGTTAATAAAATAATAAATTAAAAAAATTAATAATACTTTTGATGTTTCAGATACTAACTAATGATGATGAGGAACATCAGGAGAGATTTACCAGTGAACATATTTATTTTCATTTACCAAAGGACTAAGTTTATTTAAAGGAGAAGAAAAGAGGCGATCGGCGGGGTGCGTTTGAAGTTTGAAACGCCCGCCCTTTTTTCTGTTATTGTATTCTAGCGCCACTAGGCTGCGCTTCGCCGATCACGTGATGTGTCGTAGCGTCTCATTGCTCTTACCTCGTGTGATCGTTCCTTCGAAACCTAAAAGAATCTCACTATATCTTCGACATAATAAAGAAGTGTATTTTGTCTAATTAACGTTTAATAAACCAAACTAAAGTGTTCTTTTTCTAAACTGTGTGTTTCTCACTTAACCTTCCAACAATTTCGTTATTAGAGTTATTATTTTCCTTCACTTTGACTATATGATCCAGGTCTTCGTTATTTCAGCATTTGTGATACTTATCAAATGAACCTTTTTAACTGCGATAACTCTTTTTCTGCTTTTCGTTTTCGATTTTGCGCCCCAGATGGTTTAATCCTGTGTGCCATGTTTTGGTAATATTGTTAGAACCGTAAACATTTCAGTAATTTATATAAATGAAAAACATAAACAACGATAAATGATAAAAGATGTACAGCACACGAATATTTTGTTTATAACTTACCGTATTATAAGTATTATTTGAATAGTTATTTATACATATATAATTATAAATTATCTATATTTTGTAATCTATTTAGATACTTTAACGTGACTGGTGTGCAACAGATTTTCAAACAAATTTTTGTTCACATTCTCGAGATTGTTGTGTTAAAAGAGCATGAATTAAAGAATTATTTTTTAAAGTTTTTTACTGAAAACAGGTTAGGATACACTATTTTTAACATTTAGACTGAAATCATATAAAAGTTATAAGAGTTGCACACCTCGGTGGTACTTTGAGTTTTGACTGACGACAACCGTGGCGCTGGCTGTACTTTGAACCGATATTAAAGGCGCTTACACACTTCAGAAGTTTTCGGTATATCGAAAACTTGTGAAGTGTGTAAGCGCCTTTATTGTGTCCAGATGCTTTAAGGCACTTAAACACTTCACAATTTTTCAATATTTAGTAAACTTGTGAGCAATTTGTGAGAGAATTTAAAATTTGATCTGAAATATTTCTGGAAAATATAATGGTATAAAGCAGGGACCGCCACCGACACGATGTGACACGAAAATCAGTATCGTGTCGGTATCAACACGATACGATACCGACACGATACGAAATTAACGTGTCGCACATGTTACATTAAAAAATGCTTTTTATCAGCAAATGACGCATACCCCAGTAGCACGTAATATTACAGCGATATTGGGAACATTGCCTTAACATTACCAATATTGCCTCAATGTTGTGGCATATTGCTGGAATGTTCCCAATATTACGTGCTACTTGGGTATGGGCGAATCTCTGGAACTTTTAACCTTTAAGTCCCTCACATTATTTTCACTTAAACAGCCTAAATATAAAAACTAATGATTTTTAAATATTTACATGTTTTAAAAAAGAAAATAAGGATTACGATTTAACCATTGATATAAATTATTTTGTTTTTTTTCCTATGTTTTTCTTTATTAAAGTTCACAATACCATGATTTTGCAAGTGTCACTTTCACTTTTTCTAAAGGTATTTTAACTGTTTAAATAAAGTTTTTTTGGAAAACACGTTTTTTACTGTTATAAACTATTTAAAAAATCTTAAGAATTCCATAAACAAACTTAAAAAAAATAAAAAGTAAAAATTAGAAAAGATATAATCTTCTAAAAAGTGTCCCTCAGTTTTTGTGTCGCTGGTCAAATCAAAATGGTTTTATAAAATAAACATTAAAAAACTAAATGAAAAAATTTGAAATAAGAGGCACAATTGAATTGTAATTCAAGTTTTATGTGCGTGATTTTTATTTTTATTTTCAACTATATTTTAAGCAAAATAATTGTTGGATACTTGTGGTACTGGTATAGTACGGAAAATATGTCGCTGGTCAAATCATTAATTTCTCCAAAGTTTCTTATTAAATTTGCTCAAAAATTGGGGCACATATTACTTTAGATGTATTTAAAACTGTGCATATGTTTTTATTTATTCTTATTCTTATTTAATTATTTTTTTTACGTGGATATTCAAATTGTCGCTCGTCAAATATGTCGCTTGGTCAAATCAATCGTTTTCCAATCAATCTGAAGTTTCGCATTTATTTGTTCCATGTTATTTATCACGAAGTAACCAAAAATGTAATAAAAAGTGGCAAAATGAAAGAAAATCAAAGAAAAGAAAATAAAAATCGAGAAAAAGGAAACGCGGAATGAAAAATTTATCAACGGAAGGCACTTAAGTAATATTTATTTATTATTTATTAAACGTTCATAAAACTGTTAGTGTTTTTCAAGGTTATATTAAGATCCTCGATATTTTTTCAAAACAATTCAGCCAATCAAATAATTAGAAAAGTTCATGTTACTAATTCAAATAATTATACGTCAAAAATTTTAATTAATTTTTTTTATTGTAATTTTGTCCTTATTAGTTGCATTAGACGTTTATTATATTTATTTTCATGTTTAATTATGTTTTTGTGATACTGAGAAATAACTTACCTAAGTGTAGGAGATAAAATGTTTATGTATATCTTGTTACAGATTTAGATAACCTAACATTATTTTCCTTCCAAAAATTTATATTTTAAAATAGAAGGCAACCAAATAATGGTTGTACAGTAATAAAAATGAAATTTATTTTGGTCGAAGATGTAATACTAAAAATATCAAAATTGTGCTCACAAGAATTTTTTTAAAAAAATTCAAATTCAAATATTAAAGTTTTCAGAGATTTGCCCATATACGGCCATCTTGTAAAAACTAAAATATATATATTTTAAGTTGCGCAGTGTACTACCACTGCACTTGCGCATGCGCAGTAGTGGAATTTAGTATTTATTGCTGCGCAGTATGCTACAACTATATGTGAACATGCGCAAAAGTGCAATTTAGAAGTGATTGTTGCGCAGTAATCTACTTTAGTAATTATTGCTGCGCAATAGTCTACCACCACACTTGGACATGCGCAGTAGTCTAATTTAGTATTAATTGATGCGCAGTAGTCTAGTTTAGTATTAATTGATGCACAGTAGTGTAATTTGGTATTTATTGCTGCGCAGTAGTCTAATTTAGTATCAATTGATGCGCAGTAGTGTAATTTGGTATTTATTGCTGCGCAGTAGTCTAATTTAGTATCAATTAATGCGCAGTAGTGTAATTTGGTATTTATTGCTGCGTAGTCTAATTTAGTAATAATTGATGCGCAGTAGTCTAGTTTAGTATTAATTGCTGCGCAGTAGTGCAATTTACTATTTATTGCTGCGCAGTATATTAGACCTACATACTGCGCAACAATTAATACTAAACTGGACTACTGCGCATCAATTAATACTAGATTAGACTACTGCGCAGCAATTAATACTAAATTATATTACTGCGCAGCAATAAATATCAAGTTACACTACTGCGCATGTCCAAGTGTTTTGATAGGCTACTGCGCAGCAATAAGTACTAATTTGCACTACTGCGCATGTCCAAGTGGGGGGCAACTACTGCGCAGCAATAAGTACTAATTTGCACTATTGCGCATGTCCAAGTGTGGGAGCAACTACTGCGCAGCAATAAATACTAAATTGCACTTCTGCGCATGTCCGTTATATTGAATTTGTTACTAAGTTACCTAAGTTATTATATGTAATGTAATTACATAAATTACGTAAGACATTTAGGGGGTATGGGGGTCTGCAAATTCTCACAAACAATAAAAAATAGCGCTAATGTATGTAAAATATCTTACATGAGAGGGAGGGGGAGGGGTAATTTAAAAAAAATTATCTTATGTAATTCATGGATGGCCCCCAACATTATTTTGTAATTTTGTATAATATGATTGTCCATATATGTCATTTAATTGATTCGGCTATTTATGTAATGCGACACGATACGAAAATCGGTCGTGTCGGTATCGTGTCGGCATCGTGTCGCGACACGATACTATTCTCCGTGGTAGAATCGTATCGGTATACGTATATATCGTGTCGGTATCGTGTCACGAAACCTTTGCTTCGTGACGGTCCCTAGTATAAAGAATAAATGGTGAATAAATTTAAATTGTTAATTATAATGAACTTAAAATTAATTTATTCTTCATACCATTGTGAAGTGTGTAAGCGCCTTTAAACTGACTCCAACCAACCAACCATAAAAACTATAACAATTACAGAGTGAAACTGAGAAAAATTACATATTTTTCAATATCTTGTTCCACAAAATGCCGCCCCCCAAAATTTGTCGCCCTAGGCAAATGCGTAGTTTGCGTACAGAAAGAGCCGGCCCTGTGCGGAGCCTAAGTTATTTATTTACTATTAATTAGTGATTCTCTACTAATAATTACATATGACCTAAATTTTTTAACGATTCTGATTTAAAAAATTATTTTAAATATGAACAAATCTGCTACTTAACGGGTGTGTCGGTTAGTAGACACCCTAGAATAAGACTCATAAAAATATAGTTAACAAAATAAATTAATATATATCGTTGTTTTACAGAAACAGACTTAGAGTAGTCTTATTGACAAAAATATATCGCTATCTCGAAGTTTTATTAACATTTTAAAAATGTATTTTGCGCGAGACGTTTATTCTATTATTCAATGTATCGAAAAAACTGAAGCAAAACAACAAGTTTTCAAGGAAACCGAATTTTACAAGTGTATGTTAGGTAAGTTTGTTTGAAACAACCAAAGTTTAATTAAAACAAGCAAATAAATGCATTGCTTATCAAATGTTTGGTTAATTTAAGAAAATTATTAAATTCACTACTATTTATTTGAACAAAAAAAAAACAAATTGTTTCCTTTTATTTAAACAAAAATCTAATTAATTTATTCAATTTATTTAATTTTCTTTACCAAAACATAGGTAAGTTTAAAGTCCGCAAAATTTTCAAAAACGAAAGCTACAATTTATTTTGTTATTTTAAATTGATGTTATTTTTTAGGTATTGTCTATTAAGTAACAAATGAGGGGCTGGTTGCTTTAAGGGGATAAACGCCATTTATTACTTAACATGGCGCGTATACTCTTATAAATTTCAACCCCTCAATTAATTTCTTAAAATTGACACTCACTAAAAAGTGGTGACGAATATTAAATTAAAAATAGAATCTTTTTTTATTTTTCATTTTTAAAAATGGTGCGAATTTCAGCATTAATGTCGAAACAAACAACTTGTTTCATTCGAATAAATGTTTAATTCGTTTATATTTTTGCTTTAGTATTTTACTAATTTATTACAGATAACCAAATAATTTTTTTTATTAACCACACATTTTTATGTCATTTTATGTCACCGACTGGGATGGACATCGTTCTTCTAGGACAAAAAAAAATTGTTTTGGATGAATTTGAGGATATTACAGAAACAACAAAAATGGAAACCGTATAATTTGAGTTTAATTCTCTAAATAAAAAAATCTTCTTTCAAATGTTTATTTTGTTAAAAAAACTACAATATTTTATTTTGAATTGTTAATGGAATCTGTATTCTCTACAATATCATTTCACTTATTATATTTCTTAAATTCCCATTGTTTATTTCCAAAGCCGAGTTTCCCGATGGAAACTAAAAATTGTTAAAATTACTTTACTTGATAAATTTAATATGTTCAATTCCTGTTGGAAACTAAAAATTGTTAAAATTTCTTTACTTAATAAATTTATTATGTTCAAATACGTGACTTTTTATTTCCAATATTATTAATAATATTTTTATCCCACATGCACAAAAATGGCGCTTTTAGATAGCTGACGACAGGGAGTAAAGTCACTCATTTGTTCGACCTCCACTCGTGTCACAAAAATCACCGTAAACAAATGGCTGCCTTTATACCCTTGTTGCTTAATATACTATTTAAAACAATAATACAGTTTTAAATCTAATAAATATATAGGTTTACTAAATAATTCTAGATTTACGGTCTAGTTTCTGTCTAGTTAAGCGATATAGTGAAACTACATAGAAACTTGTTCATCAAATCGTTACACTTTTAGATAGTTTCTGTACTGATTATCTATGTCGCCCTAGTATTGTATCCAGAATAACTAGACAGTATTGTTATTTATAGCGCCATGACTATTTTCCACATGGTTATTTATCTCGTCTTGTACACATGGTCTAAAGTTATTGAGTTGAGAGAAAAATTTTCCGGAAGAAACTGCGCTCCTTATTTTAGAATAAAGGAGCATTCAGACCTCTGCAGGCTGCCTGCCTGCGCAGGCAGTAGATCGTTCACACCTCACTTTTCCCGTTGAAAAATGAGGGAAGATTTGAATTTTAATAGATATTCAAATCTTTCCCCATTTTTCAACGGGAAAAGTGAGGTGTGAACGATCTTCTGTCTGCGCAGGCAGGCAGTCTGCAGAGGTCTAAATGCTCCTTTAAGTATACAAAGATACTTGAGGCTAGTGGCATCAGGGAGAGGCGGAGAAGGGTTAGCGAGGTATAGCATCCTGAAAATCATCTTGATCTTTCTCATTTGTTCTCCTGCCTTTAATATAATCGGACGCATTTTCGAAAGTTTTTTTAATCAAAAGCTTATTTTTAAGTTATTTTCTTAACCCCTTGGCTGTCAACGAGATTTCCACTGTTTGGGCCAAAAGTGTGTTGAACAAATTTTTAATGGATTTTTATGAAACTTGGTACCCTAAGGTTTTTGGGGTCGCTGATTACGAATCTGACATCAGTTTTTCGAAATTCAAAATGGCGGATTCAAGATGGCGAAATTTTTTTCAAAATTCGTCGAATTTGCTTGAAACTTGTTACTCGGGGGTTTTAAGGGTCGCTGATTACGAATCTAACATTAGTTTTCTAAAATTCAAAATGGCGGATCCAATATGGCGGACAACGAAATAAAAAATTGATCAGATTGGCTTGAAACTGAATACTTGGGGATTTTCAGGGTCGCTGATTACGAATCTGAAATTAGTTTTTCAAAGTTCAAAATATCTGGTTCAATATGGCGGAAAATTTTTTAAAATTTATTGAATTTGTTTGAAACTGGTTAATCTGACATCAGTATGATAATTTTTGGTGAAATCAAATTTCGTTAAATACCCTGAAAAACTAATGTCAGATTCGTAATCAGCGACCATAAAAACCCCCGAGTATCAAGCCATTATAATTAATTTTTTAATTTGTCGTCCGCCATATTGGATCCGCCATTTTGAAATTTGGAAAACTAATGTTAGGTTCGTAATCAGCGACCCCAAAAACCCCCGAGTACTACGTTTCAAGTCAATCAAGTTTATGGGGGTAGGGGGGGCTCTACAAAACGTGACAGAATGTATTTTTTACATGTTAAATTGCATGAAATTGCGTGACAGGGGGGAGGAGAGGGGTTGAAAATCTCAAAAAAGTTCGTGACGTCATTTGAAAATGCTCCCTTATTAATGATAAAAAATATATTTTTGCTCAACTGGCTTAGTAGTGGATCAAGAGACCTTTTTCTTTTAATTTCATTAGTTAGAATTTTATCTTAATTTTCTTATTTTCTTTATAAAAATATTAATAAACTATTACATAATTATTTATTTAATTAGTGATTCAAAATTTTCCTTTTTATGGTGTCTTATATTAGACCACGTGTTGCCGAAATTACCCAATTACCCCAATTGAAATTTTTAATTTTATTATTAAATTATTTCCGAACTGTTAGCAAAGTTACCACTACCAAAGTGGTCCTCTCTAAAAGTTGTTTACACTTTTTCTTACGGTTAATCCGAAATAAAAAAGTTTCTTAATCTGTACCATTTTGGCTATAAGTTTTTTAAATATTAGTGGATCTTAAAAATCCTAGTTTACAAGAAAACTACACGATCAAGGAACATGCTGTCCAAATTTCAAGTTATTTCGTTGAAAAGTGTCAAAATAAGAGTGCAAACATATGTGGACGTCCACATGAAAAGGGCCCATATTTTCGGTTCTAGTTTTCGAGATAATCGCAATTTAATAATTTTGGAGCAAGATCTTAATTTTTTTTTATTTTTTATTATCAATCTACATGTTTTGACAAGTCGAATCATGCGGTTTTCATTAAGTTATCGATAATTTAACTGTTTGATTTCATTGGTTCTTTAGTAAAATGAAAAGGGCCCATTTTGTCGGTCATTTGCAAAAGTAATCCGTATTTTAAAAATGGGGAAGGTGAAAAAATTTAAAACCTCTTGATTTTTCATCTTTAAGGTGTCCTGGACTGTAAACAATTTTTATCTGAATAACTTCCCAGAAGAACCAGAGATATTGATGTTAGAGTATTTTTTCGTAATTGACGAAATGAAAATTTGGATATTGCGTCAATTTTTTCATAATAGAGACTGTAAAAAAATTTTAAATTAGTTTAATATCTATTCTTTTTCTTCAAATGACACAATAAAATTGTACCTAATCATTAATCTTGTAAAAAATGGTTTTTTAATAGAAAAACTGTCCTTTTTAGAAAAGGGCCCATATTGTCGACTTTTCGTATTTTCAAAATTAAGGGGGGGGGGTGGTTTTAAAAATTTAAAAACTGTTGGTTTTTTATCTTCAAGGTGCCCTGAACCGGAAACAATTCTTATCTGAATAACTTCCAAGAAGAACCAGAGATATAACAATTAGTTGGTGTCGCAATCTTTAATTCCGTTTTTCTCGAAATGAGGTTTTTGACGTTCTAAACTTTGAAATTACGTAACTCAGCGAATTTTTAACCAAAAAAGTTCTAAGACCACTCAAAATTTTCCAAATTTTGCCAGGAATACCCCCATATAGATAACTTCAATAGTGCCAAAATAGGCCCTTTTCATGTGAACGTCCACATATAGTTGAAAATATGAAGTTTTGAGAAAAACGCGTTTAAAGTTTGAAGGACCAAATATACAAAAATTTAACTTAAAGTTATATACATAACCTTTGTTATGTTACAATAGACATTTCTTATAGTTTAAGAACTACTCTTTCAAGCGATGCACAAGAAAAACTGTTAATTTAAAAATAAACAAATTACAGTTAGTTAATTAATAAAAAAACTAGAGGTGTGCAAAAAGCTCGCATAGCCGAGCCGAGCCGGGCCGCAATTTTTTCGAGCCGAGCCGAGCCCGAGCCGGGCTCGATGTATCGGGTACCCGAAATTTTCGAGTACCCGAAACATTCGGGTACCCGAATTCACTCGAGTACTCGAATATTTCGGGTACCCGAAATTTTCGAGTACTCGATTTAATTCGAGCTTTTAAATTAAAAAAAATTTTTTTTTTTACAAAAAAAAATTTAATTAAAAATTAATGTAGAAAATTTTGGATTTTCTCAAGGGCTCGAATCAAATCGAGTACTCGAAAATTTCGAGTACCCGAAATTATTCGAGCTTTCTATAAAGCTCGGCTCGGCCCGAGCTCGGCTCGAGCTCGAACTGAATAGGCTCGGCTCGGCTCGAAAAATGAAAAGCTCGAAAATACCCGCTCGAGCTTCGGGTATCGAGCTTTTTGCACACCACTAAAAAAAACACCAATTTTCGAGGTGGGAGGGGGGTGTTTTTTCTACCCTCCTGCTCGCGAGACTATTTTTATCGTTTCAGACTATTTTTCCCGTGTTCTTAGATAATTATACTAACCAAAAAAGAAATTTCGATTTTTTGAAAAAAAAATCAGTGCACGGAGAGAAATTTATAGTAGTGGGTAACATAATTGTGGTTAGGGTGACCATCTTTAATTCTACGTATACAGACAGCTATCTAGATAGTCACCGTTACCATCAATATCATCAGGAGTAACATCTTGGTAGTACGGGGTAGCATAACTATATTTTTTTAGCATCTGTGATGGTTGGCAGTAGCATAATGATAGTATCGTGTAACATCATCTTTTTAACATCAAAATCTGACTATCCATTTCTTTCAGTGTGGAATCTCCCCTTAAAAAATATTGGAACTGGGGAGGGAATCCCTAACTGGATGTGTGACGGAGGGTTAAATTTATTTAAAATTCTCTCTCTTTATCTTCTCCTGTTACCTCACATAGCTACCTTGTTAGGCACCTTTTTCTTATTGCTGGCCAATAATTATTGATGGTAATAGACGTTAATTTGTTATTTATGATTTACCGTTTAGGGGCCGTTCAAAAAATACGTAACGCTATTTTTCGGAAATTTGGACCCCCCCCTCCCCCCATGTAACGCAATGTTGTATACATTAGCGCCATTTTTTCTGCTGACCGTAACAAATAGCTTGACCCCCCCTCCCCCCTAAAGCGTTACGTATTTTTTGAACAGCTCCTTATTGGAAGATGTAAAAAAATAATTTATTTTTTTTAATTAAGAAGAGTAAAGTCGCAAAGAGAGTCTTTGCATCAAGAATTACTATGTGCTTAATACTAAATTTTTTATTAATTCCTCGACTTAGATACCTTAGTATTATTTTAATTTTGAATGTGAATGACTGGCGCTCAACAAACCATTCTTGTGTATTTTGATTATAAAATAAAATCCGTTACAATTTATATCTCGCAGTGCACCTGGTCTTGCCTAATACATAGTTAACTTTAGATGCTATTTTATTTTACAATTTTTAATTGCATTGATGTAAAGATAGATAGTTCGCAAGTTTCTGCGGGAAGAAATACTTGTAATACTAGCTAATATGGCTTTCTGCAGTAAACCTGACCATGTCGTTGATTTTATGTTAATAATGATAATGATAATGAGTGGGAGGTTGAAATAAAAAAATATTATGTGCCCTAGAAATGTTGGCTGTGCTAATTTACGTCAATTATAGGCAGTTTTATGCGACAACTCGATCGCAGTGTCAGTCCGATGCAGTCCCAGAAGCACGGACGTGAATCCATTCCTGGTAATGGAGAGGGGAAGTCTACTCTTCTCCTCACAGGATGGAATCGATGATCGCCCGGACCAGTAATATGCCTCACTGAGAGCCTGTTCCACTGGATTAAGTCATGAAGCCTGGAATGTGTCTCGTTGCTTGCTATATACTGAAACTGTAATTAAAAGTACATTCAGTATTTGTCACTCTTTTCCGTTTATCGCTCTACTTTCTCTGACAAGAATCTTTTTTATTTCTTCTTCTCTCTTCGCATTTTTGTTTGAATACAATTTTTTTCTTAAATAATTCTAATTTGTGATGCGCTGTAATAAAAATCTGTGGGCACAGGAACGTTTTAGGAATTGGTTTTTGTCCGTGGACAATAAGGGACCATCCATAAACCACGTAGCTCCGATTTTTGAACTTTTCGACCCCTCCCCTCCCCCACGTAGCTTAACGTAGCATATTACCGAACCCCCTCCCCCCCTACCTAATGGAACGTAGCTTTTTTCTTTTTTTATGAATATTAAATTCTCTTTTCTAAAAATAATCAATAAAATCGTATTGAAACATAGTAAACAATATTAAATGTTTTTAAATCACAGTTTATTTTTTTCTTTGACAAGTAAGAGTTTGATACAAGACTAATTCTTAATTTTAATCGATATTTTTGTATATATATGTATATTTTTTCATCACTATATATTTTATCAATACCCAATGGGAAATTTACAACTGGCGTAGTACTGCGCCAGCACTGGCAGCACTGGCGGCAAGGCTGAGAGCCAGCACTGGCATAACTCTGGGATGATAACGCCGTCTGGCGCTGCCGAAGTACTGTCTGTCAGTGCTGCCAGACAGCGCTGGCGCAGCACTGGACCAGTGCTGGCTGAGAATATTGCCGCAATAAATGCCGTATTGCTATTAATTAGTCGTAAATTAATAATTATAAATAATTTAACAACAAAATGGTAAATAATATTAATAAATAGTTATTATTCATAAAATATTTCTCTTCTTAAAGAAATTGTATTAAAGATGGAGACTAACAATGGATATAGTAAATGAAGTAGAAAAAAATTGTTTATAACATTTAAAAATTAAATAATAAACAATTACAGTAAGTGTGCATTAGATTTTCATATTTTAGTACCTAACGATTGGAATCTAGAAATATCGCAAACCTATGAAAATAAACAAAATTGCTGACGAGGGGAATCGAACCTACGACCTACGGACTAACAGACTAACGCTCTTACCACTATGCTAACGACACGTGTGTGCAGTAAAATTTTAATATCTCAGTATCATTCAGACATACAATTATTGAGTCAAAGATGAGAAAAAAATAGGGATACGTTAGAAATAATAAATTGAAATAAAATAAAATAAACTAAATTTTTAAAAATTAAATTAAATTACTTTACTTATTGCATTTAACATTTTACGTAATTCTTAAATTACGTGGTAATTTTTTAATAATTTTTTATTCATAGTAAGAAGTATAATAGTATTTTAATAGGAACCAAATTATTATTGAAATTAAAGTTTAAATTTTGTTTATAATTTTAATTTGTTTAAATAATTTATTATTTACAAAATTAGACAATTGTGTTAAATTGTTATTATTAAATTTAATAAGAATAAAAAATGAACAACTGAAAAGTAAAATATTAGTTTTTTTCAATAAATTTATATTTATAAACATTTATAAACTATTTTTATAATTTTTTTCAAGTTTATGTCAAAAAAGCAATGTTGGCAAAGAGCGTCGTGAACAATTTTTCTATACTCAGCCAGCACTTGCCGCCGTGGCTTGTCCAAGCTTTGGCGAAACAAAAATTCTGTACTGCGCCAGCACTAATTGTCGAGGCTCGGCTAGACTACGCCGAACAATCGCCTGAGCACTAAGCCAGTGGTGAACATCGGCACTACACTGGCATTTCCCATTGGGTATATGTGGACGTCCACATGAAAAGGGCCTATATTGTCGGTTCTAGTTTTCGAGATAATCACAATTTAGTAATTTTGGAGCAAAATCTTAATTTTTAAAAATTTTTTATTATCAATCTACATGTTTTGACAAGTCGAATCATGCGGTTTTCATTAATTTATCGATAATTTAACTGTTTGATTTCATTGGTTCTTTAGAAAATTGAAAAGGGCCCATTTTGGCGGTCATTTGCAAAATTAATCCGTATTTTAAAAATAGAGGTGTGGAAAAAATTTAAAACCTCTTGATTTTTTATCTTTAAGGTATCCTGGACTGTAAACAATTCTTATCTGAATAACTTCCCAGAAGAACCAGAGATATTGATGTTAGAGTCTTTTTTTCGTAATTGTCGAAATGAAAATTTGAATATTACGTTAATTTTTTCATAATAGAAACTGTCAAAAATTTTTAAATAAGTTTAATATCTATCCTTTTTCTTCAAATGACACAATTAAATTTTACCTAATAATTAATCTTGTTAAAAAATGGTTCTTTAATAGAAAAACTGTCCTTTTTAGAAAAAAAAAGTTTTTCGTATTTTCAAAATTAAGAGGGGGGGGGATGGTTTTAAAAATTTAAAACCTGTTGGTTTTTTATCTTCAAGGTAACCGTTTTTCTCGAAATGAGGTTTTTGGCGTTCTAAACTTTTAAATTCGTAACTCAGCGAATTTTTAACCAAAAAAGTTCTAAGACCACTCAAAATTTTCCAACTTTTGCCAGGAATACGCCCATATAGATAACTCCAATAGTGTTAAAATGGGCCCTTTTCATGTGGACGTCCACATATATTTCTCGACTTGACTTTCGAGCTGCCCGCGTAATTTCAAAAAAATGTATGTCAAATAAAAATACAAAGCTACGTTGCTCAGACTAAAAAACCCTCCCTCCCCCCATGTGGTCTAACGTAGCACATTACCGAACCCCTTCCCCCCCCAAAACAGGCTACGTGGTTTATGGATGGTCCCTAATGGTATTGTCAAGGAGACATTATAAAGACAACTAAAAGACGTCTATAAGACATTCTATGTCTGGTCCAAAAGACGTTCTTTTCACATCACTAAAGATTTTTTTAAATATACATTTGGATATGAACCTCTACAAAGTTTACGATTTCACTTGTCAATGAAATGAATTCAAATTAAATAATTCTAATAACTTTTATCTTCAGCAGTTTCAAGTAAGTAAGACGTCTTTTGTCCCAAAGAGGTCCGAAAAAAGACATCCTTAGGACATCTTGTAACGCTGTCGAAATTGACATCTCCAAGATTCTTCGACCGCCATGTAAACGTGAAGCCCCCTTTTAATTGTTTATTTTCTTTTCTTATTACTCTAAAGAAGCAGCCAGGCGCTCAACTAAACTAATTTAAAAAAGAAATTCTGAATTAGTATAAAAATATTAATAAAGCAGTGTGGCGACAGGTTATAATCTTACAAATTAATAAGCCCATTGGAAAGTTACTTAAAAATCAAAAACTTATAAACTATATTTAAAATTGTTTTACCTTGTATAAACCTAGACCTACAAATTTCAAACCCAGAAACAAGAATAGTTATTTTCTACGTTATTTTTTACACTCAATCCAAAAATGCTATCGTAATTACTCCATTATGTCAGAATTTTGAGATACTTATGTACTTTTTACATCATTTTTCTAGAGGAAGAAAATAATTTACAAAAATTTCATAATTGGTGAATTTATTTAATCATTTTTCAATCTGAAAGGTTTTTTCTGTTGCGAATAAGTATAATCGTTAAATATTGAATGCTAAGACTTTGGGCGGTTTATGTATACCTTTAACTTTATTTGGCAGACTATTGTCCATTTTTCAGTTTTGAATATATTGATGACGCGTTGATACGTAAAAGGCTGCGATTCATCCTCTGACAGAAGATTATCAGTGATTCCTTTGGAATCTGAGTGACGTTTTTAAAACTCAAAGAGGATTGTCTGTAGATTCTAATGAAACTCATTTCTTTCCTCTAACACACGGCATATATTCAGATTCGTCGCTATAAAAATAAATACCCAGTAAGAAGCGAGGAATTGAAAAGGATTGAAATAATTCAAACTCTGTATGGTGTAGTAGAAATTATCCAATACTTTTGAATGCCATTTCTGTCCAATACTTTTCTATACCATGATAGGACCACGTTTTGTCTAAAAATGAATGCTATTCAATTCTGTTTGTAATTGTTAACAAAGACAAAATTTTTTTCTGAATGCTTTCCAATCCCATCCGAAATTATTACAGCCTGTCATTACATCACTTTTCAATTTTTCATTAGAACCGCGTTTCTGCATGCATTCAAGCAATCTTCTGGATTTTTGTAATTTATAAGATACATACAGTGGCAGATTTTGTAAAAAGTGTTTGTGTTCAAAGAAAAACTTGCTCAAAAATTGATTGCTTACCAATTTTACGTCATTTAAACGAGGCAGGGCCGTTATTCTGTTAGACAATAAATCATAACCTAAAAATTTCAGAGACCTTTAAACACTTTTAACCCTCTTAACTGATAAATTAATAATTATTCCTTTTTAAAATAGCAAATAAAGTCATGAGTGCAGTTATTTGAAAGTAATTGAACATTCTATATGTCAACAATATTAGTATTATTATTATACTACTGTCGCGGAATTCAGAAGCATAGAACAGAAATGGTATTCAAAAGGATAGAATTTTTTTAATGCTTCTTAATCTTTGCTTTCTATTCATGAGGATAGGGTATTCATGAGGATTGATATCGTTACTTTTCATATTGCTCTCACTGGATAGAAAAGTATTGGACAGAAATGGCATTCAAAAGAATAGAATCTTTTTAATACTTTTCAATTTTTCGTTTCTTACTGGGTAACGACCAACGAAAAATAAAATACTACAGAGTAATTAATATGAATTTTAGTACATTCATTTATGTTAAGTGTATAGTTAATACAAGAAACAAATCTTTTTTACAGTATATAAAAAAGACACGCTGAAACAATTTAAGTTCAACTACATTTTATATACACTCGTTTTGACATTTCAACAAATATTATGAATTAATTATGTCGACATAATTACAATATAATAGAAATTCAGTCTCGTCTTTTAAATACAGTAGAACCTCGATAAGTCGAAAACCTCTATAAGTCGAAGAAAATGTCCATTCCCTTCCCTAGAAGCCCAAAAACCTCTGTAACTCGAACTTTGCAACCTCTATAACTCGAAGTAATTTTAATTTCCCTTCAACAACTTTTCCATGTATTTAACCCGTCAGCGGTCGCGCCGTGAGAAAAAGTGTCACGCAACACTACTCGACCTATAGGGCGCTCTTAGAGTGCAAGTGAGACACTAAAAAAGGCGCGACTGCTGACGGGTTAAACCTGTATAACTCGAAGTTCAGTTTTGCAACCTCTATAACTTGAAGATTTTATTTTTCGCAACCTCTATATCTCGAAGCTAATACAATACAATTGTTATCAAACAGTCGTTCCTGTATTGAATTTAAAATTATTATTATTATTAATAATAATGTTAATAATAATATAATAACAAACGTACGTATAGAAACTTTTCTATTTGTGTATAAATATACAGTATGTGAAAACCTCTATATGTTGAATTATATTTTCAGAAACCTCTATAACTCGAAACCCTCTATAAGTCGAAACCTCTTTAACTTGAAGTTTTCAGCGTTTCCCTTCAACTTCGACTTATCGAGGTTCTACTGTACATGGTTTCCTAATTTTTGTTGTTTCAGCAAATATCACATTAACCCTAGAACGGAAATATGATTTTTTTACCTTCTAACGTCAGCAAAGGTTAAGGTTCGATGTTCGGCGACTGCAAATGTTTTCCATCTTAAGGACAATTTCTTGAATTTTAATTTTAGGAGCGCCCTAACAATATATAAATGTCTGATATATTCAGAAGATATTTTAGTTGAAAAATATAAACAAATCCTAAATTGTTTTCAGTATATAGACATAAAAAAATATAAATTGAAGTGTACTCAAGAATCAAAGGTACTTGAATGGAGGAAGTTATAGCTTTTTCTCCCCCTCATCGTGCAATGTTTGTTGAATAAGTTTCATGGCTTCTAATTTCCCGTGTAGAAAAATTGTTAAGTTCTAGTGTGGTGCCAGAAAGACAGTCTATTCTCTAACTGGGCGCTGAAAAGACTGACTGACCATGGGCTAATCAGACCAGTGACGATTGAACCACGCGTTGGTCCAGACTGGACGAGCTAATCAGGGCTAATGAGCAGTGCTAATATTTAAAATTTTAGGTTCGATTTCAATATTTCAGTTTTTTAATTTTAAATAATTTACCCAAATTTACTCGGTTCTCACGTTTATTCAATGTAATGTGAAAATATGAATTATTAATAATAAATAAATATTATTGTTATTCATATATATGTGTGTATATGTATTTAATGACAATAACTTATTATTATAATAATTATATTATTTTCAAATAAATAATATACTGCACTAGCAGTAAATATTATTTAAAAGATTAATATTGAAAGATAATTTTAATAAAAAAACAATCTGCGTTAATTGGTACATTTTTTAAATTCATTCTTTAACAGACCTTTAACATTATTTACAAACATGTTTACAATTTTAATTTATAACACTTATACAGATTAAATATAGTAATTTTATTATTTTATATAACACTTACAATGAAAAATATCCGCTCGCATGTGGGATCGAACTCACGCCCCCACCCTTGACGACTCGACTCGAAGCATTTAAACCGCACGGCCACTGAAGTCTGGGTGTGAACTCTCCTAATTTACTACATATATCAATGCCAGTGTCATATATTCTGTTGCTTATAAGGACGAAGTAAAAACTATGACTAAAATTATTACACATAATAATCCCGAATTATTTTAATTATTATATATGAATATTTAAATAAATAATTCTTACTACAATTATAATCATTAACCATTTTTTAATGAATTACTTTCAGTTTTATCAAAAATTTTTTAAATAATTGAATTCTTATGGCGAATTTCAATAGAATTCTTAAGTATAATTATACACTTTTCGAAGAATTCGATTAAAATTGTATTAAAAATAATTAAGAAATTCTGAGATTAACTAAGAAATTTTGAATAATAAAAAAATTTTGAGAATTTTATTATTTATCAAAATAATTAAATTATTGAGAAGAAACTTATAAATAATTTGTAAATCCTTATTGAATTTTTGTGAAAGGTTTTTTATTTATGAAAGTAATTAAATTTTTGCTTACATTTTATTTTGCCAAGAATCTTGTTAAAAATTTGGAAAATAATTGAATTTCAGAGAACGATTTTATTATTTATAAAGATAATTGAAATTTTGATGAGAATTTAAACAAATTTTTGAACATAATTGAATTTCTGTGTAGAATTTTATTACTTATGAAAATAATTAAATTTATACAATAATCTGTAACTTCTCCAACACTCAATTGTGTATAGTGTTTTTAACTAAAATTCTTCTACAGATAAATTATTTTTAATAATTAATCAAATACAATATGTTAAAATATTTATCTAATTTCAGGAGAATTTGAATTATTAGGCATTTTTCAAAAATCTAAGATCTTTAGAATTTTTAATTAAACTCATTGAAAATTTTATTTATAATAATTCATATAAACCTACAATATTTATTTTTGAACGATTCTTTAGATACTAAATTATTCCATTGAATTTTGAAGTGACAATCCATGTATAAATTCAAAGAAGACCGACAAATCGGGCACTAAAGTCTTGATTGTACTTTAAAAATTTTGAATTCTAGTGATGCCAATGAAGTCCCATATAGCATACAATTAGACAATCTAAATTAGACCGTCCAGAAAAATCCCATATAGCATACAGTTAGAAAGTCTAAATTAGAACGTCCAGAAAAATCCCATGTAGCATACAGTTAGAAAGTCTAAATTAGACCGTCCAGAAAAATCCCATATAGCACACAGTTAGACCGTCCAGATTAGACCGTCCAGATGCGTTTAGTTGGGGCAATCTCTGGACTCCAGACTGCCCCGAAATTTTTCTAACTACGGTTACCTTCTTTAGAGCCAAGTATTGTAAATACTTGGGTAAATATTTTAGGTGCAACTTTAAATGTGCCATCGACGTACCAAACTTCGCTTGTCGCAAGCAATTCAAGATTACGGCGAGTGGCGAAGACAAGAACTCGACCGAGATCATCACTATCTCGAGAGTCATACAACAGAAATTGATCACCCGTTACTGTTTTTTGGAAGCGCTCCGGAATCTCTTCCAACTCATTGAGTGATTTAGGGTTAGGTGGAAGATTTCGCCGACGAACTCTCCTTAGGGATTTTGTTATATTGCTTCGTTCTGGAAGTTGACTTAATACTCCCGCTGATACACCTGCTAACTCTGTCCTTACAATTGCAGATGGCGGTCGTTCCGGATGTTCTTCGGCACGTCGTTTTAGATTAAATTTAACGATGAGAGCGTCAGCCTCTTCTCGATTCGGAGGATGTTCATGTTCAGATTTATCGGGACCTATTTTTTAAATTATGTAAATAAGAAAAACATGCCTAAAATATAACAACTAATAAGAATAATAAATTAAAATATAACCTTTCATATTGTATAACAATTAATAGTTTAAATAAAATATACATAAACATAAAAATATATACATAACCATAAAATATAAAATATTAAAATTGCAAGAAACTTACCTTGAACAATAACTAACTCTCCGTCAATCCATGTTGTTATTGCACGAGCATCACATTCTCCAGCACGAAGCCGTTTACACTCCCAGTATGTATTCGGATTATTTACAGTAGGTTTTTTTGATCGAGAATATATAAATCCACCAATAATCAATTTCGTCTCCCCAATTATTCTTGCGGACATAATTTAAACATACGTTAATTGTAAAATATACACGAAAAATTTAATAAAAATGATGAAAACATGCGTATCAAATGACAGTAAACAATTCACTGAAAATAAGTTTAGTGTTTCCATAGCAACAAAATAGATCGTAAAAAATTAATGTTTTTAAATTGTTATTTATTCGGTTCTTAATTATGCGGGAAAAAATCATTCGGAAAAAACTTATTTTGAAAATTCGGGAAAAAATAATTCGGAAAATAAGTAATTCGGAAAAAACTCATTCGGAAAAAAATAATTCGGAAAAAGAAAATTCGGAAGAATAGATTCGGAAAAATGGGTTTCGGGAAAAGAATTATTCGGAAAAATGGTCATTCGGGAACTCCCTTTCGGGAAAATGGTCGGGTACCATAGCATACAGTTAGACAGTCTAAATTAGACCGTCCAGAAAAATCCCATATAGCATACAGTTAGAAAGTCTAAATTAGACCGTCCAGAAAAATCCCATGTAGCATACAGTTAGAAAGTCTAAATTTGACCGTCCAGAAAAATCCCATATAGCACACAGTTAGACCGTCCAGATTAGACCGTCCAGATGCGTCTAGTTGAGGCAATCTCTGGACTCCAGACTGCCCCGAAATTTTTCTACACGGGTTTGAATAACCGGATTGTAGGATTAATTCGTTGACTGGTACCACCATTGGAATGATGGCAACATTGTACCTCGCGTGTAGCAACGATTGGTAGCAGGCCTTTTCTATACCAAGAAATTCGCAACTCTTTAGTTCGTACATACTTTAAACTCCCTTACGTAGAATTGTGATGGCGGCCTTGCTCGCAAGCGTAACTCGTCGTTCGATCTCCATTGCAGCTGCAATCACAGTCCATGTCAGTCGTTACTCAACTGTCTTTGCTATCGAACTCATGCTCTTTGGTTCATTTTGTTCTTTTCTTCTTCGTCTTCTACTTCAACTCCTCCCACTCCTTATCTCCTTCGTCTACTTCTACTTCTTCTTCTAATTCTTTTAAAAGGCACGCGTTACTTTCGCAGTTACAATTTAAGGTCTCCGAAGGTGAAAATAAGCGAGTACTTTTAACGATAGATTAACCCTTTGAGGACCAAATTTTTTCTTAAAAAATCGCGATTTTTTATTTTTAAGCAAACTTTTCAGGGAAAGTTATTAAAGTTTTTTATTTGAAGACCAGTGTCTGTCATACGAAATTTTTCAGACTATGTGAAAATTATTGTTTCAATATACAGTTTTGAAAATTAAGAAATTTATGCACGAGTTAATAAGAAAATGTTCATGTTGCCTGAAAGCAACACGGGTCCTCAAAGAAAGGGTTAATAGTCTTCAGTCACTTAAAATTCTTCTTGCAATTTTTTTATCACTATAACCTTTTTCATTTCAGTCAGACAAGATTTGCATTTACATCTATAACAATTTTAATCTGATATTAATATTATAACGGTACTAATAACTAGAAACAATTAACAACTGTATGTAATTACTAGTTCTATGCACTAACGGTCATAAATATTTTTCATTAGCGCATCAATGTTTCATGTACGTATTTTTTTATATGAACTAACCTATTTGAAAGGAGAAGGAGTTTTTAGACTGTTAGTACATATTGTATATCATTCGATTAATTATAATCCTTTATTATTGCAATAAGTGCGAGAAATTTTTTTTTTAATTTTATATTTCTTGAAATGTTTATTAAAGTTTTTGATATGCACGAATTTATTTGTATGCAAATAAATGTTTATTTAAAAAGAAAAAGGTTAATAGTTCTATCCTATTTATATAGGTCTCTTTAGATCATTCTAAACCTGAATATATACATTGCTTTTGCGATGTTTAGGCGATGAAATCCGCGAATGGCGAGGTGTTATAACTCTAAAGCAGGGAATAATATATTTACGGTTAAAAATTGAAATTTATTGTTTTAATAAATAAGTTCTTTTTTCACTGGTAACATATTGTACAAATAACGAGTATCGTTTAATTTATCATGTGAAATTTAACATAATTATATTTGAATATGCTATAATCAATATCGTAAATCTCGATTGTTGAATTATTTAGACGGAACAATACTCAATATTGTTCTTCAATATCAGATTAATATATTTATGGTTTCTGTAAAGCTGTCGGCACATTTTCCTTATAAATCGGCTATGACGTTTTGTGATCTAAATAAAAAAAATTACATTCATACAACCTTTCAAATAACTCTCTTTTATTTATGTAACTCATTATTTTTGATCGAATATAATAATAAGATGATGTATTAACTTGAGTTCGAACTAAAATTTTTAATAAAGAGTTAATCTCTTAAAAAATGTGTTACCTTTCAAAGAATCTGAAATTAGATTTCAAGAATTCAAAATAGCAGACACTTTTTACTCAGAGGCTTTCGGAGGCCGCTGATTGCTAATTTAAAGTCAGATTAAGAAAATTAAAAATTGCGGATCCAATATGGCGAACGGAAAATTTTTAATTCATCGGATTGTCCTGCAAAATTTTACACGTAAGTTTTTAGGGTCACTAATTTCGAACATAAAATCAGATTTTGAAAATTTTAAAAGAAGGAGCTAATACGTTGGACCGAACAATTCGATATCCATCGGACTGATTGCTGATTATGAGTTTAAAGTCAAGTTTTGAAAATTTGAAATGTCTAACTAATATAAATTTTCCAAAATCTTATACCGTGCTTGCACCGGTTTCCGTCCACTTTTTTATAATTTCGATTATATTAAAGGGAATAAATTTGTTTACTACATTTGACCATTTTTACTAGAATCTATAATATCTAATGCTCTCTTTGCACAATTATAATTATAATTTGAACGTAAAATTCTAGAAAAATAAAATTAAAAAGTCCTCCAGTGCTGTCGAGTGCCTTCTCGTGAGAGAAAATAGTGACTATACACGGAGAGAAAAAAAAGTAAGCGGCTCTACCTGTCAGTAGAGCGGTTGCGTTAAATGCAAAACAGCCGTTTAACTTGAGGTTAAGCACGCTGCTTACTCTCGAGGGGAGAACGGTTCTCCTTTTTGGGGAAAGCGGGTACACTTTTTGGAAAGTAAGCGGCTCTATTTGTGTGGAGAAGAGAACCGATACTCCTCAAAAAGTATAACCGTTCGACGTTTGCGGCGCTACTGCTGCGCTTTATAAAGGGAAAACAGCGCTCTCTTGCCAAATCAAACGGCTCTCTTTTTTTTTCTCTCCCTGTACACAAGCGAACAGCTGAGAAGTATTTCGGCACATTTCGATCATTTAAGTTAAAATTGATTTAAAAGTATATAATATTTATCGATAAATTAGGAATTAACTTATATATGGGGCATTCCACGCCAAATCAGAAATTGTTTTGCTTTTGCATCTCAAATTTTTTTTAAACATTTTTTTTTTCTGAAATGAGCTACCTTGATTTTTTTCAAATTTTTTCATAAAGCGGTTCAGGAGATACAGATTTTTGAAAAATGACATTTTTTACGTAAATTTTTTTTAAATGCTTATAACTCGGTCAAAAATTGATCAAATTAGACGTCTTTAGAATAAAAAGTTTTGTTTTCACGCGTAGTTTTTAATAAAAATATAAAAATTTTGTATTGCTCAACCTATTTTTTTACTGTTTTAAAAATTTCTAAAAAACAGAACCAAAAAAAAACAAAAATAAACCTATAATTCTCTATGTACCTATATAGTACTTTCAAAAAAGCCATGTGGCTTTTTTTATTTCCTAGAAATTCCAAGCAAACTTCTTTAAAACTTGTCCAGGCTGCTTTTTCTTTAAGCTTCATCGTTTGTACAAATTTTTCGTCATATAACAACTTACGTATATCTGAGGCCCATCGAACACGCCTTCTTTGATTTTAGCGTCAAACAGTTTCGGAAACTTCTCCGCCAAATATTCAAAACATTTACCATTTTTGTCCAAGGCTTTTACAAATCGACGATCAGGGCCGGATTTGCTGTAGGGCAAAAAGGGCAAGTGCCCTGGGGCCCCCGGTCGTCAGGGGCCCCCAATTTTTAAGAGGTCTTCTTGTCACAAGAAGTGTATATGTGTAAATGCTCTATCAGGGTGTCTAACGGTCAGGGAAAAGTCATGGAAAAGTCAGGGAATGTCAGAGAATTTCATTGAAAGTCAGGGAAATTTCTAAAAAATTTTTGTGAATAAAAAATTTTTTTAACCTAACAAAACTTAGAAGATTTTTATCACCGTTTTTTTCTATCATTAGATATTAATTTATTGTTAAATATGTCAGTTACTATATTTTTTCTCAAGAAAGCAAAAATAAAATTAGTAAAAGGTCAGGGAAAAAGTCAGGGAAAAGTCAGGGAATTTTTTTCTCAATCCTTGTTAGACACCCTGTCTATAATAGTAAATCAGTTTCTATATGTAATATAAATTGTAATTGATTTGCAGTTCGACAATTTTTGAAAATTGTCCGATTTCAAACAATTACAATTCAAGCTGCATGCGAATAATGACGGTTTGCGCAGCTATCGTTGGCTATTTTATCAATTGAAAGCGAATTATTAAAAACAGTGGATACCAACAAAATAATTGAAGAGTTTCTTTCTAAAAAATCAAGAAAGTGTCGTTAATATGTGAAAAATGTTTGCACAACATTGTTGATAACCATAACAAATTATTTAATTGAATAATTTGTAATAGTCTCAAAATAAATATATCTATTTTTGTTTTTACGTTTTCAAATATATATTGTGTTAAATTTGATTGATTTTGCTCCCGGGTAAGAGGGCCCCAGGGCCCTAGTGCCCTAGGGCCTCTGACACCCTAAATCCGGCCCTGTCGACGATACTGAGGTATCTCTCCTCTGCATCGTAAACTTCTTTCCTTCTTTTGCCATGAAGGCATAATTTTAACCTAGAAACTTAGCCGAGAATTCGTTGCCCGCCTTCACCACGGGGAGGTGTTCTAGTCGCAAAAATAGAAAAAAAGAAAATAAATAAACACGAAAACTCATTTTACATAGGTCAAAATTTTTTGACATTGTAGTATCACAGAAATGCGATTAAATTATAGTAAAACATTTACAGTAAACCATTTCTGGATTATGAAAAATTCAAATTTAAAATTAGCGACTAGAGGAAACACCTAAGTACCAAGAACCAAGAAAATCTGAGAACAATTTCATCGTAAGTCGTATTGGATACACCATTTTGAATTTTTAAAATCCAACATCAGATTCGTATTCGGCGACCTCGAAAATCCCCACGGAGTAGCAAGTTTCATCTTTTAAAATATTTTAACAATATATATATAATTTTATAAACAAAAAATCTGTTCAAAGTATTCAAAAGTATAAATAAAAAATAAAGATAGAAAATAAAACATGAAAGTACTATATAGGTACATAGAGAATTATAGGTTTATTTTTGTTTTTTTTGGTTCTGTTTTTTAGAAATTTTTAAAACAGTAAAAAAGTAGGTTGAGCAATTCAAAATTTTTATATTTTTATTAAAAACTACGCGTGAAAACAAAACTTTTTATTCTAAAGACGTCTAATTTGATCAATTTTTGACCGAGTTATAAGCATTTAAAAAAAATTTACGTAAAAAATGTCATTTTTCAAAAATCTGTATCTGAGGCATTATTTCTCAAACGTCCCAGCCCAAAAAAAAGTCTTGGGATTGGCTTCATATTTTGGGAAATTGTTATCCTATATGAAAGTAATAAATTTGCAAAATATTAGTTCTTTTAAAAAAAATTCTAGAAAGTAGTGGGGGTTGAAGTTTTGACATTTTCAGTAACACTGTGATTTTCAAAACCATATAACGTTTATAATACTTTACCGATTTTAATGTTTCTATAATGCATTTAAAGTATTTTTCATGTACTTTCTAAAAATTTTACAAAAAAATTTTTAAAAAAACTTTTAACGCTCTTTTTTAAAAAAATAAAGTTTATTTTTTAATTTTGACCCAAATGAGTATTTTAAAAAAATTTTTTTTTATTTTTATTGGAGAGCTGACATTTTTTCCAAAAAAAACATATATGTTTCATAGTGGGATGGCCATAAGTTTAGAAGATATTTAAAAACAAACTAAGCGGCGCGCCCGCGTCACTGTACGTTACGCTGTCGCTGCGCCGTTGAACGACACAAATATTACTGTTTCCTCTTCATCTACTTCAGTAAAAGCTCTTTGCATTCTACAGGGTTAAGACTGTCATAAAAATAATGCCTGCATTACTGTTACTAAAAAAAATTTTAAATAATTAATTTTGAAAACAGAAGGGTAAAGCTTAAAAAATTTTTGACTGAACAATTTTGAATAAATAATAAAATTATAATTATAAAGAAAATTATTTTTAATAAATAAATTAATTTTGAAAAAGAAAGCTTAATGCTTAAAAATCAAATATTTTTCTGATTCAATCGAAATAAAGATTTATATGTATATGTAATTTTGAAAAGCCTGCGTTAGTATTATTGTTAACTTGGGTTTAAAGTTAAAAGAGTTTTTTTAAATTTAATTGACGAGATAGTACATAATTTTTTTCATTTTTTACTCGGTTTTTGTTGTTGAGAAACTCGTGGTGTAATTTTTTTACTTTTTTTAGAAAAATTATCAAATCCCTTGTATAGTTTGAGCATTATCAAATTTGTTCATTAATATTTTTTGCTGTCTCAACGTAGATGTCTTTGCCACTGTAAAATGTTTGGGTTTCTTTACAATATTTTTGCGTCTAGTCAAAAAGAACTTTTGCAGTCAAAATTCGATTATTTGGAGAATATTGAAGACTATGGAATTTTTGAATTTGATAATTTTCCTAAAAAAAGTAAAAAGAATTACTCCATGAGTTTCTAAAAAAACCGAGTAAAAAATAAAAAAATAATTTATTATCTCGTCAATTAAATTTATAATTATAATTTTATTATTTATTCAAAATTGTTCAGTCAACAATTTTTTAAGCTTTACCCTTCTATTTTCAAAATTAATTATTTAAAATTTTTTTTAGTAACAGTAATGCAGGCATTATTTTTATGACAGTCTCAATCCTGTAGAATGCAAAGAGCTTTTACTGAAGTAGATGAAGAGGAAACAGTAATATTTGTGTCGTTCAACGGCGCAGCGACAGCGTAACGTACAGTGACGCGGGCGCGCCGCTTAGTTTGTTTTTAAATATCTTCTAAACTTATGGCCATCCCACTATGAAACATATATGTTTTTTTTTGGAAAAAATTTCAGCTTTCCAATAAAAATAAAAAAAAATTTTTTAAAAATACTCATTTGGGTCAAAATTAAAAAATAAACTTTATTTTTTTAAAAAAGAGCGTTAAAAGTTTTTTTAAAAAATTTTTTGTAAAATTTTTAGAAAGTACATGAAAAATGCTTTAAATGCATTATAGAAACATTAAAATCGGTAAAGTATTATAAAAGTTATATGGTTTTGAAAATCACAGTGTTACTGAAAATGTCAAAACTTCAACCCCCACTACTTTCTAGAATTTTTTTTAAAAGAACTAATATTTTGCAAATTTATTACTTTCATATAGGATAACATTTTCCCAAAATATGAAGCCAATCCCAAGACTTTTTTTTGGGCTGGGACGTTTGAGAAATAATGCCTCATATAAGGCATTTTACGTGAAATGTCCTATAAGTTGAAATTTCAACTTCTTGAAAAAAATTGAAACTCAGAAAATTTGTTGTTCTATCAAGTAAAAATGTGCCCCAAAAAATATTTTTGATTTTTTCGAAAATTTGGAGGGGGTAGAGGGGGGTCAATTTGACCAATTTTGCTAACACCGTCTACTTTGTGAATTTTTTCTGAACATACTTGTAATGGGAAAAAATTTTTAGAATATGTTTCTGAAAGGTTTTTTCGTCCTCTTTCCAATGGTGTATATATTATTTTTTAATATTTTAAAAATTTACCCTAATTTTTGATAATTAATATTTAATTTTCAATTTCCCAAAAATCGGTCCGTTTTTTTTTAAATAAATTTTTGCAAACGAAAGCTGAGGTTTTTTCCTATCGGCATGTAAATTTTCAGAATGCCCTTTTTTTTGTTTTTGAATTCGGAAATTGTCTGCAACGATTGAGATTTAATCCAATTGAAAGACATAATCATAATAATTGGGACATTCATTTTGAAACACCCGTACATACAGGAAACCATCGTTTCATAATCGGAACTAGTGCAGGGTTTCACAATTTAATTAATATTATTTTTATTTCATGAAAAATAAACATTTTAGGGCCTAAATACTGTTCACAAAATACCAACATTTTAATCTATACCCAAATTATTCATATTAACACTCCTAATTCCAAGAAATTTATCATACAAATTTGGTTAGCATAAAAAGCGTTCCATAATTAGAACCTTTACCTTATTTATTGGCTGCAAATTATTTGAAAAATCATTGGTATCCAATAATAGTCCAGTCTATGGTAGCCAATAAAACATCGAGCTTTTTAAAAACCATTTTTTGTCTTAGCTGCAGATGATTGGTGGAAGTGTGATCATTTCAAGCTAAAACTAATCAAGGTCCAATGTTGGTTACCAATCATTGTTCCAAAAATGGCAGACTGTGCGACAAGCATTGTCCATTCTTCAACAAATCGTTAATGAAGAGGAAAAATAGTAATTATCTAGTTTCCGTGTAGAAAAATTGTTGGGTTCTAGTGTGGTGCCAGAAAGACAGTCTATTCTCTAACTGGGCGCTGAAAAGACTGTCTGACAATGGGCTAATCAGACCAGTGACGATCGAACCACGCGTTGGTTCAGACTGGACGAGCTAATCAGGGCTAATGAGCAGTGCTAATATTTAAAATTTTAGGTTCGATTTCAATATTTCAGTTTTTTAATTTTAAATAATTTACCCAAATTTACTCGGTTCTCACGTTTATTCAATGTAATGTAAAAATATAAATTATTAATAATAAATAAATATTATTGTTATTCATATATATGTGTGTATATGTATTTAATGACAATAACTTATTATTATAATAATTATATTATTTTCAAATAAATAATATACTGCACTAGCAGTAAATATTATTTAAAAGAGTAATATTGAAAGATAATTTTAATAAAAAAACAATCTGCGTTAATTGGTACATTTTTTAAATTAATTCTTTAACAGGCCTTTAACATTATTTACAAACATGTTTACAATTTTAATTTATAACACTTATACAGATTAAATATAGTAATTTTATTATTTTATATAACACTTACAATGAAAAATATCCGCTCGCATGTGGGATCAAACTCACGCCCCCCACCCTTGACGACCCGACTCGAAGCATTTAAACCGCACGGCCACTGAAGTCTGGGTGTGAACTCTCCTAATTTACTATATCAATGCCAGTGTCATATATTCTGTTGCTTATAAGGACAAAGTAAAAACTATGACTAAAATTATTACACATAATAATCCGAATTATTTTAATTATTATATATGAATATTTAAATAAATAATTCTTATTACAATTATAATCATTAACCATTTTTTAATGAATTACTTTCAGTTTTATCAAAAAATTTTTAAATAATTGAATTCTTATGGCGAATTTCAATAGAATTCTTAAGTATAATTATACACTTTTCGAAGAATTCGATTAAAATTGTATTAAAAATAATTAAGAAATTCTGAGATTAACTAAGAAATTTTGAATAATAAAAAAATTTTGAGAATTTTATTATTTATCAAAATAATTAAATTATTGAGAAGAAACTTATAAAAAATTTGTAAATCCTTATTGAATTTTTGTGAAAGGTTTTTTATTTATGAAAGTAATTAAATTTTTGCTTACATTTTATTTTGCCAAGAATCTTGTTAAAAATTTGGAAAATAATTGAATTTCAGAGAACGATTTTATTATTTATAAAGATAATTGAAATTTCGATGAGAATTTAAACAAATTTTTGAACATAATTTAATTTCTGTGTAGAATTTTATTACTTTTGAAAATAATTAAATTTGTACAATAATCTGTAACTTCTCAAACACTTAATTGTGTATAGAGTTTTTAACTAAAATTCTTCTACAGATAAATTATTTTTAATAATTAATCAAATACAATATGTTAAAAAATTTATCTAATTTCAGTAGAATTTGAATTATTAGGCATTTTTCAAAAATCTAAGATCTTTAGAATTTTTAATTAAACTCATTGAAAATTTTATTATTTATAATAATTCATATAAACCTACAATATTTATTTTTGAACGATTCTTTAGATACTAAATTATTTCATTGAATTTTGAAGTGACAATCCATGTATAAATTCGAAGAAGACCGACAAATCGGGCACTAAAGTCTTGATTGTACTTTAAAAATTTTGAATTCTAGTGATGCCAATGAAGTCCCATATAGCATACAATTAGACAGTCTAAATTAGACCGTCCAGAAAAATCCCATATAGCATACAGTTAGAAAGTCTAAATTAGACCGTCCAGAAAAATCCCATGTAGCATACAGTTAGAAAGTCTAAATTAGACCGTCCAGAAAAATCCCATATAGCACACAGTTAGACCGTCCAGATTAGACTGTCCAGATGCGTCTAGTTGGGGCAATCTCTGGACTCCAGACTGCCCCGAAATTTTTCTACACGGGTTAAGGCCAATTTTTAATTTCCACTAAAACTATGTTTCACCTTTTTTCTATAAGGGTTAAATTTTATTCTAACGACATTCCAAACTCTTTGAAAGAATATTTTTTGAAACATCATTGATATTACTGTTTAAAGCGATTCAACGATAATACACCTATTGAAATGGCGCGTTTAACTTTTTTTTTCATTGCTTTTTTGCCTGACTGAGAAACGTGCGCGAATCTCGCAGCACCATAATAAGCAAAAGGGCCGACTTGTTGTAGCCGTCCACTCGGTAATGGTGGCACAACCTGACCACGGTGTATAGTCACGTTTGTAGAACCCTGAGAGTTCGTAAGAAAGCGAACTCTACAAGGAGGAACTCAGCCCCGAGATCGGTTAGCAAAGTCAGAGAGAAGAGAGAAAACCGGGCAGTCCTTCTCGGCGCGTCGTGCAGGCCCTACGTGCTTTTATTATCCGGCGCGACGCCGATTTTCATATACAAGTGGTACCTGTCTCCTAGTGTTTGTCATCATTATCCCCAATGATGAAAATTAATTTCTGTAAAATTTTTCAAAAAACTTTACTTTTCATCTTCAATTAAAATTAATGAAGAAAACTTTTTTATCGTTATTTGAAAAAATTTCTCCCCTCTTTTTTATATTCAGTTCTGGTGAATAGTTACATAATGTGTATGATCATTTAAATTGGATTAATTTGAGAAATAATTTTCATTTCGATATTGAGGAAGGTGACTGAAAAACACTATAATGTGTGTGTATGTCTCACGCGCGGAACTTGGTTCTTCAACTTGAACCTGGTGCAATAATGCGTTCCGGAAGCAGGAGCAACAGACCGAATCCAACCTGGAATGAAACGTGCGACCCTCGCGAATATTAACAACCAGTGAAGTAACTCGAAAAGGCGTTTTTCAATCTTAGTGTTGTTGTGGACCCTCTTTTATGCTTGATTGAATTTCATTTTCAAAACTATCGTTCACAGAAGCTAGAAACTGTAACAAAAAAATTGACTCTCGAATGACTTGCAGTTCTTCGACGACAAAAAAAGAGGAGAAAAAAACCTCCTAAGGTCTTGGTTTCAAGTTTTGGAGGGTACCTGAGAAGGACTTGATAAACGGAAATCGAAGCGTTGAATCAAAGTGTATGTTTGCATGAGAGAATCCTCTTCTTTTGGTTCTTGGATTCAAACGAGAAGACCGGTCCAAAAGGAAAGAATTTATATGCATGTTCGCTCACCAGTGCGTGTCTCGTGCGTACGATAGTGTTACGTAATGTTCTTCACCCCACGCACACGCGACTCCATAAACAATATCTCCGGAAATATTCTTCACTAGACGGAAATTGAATAAATTTTATTTTCTTTTTAATCAAATAGAAAAATTTACTTTAATATGCGACAGAAAGTGGATGGATAGACTAGCAAGAGACTAGATGATGATTATTATTACGATGATGATGTGGAGAACTTTTGACCTTCAAAATCGATCGCGATTGTTGATCGACGGTATCAAATTCTAAGACTGTATATATATATGATCCGTTATGAAGTTAAAGTGCGCGAGAGGGTGAAGAATACAGATCGTCATGATTATCTTTAATCTGGCTTTGAGAATATTGCTCTGCTTTCGTTTTCGGACACTTGCAACTTCACGGGGAATAAAATAATAGGAGAAAAGAAAATTTGAAGTTATTTACTTTTTTTGTTTAAAAGCTATACACACGCCATAGAAGGATGTATCGAAAAGAAATAAATGACGCGGTGCGGAATGGTCCCCCTTTAGAGCAGTGGTTCTCATTACGTTCGCTTAATGATAAGGAGGAAAAACGTGTGTGTACATTGGGCAGTGGTGCTCTTCGTTTTATTCGCACGCGAAACAGTATTAGACGTGAATTAAAACGACACTGCAATCGGTATGAGAATTTTTAATTATTCCTTTAAATTTTGAATTATTGAACCACTAATTCTCATCAGCAAGAATTTCTTGTGGCTATATAACAATTAAAAGTTAACTGAGATTTGAATCAATTAGGGCTTAAACATAGTACAATAATAATTTTAATTTTAACTATTAAGAATTATTGACATTACGTTAACTTCAAAGACATTTGACAATTCTTATTAAATAAATAAAAAATCAACAAATTCAAGAAAACATTAATAAATAATAAACCGCTCCAAAGTTAAAGCTAAAATTTTTGTATTTATTTCGTGAAGACTTTTATTTCATGAATATTGTAAATTGCATTATTACGTACCATATATCATTACAAATTAATAATATATGAAGTGTATATGGGTAGTTCTACAAACGAAGGAAGAAAATGAAGAAATTTTTGGCACAACATTTTTTTTACGTTCAGGTTTTAAAAAGTAGGTTAAATTCAAGTTAAAAGTATTATCAAAGTTACCTAAAAGTGCCCAGTCAAAAAAATAAAATTTTAAATTTTACATCTTAAGCACATGTGTATTCTGTCAGAAAGTACCAGGAAACTGAGAACCAGGAAACTGAGAATTTGGTCATTTTTCGTCTAAAAAATTGAAAAACAAGGCTTAATAACAAAATTCGGAATACTGGTCAACAGGGAATAAGGTTCTATGACACCTAGAACAACAAAAGTATAAAAACATAAAATATTTTTTTTTTAAATGCGTGCCAGGAAACTGATAATTTGTCTGACCAAATGCCCATTTCGATCACAAAGTACAAAATTTTAGTTAATTGAACTGCAAGTTAAGTAAAATGCAAGTGATATCATATTTAGTTAACCTTTACTAAGCACTCTGAAAAATATTGAATTAATCGGAATAAAAATTCTGAATAATTTTAACGTTTTTTATGATGCCAGGAAACTGAGAATTAATTCGAGGGACAAAATTTAAAATAATATTTTTTAAATAAAATATCAAGTATTGTAACAATTATTTAAATCTTTGTGAAGTACAACTATTTGAAATTATTATCCAAGTGTAAATTTGTATTTAATCGCTTAAAAATAATATTTATATAATTTATTAACTTTCATTTTCACATTGGGACATGCCAGGAAACTGAGAATTTAGCACTTGAATGCTTATTTTTTGCAAAAAAATTTTTTTAAAACCGGGTAACGTTTTGAGGCATAATAGTAATCATTAAGCACTACAGTACCCATTAAAAATAATTTTATTTTTTTTTAAATTAATGTAAAAAACAACCTTGGACAACATATATTCCCTCGTTTGTAGAACTACCCATATACTCCTTTATTTTAACCCATATATAATAGAGTAAAGATTTTTTTGTTCTTAGCCTATTGTACAATAGGCCACAAAAACAAAAAAATCTTTACTTTATTACAAATTAATATAAAAAAACCAGGAAGATAATAGGTCATTCGATTTGTTTTTAAATTGTCTATAAAATTGATAAAAATATTAAAACTTAAATAACAATTTAGGATTAAAACACTTTTGGAACTTACCCAACTTATAAATTCTCCCGAAATTTAAAAAAAAATTAAAATAAATGCAAAATCAATTTTTTTTCTTTCACAAAATGACAGAGGATGACAACAAAATAAAATTTTAATAGTTTATACTCCACATTGATTAAGAAGTCACCTCCTTAACGCAAAAAGTACCTCGAAAAAAATAAGAAATTAATAAAAATTAAAATAAATGCAAGACCTTATTTTTTTTCTTCTAAATGGCAAAAAATGACAAAATAAAAGTTTTCAACAGTTTATACACACTGCTCCCTTTCGGAACTCACCCCCTAAACTCAGAAAGTGTTTTTTGGTCTTTCCATATGAAAAATTAGTCACAACTTTCTCAATTTTTAACCGTACAAGGAAATAAACGAAATTCAGTACTAAATACACTGTAAAAAAGGGAGTTAAATTTTAACTCCCGAGGGGATTTTATAAAAGTCGCACCCGTTGGGGAGTGAATGCCAGGGGAGTTGGATAAAGAGAGTTAAAACTTTACACCTAAATGATAACTCCCCAAGGAATAAATAACTCGCGTTGGTGTTGATGAAGGGAGTTAGTAAATTAACTCTCTTTTGGAGTTGATTATTTTGAAAAATTTCACTCTCAACTCCCGAGTCCGTTAACTCCCTAAATTTTTTACAGTGTATGGTATGGACTTCTAAAATTTCAGTCTTTATTTAAGTCTGTTAAAGAGACAGTCTGAGATGGTTAGTTTTCTAGTCATTAAAGAAATTTATTAGAAGAAGAGTTCAAAAGAAAAAAACATGCTTAGCTAATTACCTACAAATGTAGGAAAAAATTCTAATATTTTAAAATTCACAAAACTCTATAAATTTTCATTCTATTTTAAACAAAAAATTAAATGTACTTTCAAAAATATTTCCAAGATCGAATAATATTCCAAAATTTTCGTTAAATTTAAAAAAATGAAAAAAAATTTTTTAATTTTATCAACTACAGTCTCTTCAATTTTTATATTGACTGAACGAACCAGGGCCGGATTTAGGGTGTCAGAGGCCCTAGGGCACTAGGGCCCTGGGGCCCTCTTACCCGGGAGCAAAATCAATCAAATTTAACACAATATATATTTGAAAACGTAAAAACAAAAATAGATATATTTATTTTGAGACTATTACAAATTATTCAATTAAATAATTTGTTATGGTTATCAACAATGTTGTGCAAACATTTTTCACATATTAACGACACTTTCTTGATTTTTTAGAAAGAAACTCTTCAATTATTTTGTTGGTATCCACTGTTTTTAATAATTCGCTTTCAATTGATAAAATAGCCAACGATAGCTGCGCAAACCGTCATTATTCGCATGCAGCTTGAATTGTAATTGTTTGAAATCGGACAATTTTCAAAAATTGTCGAACTGCAAATCAATTACAATTTATATTACATATAGAAACTGATTTACTATTATAGACAGGGTGTCTAACAAGGATTGAGAAAAAAATTCCCTGACTTTTCCCTGACTTTTTCCCTGACCTTTTACTAATTTTATTTTTGCTTTCTTGAGAAAAAATATAGTAACTGACATATTTAACAATAAATTAATATCTAATGATAGAAAAAAACGGTGATAAAAATCTTCTAAGTTTTGTTAGGTTAAAAAAATTTTTTATTCACAAAAATTTTTTAGAAATTTCCCTGACTTTCAATGAAATTCTCTGACATTCCCTGACTTTTCCATGACTTTTCCCTGACCGTTAGACACCCTGATAGAGCATTTACACATATACACTTCTTGTGACAAGAAGACCTCTTAAAAATTGGGGGCCCCTGACGACCGGGGGCCCCAGGGCACTTGCCCTTTTTGCCCTACAGCAAATCCGGCCCTGGAACGAACAATTCTTTTTTAATTTGCATTTTGGGATGTTTAACCCCTTTTATGAAATTTGTTACTCGGGGGTAACCAAAATTTTAAAAAAACCTAACATCTCTTCTAGAAAATTGTTTCTTGTGGGTTTTTCGGGTCACTAAAGCCAAATTCGGGTTACCTGTCATTTTCGCGAATGTCTAAAATCCCGAATACCTTTTTCCCGAATCCAATTTCCCGAAGGTCTATGTAGCCAAAAAAAAATTTTTTTATTAAAAAATGGATATATATTATTGCTTCTACTACATTCTTACATTTATAAATATTATATTAAATAATAAATATAATTAAAAATAATGTTGAATTACAAATTGACTGATCAACAACTTTTATATCTTTTAAATGTTGTATGCTCTCAGGTCCTAATTACTATGAACCATATTTCTTATATATATATGTTACCGGCAAAACCCGAAGACCAGGCATTTTGCGAAATGCCTAAGATTTTAGGAAATACCCGAATTTCCTAGAGATTTACAGGCAGTTCTCGAATTGCCTAGGCATTTCTAGAATTGACTAGGCGATTCGCGAAATGCCGAGGCCGTTTTAGGCAAATTGGCAATTTGCCTAAAAAGAATTCGTCATTTTAGGCAAATTGAGAAATGGATTATCTGAGCCATTTATAGACAAAAGAAATAATCCAAATTTCCTTCATTACTCAATTATATTTCTTACTATTATTAGTATCTAAACTGGGTCAAAACGCGTCAACCGTGAATAATTTTTTTTTTAGATTTTTGGAAAAGTCAAAACATTTATAAAAATCTGTAATTCACAACAAACCAAAAAACACTTTAAACCGTTTTTTAAAATTTTTAATTTTAATACCTTTTTTTATAATAACAAATTCTTGCATTATTTAAGAAAAAAATTAATAACAAGAAAAATCCCATTGGAGTGGGATTTTTTTACAATTTACTGTTCAAAAATATCTATAGCTTACAATTTTTAATCGATTTCAGTGTTCTTTGTTTTAAATTAAAAAGGAATAAATTCTTATTAAGACTCAAATAGAAAAGAGTGCCTCTTAGATCATTAAAATCGGTTAACAAGTTTTTTTCAATTAATTTTTTTAAAAAAAGTCTAAAACATTTATTTGTTTATAATAATAACAAAAAAATTTTTTTTGTCAAATCCTTTGTTATAGTGTTTTTTTTATATAAAACACTATAGGAAAAACAACATTTTAGCGAAAAATAAATTTTTTTAATATTAGGTGGCACGTTTCAAAAATTCTTACTCCAAATTAATAAACTTAGGATTATTCAAAAAATATAAAAATATAAGTTAAATCTACCTATACACTCCATTATTTAATCAATTTCTTGAATTGACTAAATAATTCGCGAAATGACGAAGCCTTTTTAGGCAAATTGCTAATTTGCCTAAAACGCTCCCGGCATTTCGCGAATCGCCTAGTCAATTCTCGAAATGCCTAGGCAATTCGAGAACTGCCTGTAAATCTCTAGGAAATTCGGGTATTTCCTAAAATCTTAGGCATTTCGCAAAATGACTGGTCTTCGGGTTTTGCCGGTAACATATATATACATTAATATCAAACTATATTTAAAAATATACATAAATTATAAATTTTCTAACAATTTATGACAATTTAATGCAGTATTTAAGTTAAAAACTTATAAACAATTATTAATAAGTATTTAGCTTTCAAAATAAAAAAGACATATTGTAATGTTTCATGTGCTTGTAATTAAAGGGTTATACTACCCAGGCGCACTGAAAAATGAACGGTTTTTTGGGAATTTTTTTCTTGGAAACTATTCTATGGATCAAAATAAAATTTTGAGGCTTTAGTATACTCGTTTAGAAGTATTGAAAAAAAATTTTCTTTATAAGTTTTGATGCAAAATAAGGCATTGACTAATGATAAACGGAAAATGAGTTTTTTTCGAGAAGCGAATCTGCGGACAACATAACATTCTGCGAACAGCATTAAGAGCAAAAAACAAAATTTGTCGTTAATCTACATTACTTTTGTTAAAGAAGTAACAACGATTATATATTTTTATAAAAAATTCTCAAATTAGCATTAGTTTTAACATTTTTTCTTATTTTTTTAACGAAAAATCGACTTTAAATTGTTAATAACAATCTTAATTATTTATAAATCTTGAAAAGCGTTTGTACTTCCCTAGATAATTTATCTGAGAAGTTACAGTTAAAATTTCTAATGAATCCGCCAAAAATTGAGCGAGTTATTACAGTGTACGCAGTTTTGAAAAATGTAGTTTTGAGAAAAACGCATTTAAAATTTTAGGACGCATTTACTGAATGACATTCTTAAAATATCGACTTTTTGGACAATTTTTGAGATTACAGTCAACATATTTTAACCAATATTTTGAATTTTTGAAATGTAACTTCAGATTCGTAATAAGCGTAACTGGTTTTAATTAAATCCAATTAATTTTTAAATTTTTGAAAATTTTTTAAAGTTTTGAATTTTGAAAAAGTATTTACCATATTGAATTTTTGAAATCGGATTTCAGATTTGTAATCAGTAACTCCAAAAACCTTAGTATACACAATCCCGTGTAGAAATTGAAACATGGTAGTCATTCGGCCCTGATCAGGTTAAATAGGGCCCTGAATTGGAAATGAAACACTTTTTCTGATCAGGCCCTGAAGTAGTGTTTAAAAAAAAGGCCAAATAAGGTTGTAAATCAGGGCCTTATAAGTTTAAAAAAATTTAAGCTAACAAAAAATGTAATTTCAATAAAAAACTAAAATTTTGTTAAAAAATGTTTGACAAATCAAAATTATGCAGATTTTCCTCTCTCTATTTCTAAATAATTATAGAAAATTAAGTAAATTTTATCAAAAAAAGAAAATTATTTCCATCATTCCTATTTTCAAATCATATTTTTTTTTTTAATTCTGGTTTTGTTTAAACAGGAAAAAATTTATATTTTTTTAATTAATTACAATTTTTCAACAAAATGTCAAGTTATATTATTTTCTTGTTTAGAATTAGAATATTATATTCAGAAAAAACGTATTTTCCAGTTTCATTGGAATCCGCTTTAAAAAATTTAATTTGTTATTATTATTTAATATAGGTAATTATTAATTATTTTCACTGGAACTTTTTCTTTTTTGCTTAAACTGATGTAAAATGATTTTTAAATAATTGAATGTGGCCTAATTGTGTTGACAATAAATTATATTATAACCCCTTTTTGAAGTAACTTGGAACCTGATCAAGCCCTGATCAGGGCCTGAAGAGTGGCCGTGAATAAGTCAATTCTGATCAGGGCCAAACCACAAATAGAATTTATTTAAGGCAATTTCTAAACGGGACTTCACAAATCTTGGTCTGTTAGAAACTTCTTGACATTTTGAGCCCATTTTCAAGATTTTAGCATTGACTGCGAAGGGGTTAAATGCAAGATTAATAAAGATTTAATTAAAATTCAGATTGGTATTTATATTTATTCCAATTTTTTAATATTGTGGGTTAATTAAAGTTTAAAATTAAGATTAACATTCAATGTTGAATAAAATTTTAGACGCATCTTAAAGTAGACATTCTTTTTTGATATGTTGCTGTATATTAGGGTGGCCGTTAAAAACGACATTTTGGAATTTTGTCCATTTCCGGGTCTCATTTTGTCACAAATTAAAAAAAAATTAGATACGTATTTTTTATTTTTTTTTTTAAATTAATATTTAGTGGTGCCTGTAGCCTATTGAAATTTTGCATATATTTTGCATAGGAAAATAACTTTTTTTTTCGTAGATTTCCTGTAAAATCGTTGAAAATTAATATTTTTTGACTGGACTACTCTGTTTCTCTTCATAAATGTTCAAAGAATAATATACAATTTTTGACATATGAAATTTGTTAAGTTAACTATTTTTTACAGGACCCAAAAGTTGACCTAAAAAAACAAAAATAGGCTATTATTGGCAAAAAATATTAATTATAAGAAAAACAAAAAAATTTAAACTGCTAATCATGGTTTCTATTGTTTTTGAGGTCGTTGATTACAAAACTGAAGTCATATTTTAAAAATTCAAAATAGCGGATCCAATATGGCGGCCATGAAAATTTTAAAATTAATCAATTTCTAGGAAACTTTGTATTAGGGGGTTTTGGGGGTCCCTGATTACAAATCTGAAGTCAGATTTTATAAATTTAAAATGGCGGATACAATATGGCGTCCATGCAAATTTTAAAATAAATTAATTTTTATGAAACTTCGTATCAAGGTGTTTTTGGAGTCCCTAGTTACAAATCTGAAGTTAAAAATTTAAACAGGACCTCACTGCTAATCAGAAATTAGATGGTTAGTATTTATTAGCTAGATACCCAATGGGAAACTACCAAGAGTCACCATTGGCGCATTATTGGCCCAATATTGGGAGCCATTGATTTTCTATTGGTATATTATTGGCACCCATTAATGTACAAATAGTGGTAAAGTCATGGGCTGACTACGTCGTTGCCAATAATTGCCAGCCATCATTGGCACATTAATGGCACACAATAAAACGCCAATAATAAACATTTTTTAAATTGACAAAAATTATTAATTAAAATTATAATTATTCAATTATAAAAATTAAAAATTGTTTATTAATTGAGGAGTCGGGAAGAAGAACTCGCCGAGCGCTCCAACGCATGCGTTAATATCAGCCGGGTAGCAGTGACAGGCCCACAGGCGCTCACTGCTCCTCGACTGATATTAGAGAATACGTTCCCGCGCTCGGCGAGTTCTTCTTCCCGGCTCCTCAATTTTTTTTAATTATTATATTTGGGTCAGAATTTCTCAAACGGATAACCTAAAACTAAAAAAATTTTTTTTTTAACCAAAATAGTTTTTTTTTCCTCTTAATATGGTTAAGAAGAATCCCTGAAAATATTAAGCCAAAAAAAATTTTTTTGTAAAAGTTATTAACAATTGAATTTTTTAGTACTGCTAAATTAACAAATTTTTTTCTCGAGTTCTATTTGACGGATTTTAAAATTAAAATATGGGTTTTTTCGTCTTTAATTGCACTATTTGAATATTTCTTTGTTTTTAAATTTTTTTATTTTTCATAATTTTTTATATAATTTGTTTATAAAATGTTAATAAACAAATATGTTCTTAACGTCCTAACAAAAAAATTAAAAATGTATTCTATTCCTTAAATGTCTCCGAGTGTAAAACCGTTTCGAAAAAAAATGAGCCTCAATTATAGAAAAAAAGTTATTAATTAAAAACTGCAGCCGTGTAGGGCTTTATATGACGTTAAGCTCGCCCCGCGCGCATTGGCATTTTTTCAAAATTGTCTGTAACCTACAAATTTTATCGGATTTTCATGGGCTTGGTCTTAAATTAAAGGGGATACAATTTCTAAGAGATCCTAATAAACCAATTTTTGAGTTTTAAATTGATTATGTTTTTTTGTTACTCAAAGTTAACAATTTACAATATTTTTAGAAAAAATCATGTCTACTTTTATATTTTTTCATTGCAGATGATTGGAATCAATTTTAATTAGTCCAGCATGATCACCAGACAAATAATAATGTATAATACAATTTATTTAAATTGTTGCAAACAATGTTAATTAACAAATAGATAACTTTGGTTCTTTTTTATAAACAAAATTTTTTTTTCAGACATATTTATATTTATTTAAGTAATCTATGTCGATTTTGATAAAAAATTATTTTAAATTTAATAATTACTATTGTTATTAACAATCATATGAACAGTAATCTACTTTCTGTCATATTTGTAAACATTTTAGGCATTTTTTAAACATAAAATGTCTATATAATATGTACATTCCTTCAAAAACTTTAAAAATTTCTTAGCATAAACAATTACGTTTGTTGTAAACAAATTATTTACTTTTTAAACAAATTAATGGCTTATTTCTGCAAAAAGAAAAATTATTTTTTGTATTTTAACGAGTTTAAAGTCATGTAAAGCTCTACTTGATTATTAATAACTAGATTATTGTCCATATGATTGTTAATAACAATAGTAATTATTAAATTTAAAATAATTTTTTATCAAAATCGAAAAGTAAAGTCTGAAAAAAAATTTTGTTTATAAAAAAGAACCAAAGTTATCTATTTGTTAATTAACATTGTTTGCAACAATTTAAATAATTTGTATTATACATTATTATTTGTCTGGTGGTCATGCTAGACTAATTAAAATTGATTCCAATCATCTGCAATGAAAAAATAAAAAAGTAGACATGATTTTTTCTAAAAATATTGTAAATTGTTAACTTTGAGTAACAAAAAAACATAATCAATTTAGAATTCAAAAATTTGTTTATTAGGATCTCTTAGAAATTTTATCCCCTTTAATTTAAGACCAAGCCCATGAAAATCAGATAAAATTTGTAGATTACAGACAATTTTGAAAAATGCCAATGCGAGCGGGACGGCTGCAGTTTTTAATTAATAACTTTTTTTCTAATTGAGGCTCATTTTTTTCGAAACGGTTTTACACTCGGAGACATTTAAGGAATAGAATACAATTTTAATTTTTTTGTTAGGACGTGAAGAACATATTTGTTTATTAACATTTTATAAACAAGTTATATAAAAAATTATGAAAAATAAGAAAATTTAAAAACAAAAAATATATTCAAATAGTGCAATTAATGACGAAAAAAACCCATATTTTAATTTTAAAATCCGTCAACTGGAACTCGAGAAAAAAATTTGTTAATTTAGCAGTACTAAAAAATTCAATTGTTAATAACTTTTACAAAAAATTTTATTTGGCCTAATATTTTTAGGGATTCTTCTTAACCATATTAAGAGTAAAAAAAACTATTTTGGTTCAAAAAGAAAATTTTTTAGTTTTAGGTGATCCGTTTGAGAAATTCTGACCCATTTGTAAAAGAAAAAAGTCATCACAGTAATTAGTGAGATCTCTCTCTTTCAAAAAGTTTCCTCACATCTTGTGCAAAAATAGGAGAGGCAAAAGGCAGAATTATATTTTACGAATGGACCTGAGGAGTTCAGCCTTTATATGTACGGGCTGGAGTAACTCAGATGCGAGTAGAACTGATGTTTGCTCGCCCTATGCGGCACGGTTGGAACTAAATTGTGAGAGTGAGAGCACGTGCGCGTTGTCTTTAGAATTTAGTTCCAACCGTGCCGCATAGGGCGAGCAAACATCAGTTCTACTCGCATCTGAGTTACTCCAGCCCGTACATATAAAGGCTAAACTCCTCAGGTCTATTCGTAAAATATAATTCTGCCCCCTGCCTCTCCTATTTTTGCAGAGGATGTGAGGAAATTTTTTGAAAGAGAAAAAAAAAAATTTGAATTTTTTGAAATATCACTAATTACTGTGATGACTTTTTTCTTTTACAAATATAATAATTAAAAAAAATTAATAAACAATTTTTAATTTCTATAATTAAATAATTATAATTTTAATTAATAATTTTTGTTAATTTAAAAAAATTTTATTATTGGCGTTTTATTGTCAGTCATTAATGTGCCAATGATGGCTGCCAATATTGGCATGCCTGGCTCCCATTATTGGGCCATTAATGCGCCAATGGTTTTTTTCCCATTGGGTAATTTATAAGTATGGAATTAAATAATTTCTAAGTAGATTAAAAATTATTATAAATAAATAAATTAATATAAATTGACGTATTATTAATTATTTATAAATGTTATTATTTACATTTATAACAAACATTATTATTTTATTGTAAAATGAAAATGTTTTATATCTATTTTTATGTCATTTTTGCTTCTCCTATAAAGAAGTCGTTCTTGGAATAAGTTACTGACCATTTTTCTTATTAAACACCGGGATTTTAGAACTATTCCACGTTGCTTTAAGCTTCGTGAGACCTTAACACGACTGTTTAAAGACGTTACATTCTTCCTCCTTAAAAGAACCATTCATTCCCAACAATTGTTTACTGGCACGAGAGACCACAGACCCATGGGATTCTATGTGGAATGAGATGTATTCTCATAGTTTGAAAAATAAACATATATATAGACATTGTCATTGAAATTTTGCAGTGGCAACTATTTATTGAACCGCAAAAAACTGAGGCTTTTGCATCTCAAATTTTTCTTAAACATTTTTTTTCTTTTAGTATAGGGGAGACTAGGTTGCAGTTGTTACAATTTTGATAAAAACTGTTACTGTGATTAAAGTTTATCTCCAATTTGTTTTGTCAAACGATTAAATCAAAGGTATATTATCTAGTTTCAAAAGGCCATAATTGATATTTACCTCTATATCTATTATTTAATTAACTAGAAGCATTTGAGTGACAGCGTGTAAATTGAAACTGCACAAAGTGAATGTCGGTTGTTACAATACCAAGAATCATCTATATAACATTTCTAAAATGAAGACAAATAATTTTTTATAACCATTTTTATTAATTATTTATAATTTTTGGCTCAACGTAATAGTACGTGAAAGTTCCATAGAGATGGCAGCATTAATATTGTTTCGAAATGAAAGAAACTTAACAAAAAATTTTTTCATTAATTTTGAAGACGAATTTAGAAAAACCATGAGATTTTTCATAAAAAATGAGTGTGATTAAATTTTTGACAAATATTTTACACTTAAAACGAATCTGCTGAATTTTGGAAAAATATCCGTTCTTATTATTACTTGTAACAACTGCACAACAGGTACATTTTTTACAATAAAACACTTTATTAAAAAAGTATACACTAAATGTGGACAAGCAAAGCAGTTTTTTAAAGCTTAATCCTCATAGAATTGATATTAAAAAAATTTACTTTGTTAAATATAAAGGTCTATTAATTATTTAAAAAATATCAGGCAAAGAAATATTTACTTTTGGCCTCTAAAAACCAATGTGCCTATTTTTTTACTTGTAAAGCTTGCCTATAATTTTTAAACATATTGCAGTAAGTTTTTACATAAAAACTAAACATTTTTCTCTTTGGAACCCCATCTCTATAACTAACTGATTCTGAGATATTCCATTTGTAACAGCTGCACACTGTAACAACGGCACTTAGTCTCCCCTACTCTTTAAAATGAGCTATCTAGATTTTTTTCAAATTTTTTCATAAAGCGGTTCAGGAGATACAGATTTTTGAAAAATGACGTTTTTGAAGTAAATTTTTTTTAAATGCTTATAACTCGATCAAAAATCGATCAAATTGGACGTTTTTATAATGAAAAGTTTTGTTTTCACACGTAGTTTTTAATAAAAATATTATAAAAATTTTTTTCAATAATTTACGATAAGATTTAAAATTTTCAAAATAAAATTTTATTAAACAATGTATGTATCGAAAAATTTTTTTCAAAATTTTTTGTAATAAAGTAGCACTAAATTAACAATTTTTAAGCCTTGTCAAATTGTGGACAAACAATGAGATCCATTTATTTTGAAATTTTTAATTTTTATATACGCATGGCTAAATCCCTAACTTGCTATTTGACAAAATCATACAAATTTTTCACAGCAAATATGTTTTCAGACTGAGTCTCTCCAAACTAAACGTTCTTTCTGTGTAAAATTGTGATTTGGTCAAATGGCAAGTTAGGCCTAACGTTTTCACTGTGTAATTAAAAATTTCAAAATTAATACATCCCATGGTTTGCTTACAATCGGACAAGGCTTAAAAATTGTTAATTTAATACTACTATGTGTGAAAACAAAGCTTTTCATTATAAAAACGTCCAATTTGATCAATTTTTGACTGAGTTATAAGCATTTAAAAAAAAATTTACGTAAAAACGTCATTTTCCCGGATCAGGAACAGATCGGGCCTTCCCTCTATTAGGGAATGAAACACAAACACAGGTCCAACACGCAAAAATGCTGGTCAAAATGTGAAAGATTCAATGAATCGATGCAATTATATACATAAAATAGTTTTTGGGGTCGCTGATTACGAATATGACATCAGTTTTTAAAAATCCAAAATGGCGAATTCAATATGGCGGACGACATATCTAAAAATCAATGCAATTTATTTGAAACTTGTTACTCGGGGGTTTTCGGGGTCGCTAATTACAAATATAAAGTCAGATTTAAAAAATTCAAAATGGCGTATCCAATATGGCGGACGACTTTTATAAAAATCAATCCAAATTGTTCAAAATTTTTTATTCGGGGGTTTTTGGGGTCGCTGATTACGAATCTAAAGTCAGTTTTAAAGAAAAACAAAATGGCGGATCCCATATGGCAAATGAATTTTTAAAAATTGACTGAATTTGCTTGAAACTTGTTACACGGGGGTTTTTGGAGGCAGTGATTGTAAATTTGTAGTCAGGTTTTGAAAATCCAAAATGGTGAATTCAATATGGAGGACAAATTTTCTAAAAATCAATACAATTTTTCTAAAACTTGTTACTCGGGGGTTTTCGGGGTCACTGATTACGAATCTAAAGTCAATTTTTAGAAATTGAGAATAAGAACTATAATATTACGGCGAATTTTTAAAAATATTTTTTTTTCATATATAACTGGGTGTCTACAAGTTCTTATATACACGGAGAAAATTTATTCCTGAAATTTTACTGAATTTAGTTCGGTAAAACTGGGATGAAGTGTCAAAACAGTAATTTTTCAAGAACTAGACTGTAAAAGAAATTGCATTGAAAAATAATGTAAAAATCATAAAGCTCACGATACATGTATTAGCGCTTCAGTTACAGTTCGGTAAAACGTAAGCCAAGTGCTCGCTACATTCATATTTATTGAATAGTTCGGTAAAACGTAAGATAAAGTCTTCGGTAAAACTGACGAGTTGCAATTTATTGAATAGTTCGGTAAAACGTAAGTTAAAGTCTTCGGTAAAACTGACGAGTTGCAATTTACTGAAAGTTCGGTAAAACTTGAAGAACAAAAATAAAAAATAATGTTACTTCAGTAGATCTATATTAATACTGCCGTAACTCTCAATTTACCTACTTTAATCACTACCTAAACCCCCTACAATTGTTTACGAACAAATACTAATTGATACACCTGCCTACAGTACATTCTAAACGCATACACTAATACACACATCGCACGCTTTACATTAATGCTTCAGAAAGTTTCAAATGTCCTTATATATTAATCTCAATTTTATTTCACCGCTTGTGAGAAAGATTCAAATTAATAATCTATCGTTGTACAAAATTAAAAATTATTTATATTAATGAATCATTTCTAACTATATTCAAGGTCAATTTATGAAATATTTTTAAATTATGTTTTTATTATTATAAAGAAAAATGTTTAAATTTGTATTTAATGGAATAAAACAATAATTTATGAAAATCCTTATTATTTTCAAATTTTTGTGTTTAAAATTAAAAATATACATATTAAAAGTGCAAGTTGGAAATTATTAAATTAATTAATAGAAAATTAATCTTTCTGAAATATTAAATAATAATTGTGAGGTATTAAAAAGCGAAAAGGAAATAAGCAAGTAAGCAAATAAGGAATAAAGTAAGCAAGAAGGAAATAAGCAAGTAAGAAAGTAAGCAAATCAGAAAGTAAGTAATCAAGAAGGAAATGAGCAAGTAAGCAAAGTAAGCAAGGAGGAAATAAGCAAGTAAGCAAAGTAAGCAAGAAGGAAATAAGAAAGTAAGCAAGCATATAAGGAAGTAAGTAAGCAAAAAGGAAGCAAGCAAGTAAGCAAGAAGGAAATAAGCAAGTAAGAAAGTAAGTAATCAAGAAGGAAATAAGCAAGTAAGAAAAGTAAGCAAGGAGGAAATAAGCAAGTAAGCAAAGTAAGCAAGTAAGCAAAGTAAGTAAGAAGGAAATAAGAAAGTAAGCAAGTAAGCATATAAGGAAGTAAGTAAGCAGAAAGGAAACAAGCAAGTAAGCAAGAAGGAAATTAGGAAGTAAGCAAGAAAGAAATAAGCAAGTAAGCAAAGTAAGCAAGAAAGAAATAAGCAAATAAGAAAGTAAGTAATCAAGAAGGAAATAAGCAAGTAAGCAAAGTAAGCAAGAAGGAAATAAGAAAGTAAGCAAGTAAGCATATAAGGAAGTAAGTAAGCAGAAAGAAAACAAGCAAGTTAGCAAGAAGGAAATTAGGAAGTAAGCAAATAAGTAGGTAAGCAAGTAAGCAAGAAAGAAATAAGCAAGTAAGCAAAGTAAGCAAGAAGGAAAGTAAGCTAGTAAGCAAGCAAGTTATTTCCTTTTTGCTTACTTACTTATGTTTACTTGCTTACTTACTTACTATTATTCATATTTAATTAAAATGAATAAATTTTATGTTAAAAAAATAAGTATGTTATTGCCGTTTTATATTTTCTTTTTACATTATTTAAAAGCATTTATTACATATTTGGCAATTAATAAGTGTTTAAAATAATTAATTAATTGAATTTTAATTTAAATAATAATAAAATGATTATTAATTAAGTCTAAATAAGTTGGAAAAATCAACTATTAGTGTGAAAGTCTTTCATTTGACTGCGGGACACTTGAAATAAAGTATTTCAATCCAGAAAACTAAAACTTTAGGCAAGTCAAGGAAGTTTTACCGAACTATTCCTGAAAACTAACACTTTAGGCAAGCCAAGAAAGTTTTACCGAACTATTCCTGAAACGTTAGTGCCCATCAAGGAGGTATTTATTTAATTTACATTAAACGTTCAGTTTCAATTTTTTTTCAAATTTTACAGTACTAGTTCTTAAGGAATAAAGATATCACATTAGATTTTAAATATTGTTACCGAAAAAATAATATAAAAATTATTAAAAATTACGATTATGCTACTATATCCCAACTTTATTGAAAAATTCGGTAAAATATAGGGAACAAATTTTCTCCGTGTACCGTTCTAAGGTACAAATTTATAAACCTTTATAAATACCTTTATAAATAAAAAATAAATATTATATTTAATATTATATTTATTATATTATATTTTTTAATAAATATTATATTTATTTATTTTATTTATATACCTTTATTTTATTTGCCTTTGATGTAGATTAGTTTTAAGATATAATTCAAATATATTTACAGAAGTTTAAAACACATTAATTGTTAAGTAAATAACTTAAAATTAAATTTACTTGTGTATAAAATATTACCTTGTTTCCCGTTAAATGATAAATACAGAAAGTACAATAAGCCCTAACTGTAATTTGAAATCTTCTTTTATCTTCTTTGAACGAATAGCTTCCCTTTCTTTGTCTTTTGCACTGCTTACTCGCCATTTTTTAACTTCAAGTTTGTAAGATAAATGTATGGTGGTCATATTAGATTAATTTAAACTGATTTAAATCATGTACAATAACGGAATAAGAAAATAAACGTCCTTTTTTAAAAAAGTGTATTAATTTGTTAACTTTGATTAAAAAAAATTATAAACAATTAATATCTCAAAAATCGGCCTCGAGGGATATCTTAAGAATTTATTCTCCTTTTACTTAAAACAAAGAACACTCAAATCGGTTAAAAATGATAGGCCAGTAAAATTCAGGTATGTAATTCATAAATATCAATGAAAATCTCTTTAATTAATTATTTTAGGCTTTTTCTATGCAAATTAATGGAAATCTGCAACAAAAAAAATTTACTGAGGTATAGTTAACCTCTGAAAAAGTGGATATTTCACCAAAGAAAAAAAAATTTTTTGTTTAATCCAGTTGTGTCGTCCAGTTGTCGTCTCCAGTTGTGAGACGGGTTTTATTTTTGACCCGTAAATTGTAAACAAGTAAACGAAATTGTAAATAAAATACACCGTTCGAAAGGTAACAGAAATACGCAACTTTTATTAAAAAAAGTGTAGTGTTTCGATGAACTCAAAAAATTTTACGATACATTTTCCGAGCACATCGCTTTTGTCAAAAAAAAAAAAATGTCTCCAGTTGTGAGACACTCATTAAAAATTACTAAAATTTAATAAGTTGGACATAAAACGTTATGTTTAGTAGAAATAATTAAATATATTAATAATATATATTATTATATACTAAATAATAATATTTATTCGCCAAAATATGACTATCAAATAAACACAATTAAATAGCTTCAACAAGAGCATTAAAATTGATTTCTTCTGAATCAATTGACTTTTTTCCACTTGACATGCCCAAAAATACTAGAAAAAAATCAAAACAACATTTAAATAGTATGCCTGCAAAGTCGTATTTTTTATGCTGCCCAGATGGGTGTTGACACCGTCTCACAACTGGTGGTATGCTGTGTCTCACACCCAGAAATTGGTGCTATTTTGAAAAAGGAAAATTAAATTATTTTCAACCGTAGATTGGAACAATGCTATATTGCATCACAAAATATAAAGAAAACACTAAAAGAAAATGCATTACATTTACCTTTTCCAATTAATTAACTTGGAAAAAAGTACTTTGCATTTATTGAAAAAACGCTTTTTAGTCGATTATCACACACAGTGTTGGTATTTAAAAAAAACAGTTTATATATCCGCTTCGGCGTACACGAAAAAGTTGGATCATATAAAAAGAAATGTTTTTATATAAACCAATCGTCTTTTTAATATTGCATGTTAAGAAAATTGACTGTCTCACAACTGAAGGTGTCTCACAACTGGAGACTCTCCCCTACTTAAAGAAAAATAACTCAGAATTTGTTATTCATCATGTGAATCGCAGTTATTGCACGTAAAGTATAAAAAAGAGAAAAGTGTTGCACATCACCCCAAATATGATATTTTGCGAAAAATGATTGTTGCATTTGTTTATAAAAAAATTATTAAAAAATAAGAAAAAAATAATTTTTTCAAATTTTTATTTTATTATTCGAAAGTACATTTACTCACTGATATAACCATAAATTTTTATTAAATTTATGCAAAAGCTCAATTAGTTAACCCGTTGACTGTCGCTGACGCATATAGGTATGCGCAAAACTAAACCGGCCAAAAGGTGATTAAAAACTTCTTAAATGTTCCTGAAACTGGTTACTCGGGGGTTTTTGACGTCGCTGATTACGAATCTGACATCAGTTTTTCGAAATTCAAAATGGCGGATCCAAGATGGCGAATTTTTTTTCAAAATTCGTCGAATTTGCTTGAAACTTGTTACTCGGGGGTATTAAGGGTCGTTGATTTCGAATCTAACATTAGTTTTTCAAAATTTAAAATGGCGGATCCAATATGGCGGACAACGAAATAAAAAATTGATCAGATTGGCTTGAAACTGAATACTCAGGGGTTTTTAGGGTCGCTGATTACGAATCTGTCATTATTTTTTCAGGGTATTTATCGAAATTTGATCTTACCAAAAATTATCATACTGATGTCAGATTAACCAGTTTCAAACAAATTCAATAAATTTTAAAAAAATTTCCGCCATATTGCACTAGATATTTTGAATTTTGAAAAACTGATTTCAGATTCGTAATCAGCGACCCTAAAAATCCCCAAGTATTCAGTTTCAAGCCAATCTGATCAATTTTTTATTTCGTTGTCCGCCATATTGGATCCGCCATTTTGAATTTTGGAAAACTAATGTTAGATTCGTAATCAGCGACCCTTAAAACCCCCGAGTAACAAGTTTTAAGCAAATTCGACGAATTTTGACAAAATTTACGCTATCTTGGATCCGCCATTTTGAATTTTGAAAACCTGATGTCAGATTCGTAATCAGCGACCCCAGAAACCTTAGGGTACCAAGTTTCATAAAAATCCATTAAAAAATTTTTCAACACACTTTTGGCCCAAACAGTGGAAATCTCGTTGACAGCCAAGGGGTTAAAATTATTTTATTAAAAGGATTAAAAAATCTTTAATTAACAATAAAAAATATAAATAATTTAAATACCTATTTTTGAAATACTCCGTGAAAATATTACTACATACTATAGTACTTTCAAATACAAATACTTATTTCAAGTTTTTCAACTTTGCGCAAATAGGGGGGCCACTTCAGGAATTTTTACTTAGAATTTAGTTCTAAAATATTTTTAGATCTACTTCTTTAATATCGGAAAATGTTTGAAAATAGCGGAAAACTCAAGAAAAGTCATAATAATGTATTAATGTTGTTTCAGAATTGACAAATGTTATAACTAACGGAAAAGTAGGAAAATCTGTGGGAATTTTGTACAGATGCCCTGAATGGATTTTCTAACTTCCCCGTCAGTATAAAAACCTACAACAGGTCAGAGACCAAGAAATAATTTGAAAATAAATTTAAATAACATTTGTCAATTCTAAAACAACATCAACACATTATTTTGACTTTTTCTGAGTTTTCTACGATTTTCACACATTTTCCGATATTAAAGAAAAATCTAGATATGATGATAGATCTAAAAATATTTTAAAACTAAATTCAGTTAACTTTGTTCAACTCTAAACTGATTTTAACTACCAAAGCTGAATTTTTGTTAGGTATAATTTTTTCATAGATTTTCCGACTTTCCCGTCAATAAAAAACCTACAACAGTTATTTCTAGTCCGCCAAATAATTTACAAAAGAATTTAAAGAAAAAACTGAAAAAAGAAAACCTTATTCAACTTTAAATTGACTCTGGCTACCAAAGCTCAATTTGCTACAATTTTCATAATTTTCCATAGATTTTCCGACTTTCCCGTCAATATTTAAGTTTACAATAGTTATTCCTAGTCCAAAAAATAATTTAGAAATGAATTTGAATTACTTCTGTTAGTTCTGAATTAACATCAATAGATTATTTTTATTATTTTGACTTTTCCTGAGTTTTCCGAGATTTTCACACATTTCTCGGACATCAGGGAAAAATCTGGATATCATTATAGATGTAAAATTGTTTTGGAATTAATCTAAGTTAATTTTACTCTACCCTAAATCGATTCTGACCACTTAAAAACAATTTGTTACATTTTCCAAGGATTTTTTTATAAACTTTCCGACTTTTCCGACAATAACCAAGCATGTAGCAGTTATTTGTAGACAAGAAAATATTTTAAAATATTTTGATATATTTTTATCCCTTTTAGTCTTATTCCAACTTAATTTTTATTTTTTGGAGTTTTCATGGTTTTTCCTCATTTTCACCACTTTTCCGAGGGTATGAGGGGAAATGAAGGTTACTACTCGATTCCTGGGCTCAAAACCTATAAGAATTCACTCCAGATTTACTTCTAGCTTATATAGGGGGGTAAAAATGGACCCTTTTTTAAAATTCTTTTTTCTAACCAATACCGTATTTCACTTTTTGTTATAAAACATAAATTATAAGGTTAAATTTCATTTTATTTTATAAAAATATATAAACTGTTTTGTATTAATATTCACTGTTTTTTCTCGTGTTTGAAATAAAACTTTAAATTTTACTTTCCTTTTGCATTTGAGTCCATTTTATGACACTAAAAATCTTTCAAAAGTAAAAAAATATCGTAGGGGCAGCTATGGGCAGCTAAATATTTTTTCATTTGTTAAATGAATATATGGAAAATAAATCACAATAAATTATTTAACTGAACAATGCAGTACAAATATACTTTTTGTCCACAATTTCTAAAGTTTCTTTATTAATTTGACATAAACAGTAGAGGTTTGTTTGTATAAGATGCTAACTTCAGTGTTAACTTTATTATATTTGAAATATATAGGCAAATGATATATATGTTTTAATTTAAAATATATTTTGGACTGTCATAATCAACAGAATTTAAAAGATTTTCAACCTTTTTAGATAACAAGTTAATTTTCATCCTGTTATAAGATATTTAAGAAGAATTGAAAAGCAATATTTGAACTTTTTTAAAAAATATTATATATAAACAAATTTTTTGCTTTGAACATGTATTTATTGTATTTTAACATTTTCTTCAACCAAATTGAAAGTAAAAAAAAAATTTTTTAATTAGGGTAGGGTGGGGCATTACTATTTGCGGGGCGAAACTATTCTATAGCAGAGATGCCATTAGGCGGAGGAATTTCATCCCCACTCTTGCGCCATTTTACATTGACTTAAATGTAAAATGGTGCAAGAGTGGGGATGAAATTCCTCCGCCCAATGGCATCTCTGTAATCTATAGTCCTAAAGAGAAAACTATTCATCCGATTGAAGTCCCTTTTACACTGTATACTTGTCATGTGAAATGAACATTGTACGCCACATTTGAGCTTCTGGCGCCATCTATCATAGGAGTTAGGTACTCAAATGTGATTTTGTTATACTCGCTTACTTGTTTTCACTCATTTAGTCTGCCATTGTAAATAGTGATAAACGGTCGGAAAATTTATTTCTAAAGTCAAATTTAGTGCTGAACACGAATATCATAATGGATTTTTGATATTCTATTGTTCAAAAATTTTACAAGTGTTTTTTCAAAAAATGTGTGGTTGGAAGAGAAAAACTCTTCCAATTAACAAATTAATTAAAAATTTTTTTTTTTAGTATTATATCATTAATAGCTGCAAGAATAGTTTCGCCCCTCGTTTTTTTCGACATCAAAAAAAAGAATTCGTAAAATCGCTGTAGTTCGGAACAGAATCGAGTCACAACAAAATAATACATGGCAAAATTGTAGCTAAGAAGTCAAGTTTTCAAACGGTCATACTCATTTTTTTATTTTTTTTTAAATACATTTTTAGACTAAAAAATCCAAACAAGAATAGTAATGCCCCACCGTACCCTACTTAATTTTTTTATTTTGGCCACCTTTTTGCATTCTGGACCACTGTGGGTCGGGCCGTGTGTTTCATTTCCTAATATGGTCATAGTAGGGGGATTTCTACACGAGAATCTGCATCTCCTAAGCCGCTTTATGAAAAAATTTGAAAAATATCAAGGTAGCTCATTTCGAAAAGTACTAAAAGAAAAAAAATGTTTAAAAAAAATTTGAGATGCAAAAGCAAAATGATTTCCGACTTGGCGTGGAATGCCTTGTTTCAAAAAAAAGAAAAGATCGTTTGAAATTGACCCAATATTTCGAAAAGGATAAAAATACTCATTTTTTTTACTATACTCATAGAGGTCTTGCTTCTCTATTTTTCATAACAAAATAGATTATTAATAAAAACATTGATCGAAAAGAGAAAAACTAGACAGTTCCTTGTCAAAGCCCTATTTCAAATAAAACAAAGTAGTTCGTCTAGAATTTCTTCACTTCTGACTATTTAAATTAGGGCTCTAATGGTGACCTTGACAGGAATTAGGAAAACTGGCTATTTGTTAGTTATAATAATAACTATTATAATAATAATTATCATAACAATAACAATAATAATAATAATTATAGAAAATATCTAAATTAAATTAAATAATATTAATTATTACTATTATTATTGTTACTGTTATTATAATAATTATTATTATTATAATAATAATAATATAATAATTTAAATATCTTTTGATATTTTTTATATAAATATATTTAAAAATGTACAAAATTTATATCTCCAAGTAGAGAAAATTTATTTTCTTGAACATTTAGATAGGGGAATGTAGTCAAGGTTGGTCTACTGTCTAGGTAGGCCATCGCGATTTTTTGGACAAGTTCACTAGCGCCACCTACGCGCATGCTTGTCGAAGCTTGTCTTAGTAAAACCTAACTTTTTGTTCAATTACATTTTCGGAGGATCGAAAATTGTGTTTTCTGTGACGTCGGTACAAAAAAAGCTCAAAATAGTTTTGTGCATAATGTGAAAAACCATTAATAAAAGATAAAAAACAAATTGAATCGTCAAGGCAAGTATGCAGAAAATTTGTGGGACTCATGGTTGAAAGGAAAACAAAGTAAAAAATCGAATCCCGAAACGTATTTCTTTATGGTTACAACAATTCGGTAATGTTACTTACTGTAAAGGTCGGCCACTATGTGTTTAAAATGCGCAAAGATGAGGACGAGCTACTTCATTTGCAAAAACTGCAATTCTGTATAACTCATAATATAATTAATCATCTTATTAATATTTTTATTTAATTTTATTAATATTTTAGTGCAAAATTTTTTTTTATTTATATTTATTTTTTTATATTGTTTATTTTTATTATTTTGTTATTTTATTAAGTTACAAACTGTAAACAATAAAGAATCAATTTTCCGTAACTCCAAACATGTTATTTTATTTTTTAACGATTAATGCCCTTTGAATTTTAAACATGGCCGACCTTGACTGTAATGGCCAACCTGGACTACAAATTTTTTTTTTTTAAATCTTTATAACTTTTTCATTTTTAAACCTGTCAATTTACTTTGTACAGAAAAAATGTTCCTATTAAACAGGACTTTCCAACCATATACTTCAATTGTCCAAATTCATTTTTAAAAAAAAGTTATAAACAAAAGTCAAAAAGGTGGCCGACCTAGACTAAGTTCCCCTACAATAAGGAAATGAATAAAAATAGTATAAAAACACATAAAAATATTGTTGAAAAGAAATGAGTTAGAAAGATTACAGCGATTATTATTTTCTACGTAAAACAAATAAAATAAAAAAAAATTATCTGTATCTAAAATGCAGTGTTGGGAGTGCAATGAAATAAAACCCAGGCGCGAAGTGACGCCGAGTTCAGGCTTTATAAAGATTGGCCGAGCATTGGTCAACATTGATTGAGCATGAGTGAATCAGCGAGAGCAGGAATGATTGAAGCTTTAATGTAACACCGATTCCAGACTGCAGCGCGAGCCTTGATTCAGCATTGGCACCAATGCTCAATCAATGCTGCGGACGCCTAATGCAGGACTGAAACAAGAATGCTTCCACTGTTCCCAAATTTACTCGTTTCTCACGTTTATTCAATATAATGTGAATATATGAATTATTAATAATAATAATAAATATTATTGTTATTATTTTAATTCATGTATGTGTGTATATATACATTTAATGACAATAAGTTATTATTTGTAATAATTATATTATTTTCATATAAATAAGAATATATTACTAACAATAAATATCATTTGAATAGTAATTTAAAAAAAATAATTTTAGTAAAAAAAGACAATTTTTCTGTTAATCGTTACATTTTTTTCTTGATTTTTAACAGACTTTTAACATTATTTATAAACATGTTCACATTTTTTATTCACGACACAACACACAATTTTATTATTTTATATAAACGCTTATAACAAAGAATGAAAAATATTCGCTCGCATGTGGGATCGAAACTCACGCACCCCGCCCCTAACGCATACCGGAAGTTCTCAACGCACGCATTTAAACTGCTCGGCCACAGAAGGCTGGAAGGCTTCTCGCCTAATCTACACGGAGAGAAAAATCAAGCGTTTGTAGTATGGAGACTTCCTATGCTAATTTTGTATGAACGTCCTGCTAAAGAGGCATGTTTTTATACCTCAGTTGCATGAAACATATACTAAAAAAGCATGGATCTCTTGCAATCGTAGTATACTGACGTCCCATGCGTTACAGGTAGAACTTTTATGCTGATAACGTAGAAATTTATACAAATACAGCAGAAGTTTTACGCATATTGCGCATGTGCATTCTTTTACGAAATAAGCTTAACTGTCCATATTACAAACGCTTGATTTTTCTCTCCGTGTACTATATCAATGCCAGTGCCGTCACTCAGTATGGGACACCAATGTTCGTCCCATGCTCGATTCAAGACTCGGTCAATCTTGTTACAATATTCAGTTCCTTTATTGCCGTGTGCACTGTACAATATTAAATATAAATATTTATAAATTATTTAATATTAAAATATTTTTTCTGATAATTTTAAAAGTTAAATTATATATTATTTTTTTTCTCGCACAGTGTCAAATTATTATTTTCAAATTCAAGAGTTTCGTTTATCTGAAAAATTTTCAGTGAAAAAAATGTTCATTAGGTAGTAATAAATATTTATGCCTAGTAGTTTTACACTAGGATTAACTGTTTACTGAATATTACACGGAAAAAATTTCGGGCGCGCAGCATTACCTACGCGTACGATTGCAGTGCTAAATGAAAGAACGCCGATGTTCTAAGAGTGAGATATCTGCGTTCTCATTGTGGGAGCTGAGGAGTCCCACAGAGATAAAGTGGAACTACCAAAGGCAGAGCCCAGAGCCCTCTGTATGTGGTGTAGAACAGCTTTTCTGTATACGTAATATATATACTTGTCTAAAGTATATTCTTTCTCAGCTGTGGGACTCTGAGGCACTCGTGAGAGCGATTAGTTCCCACTCTTGTTCTCCTTATGCACCAGGGATAAGGTAGAACAGCATTACCATAGGTAATACGGATGCGCGCCCGAAATTTTTTCCGTGTATCAAAAATATATTTTTCGTCAAACGCGCGCGACTAAACACAAATACCACCATCCCATCTACTCAATGCACTCCCCGCCTGTGACGTCATGAGGGGAAAGCATTGAGAGATGGGATGGTGGGAGCACGACAATCGCAACGTCGCGCTGTAAAGTCTCAAGGTTATTTGTGTTTAGTCGCGCGCGTTTGACGAAAAATATATTTTTGATAATATTCAGTAAACAGTTAAACCTAGTGTAAAACTACTAGGCATAAATATTTATTACTACCTAATGAACATTTTTTTCACTGAAAATTTTTCAGATAAACGAAACTCTTGAACTTTGAAATAATAATTTGACACTGTGCAAGAAAAAAAAATAATATATAATAATTTAACTTTATTGATATGAATCTTATATAATTAATATAAATATTATACACTAAATAAATATTAATATTTATTTACCAATTGATATCTTAATAACAATAATAATAATAATAATACTTATTATATTATTTAATAATAATTAATAATAAGAATAATAATTTTTAAATAGTATAAAAAATTACTAAAAAATATCAGAAATAATATTTTAATATTAAATAATTTATAAATATTTATATCTAATATTGGTAAGTGCACACGGTAATAAATAAACTATCAAGATTGATTCAAGATTGAATAAAGACTGGATGTTGAAGCTCCACTCACGAAGATTGACCGAGTCTTGAATCGAGCATGGGACGAACATTGGTGTCCCAAGCTGAACCAATATTGAGTGACAATGATATAAAGACTGCTTCAACTCTGGGTTACCCACGCTGGGCGTTCAAGACTCAGTCAAGTTTCAACCCATCGTCAGCACTGGTCTTTCGCGCCTGGGTAAGCTTAACTTGGAAAATCTTACTGAGAATCAATGCTCAAGTAGATAAAGTCTGTGTCCAGTCAGACTTAAAGCATAAAACAGTGCAGCGTGCAATTTTTCTCTCACAACATTCTTAAGGGTATGTCCAAGGTGTGAAATGTAAACAAACCAAAAGGTAAACAAACCCAACACAAAAATCGCACTTTTGTACCAGCCATTTCTCCTACAAAAATTAACATTCTTACACTTTCTCTACAAAAATGGAAAATTAGAGTATTAAACCTGTAAAATGGCATTTTTGACGCATCGCGAAAATAAAACTGTTTGACTATATCAACCGCACGGATGATGAAGAAGTCTTATGTCAGCGATTGGACCTTCAATATGTGGAAAGGGAAATTTTTCCCTTTCCTCCTTGAAATTACAAGAGAAAGGGTAAAAACTTCTTTATCGTCCGTGCGGTTGATATAGTCACACTTTATTTTTTCGCGACCTGAGACTTTGTTGCTCTCTGCGCAAGCGCAGAGCGTACTAAGAATGCATTGACAGCACCATGTGGAAGTGCACATTTTGTTTTGAATGATACTCAGTGGTTTTCTCATTTTTTTAGCTATGCAAGGCGTAGTAACCAAATTCAATACGTCAGTTCATCATTTTTAAAAACAAAATGTGAATTTATATTTATGTACGAAAATGAGATGTTGTGCAAAAATGCTTTAAAATAGCGAATAGTGAAGCATTTTTGCACGACATCTCATTTTCGTTTATAAATATAAATTCACATTTTATTTTTAAAAATGATGAACTGACGTATTGAATTTGGTTACTACGCCTTGCATAGCTAAAAAAATGAGAAAACCACTGAGTATCATTCAAAACAAAATGTGCACTTCCACATGGTGCTGTCAATGCATTCTTAGTACGCTCTGCGCTTGCGCAGAGAGCAACAAAGTCTCAGGTCGCGAAAAAATAAAGTGTGACTATATCAACCGCACGGACGATAAAGAAGTTTTTACCCTTTCTCTTGTAATTTCAAGGAGGAAAGGGAAAAATTTCCCTTTCCACATGTTGAAGGTCCAATCGCTGACATAAGACTTCTTCATCATCCGTGCGGTTGATATAGTCAAACAGTTTTATTTTCGCGATGCGTCAAAAATGCCATTTTACAGGTCATTTTAATTAGTTATTTTACTAATTGCCTTTTATTGCTCATAGCCAAAAATGATTTTTTTTGGACACTTGAAAATCTAATTTTCCATTTTTGTAAAGAAAGTGTAAGAATGTTAATTTTTGTAGGAGAAATGGCTGTTACAAAAGTGCGATTTTTGTGTTGGGTTTGTTTACCTTTTATTTCACACCTTGGACTTACCCTTAATTGTCAGCATTTTTTTTAAGATGTTCTTCTTAAAAGTAAGTGTTTTTATTTTTTGAAATATTTAAAAATCATTTAAATAGTAAACACATATGAAAATCAATACTTGAATTTTTTCTATCATAGAAAGTAATTTATATTTTTAATTTTTGATTTACTATATAACCTGTTTAAATAAAAATTATAAAAAATTATTATTATGTCTATAGAAAATGTTGAATATTATTTTTTTTTAAATTTTATTGTTACTTTAATTTATCATTCAAAAAAAATTATAAACAAATAATAAAAATTTTTAAGGCTCTACTGTAATTTTCTTTGCTTTTTACCATAGAAAATCTTTGTTGCTGCTAAAAAAAATTCGAATCCTCCGAATGCTGCTACTCCTGAAATAATTATTTTTTCATAGAATTTCTTTAAAGTTTGAGAAAATATCTCTTCGGGTGCCCTTTAAATGTGGTAAAAATTTCAAAACCCGTTGTGATGCTAAATTTTGAGATATTCAAGTTCAAACTTTAACTTTTATATGCGATTATGTTAAAAATAAAACAAGTTGTTCATTTCATGATCATTAAGCTTCCTCAATATAATATATACCAATTGTTTAATTTTTTATTTTAGAATAATTATTTTAAAGTGTTAAGATAAAATGTCAAAAAATACAAAATTTCAATTTTTTGTGAAAATTTAAAATATTTATTAATTCTATACATTTTGATAAAATATATACTTTATATACATGAATCGATTCGTTTTTATGTCAGGAATGCAATTTTGATAAGAATTAATGAAAATTTTAATATAGAAAAAAGTTACTTCAAAAAATCCAAAAATTATTTTTTCAAAAATTAAAAAATTGTTGAAAAAAAATTTTTTTTTTAGATATTTTTGAAAATCCTTTTGTCTGATTTTTGGTATTCGTGACCGTAATACACCTACAACATTTTATCAAAATCCGTCAAGACATGTAAGAGAAAATTTGTCCACAAGAATCGGTGACATACACACACACACACACACATACATACACACATACATCCGGACATTTGTTCCTCTCGACGAATTATATATGTATACTACACTTGAAAATTTGTAAAAATAATTGGTTCTAAAAAATTCGGAAATCGACATCACTATAAGGCTTCCTTTATGAGGAAGCAAAATGTCAACCACAATATCTCGTTTTTTGACATGGCAAAGAGTTTTGAAATATTTACCACATTTAAATATTTACAAAGAAACATTTTCTCAAAATTTGAAGAAAATCTATTAAAAATGAATTTTTTCCAGAGTAGCAGCCGGAGATACACCTAAAATTTTTTATTTAAAAATTGATTTTTTTTATTAACTTTATTTTTATTTCAAATTACAAATTTTTACCTGAAAAATGTGTAAACTTTATAAAAATCTACAATCAATATTCCGAGATATTCAAAATTGTATAAAATTAATATTAAAATTCAAAATGGCGTATCTTCAACGATTTTTAATTTAAAAAAAAAATTTAGGGAAAAAAGTCTTTTATATAGGGGAGACTGGGGCTAAACCGGACACGGGGCTAAACCGAAAATGTCGTTTTTCGCAGTAAAAGTAAAAAAAAAATTTTCTCATTTTTTTGGGTTTATATCGTTATAATTAAAGTGCACATATCATATGGAAATTTTTTTATTAGCTGAAGGTGTACTGAGTGTAGTAGAAAAAAAGTTTAATGGAAAACGTTAAGAAAAATAAATTTATTGCAGGTTAATTATTAGATGACGGTGTGGGGCTAAATCGGACGTCGTGATAAAAAACAATCAAATTTTCGAATAACTATAATTTATTTATATTAATGAACTATTTTATATTATATTTTTTGCATAGAACCACTTTATCAATAAATAAAGAATTTATTTTAAAACACGAATTAGCAAGCGAGCTGCTGAAATCAAACAAGTCTGAAAACTATAAGTTATTTTATATTGTATTAATTACCTATTTTTCATTTTATATTATATTCTTTGTATAGAACTATCTACAAATAAATAAACAAAGAATTGATTTGAATTTTCTACAAAGAAAACGAAAATTTGTGTCTCTCTGTTTAATTAATTTGCCGTGTCCGATTTAGCCCCACCAATTTTGGGATTTTCATTTTTGAGGTAGTCACCTTCGAAGCAATAAATCACCAAAGCTACTGTAGTTTTTTAAAAACAAACAAGTGCGATTTGTTGGTGAAGGAAGAAGCTTCAAAACAGTATATTACTCTTTAGCAAAAAATATTTTTTTCTATGAGTTTTCTGGTCAAAGACCAAATCCGTCCGGTTTAGCCCCGGTCTCCCCTACATACACATATACATTATATTTTTGGTATAGCTATACAGAAAAGAACCATTTTATTTAAACAAACATTGAAAAATACTGCTTTTTCAGCCTGGCACTCATTGATATTAAATAATTTTACAAAAATGGCCAGGCTACTGGACAGCGAGTGGTCCCTAGGGTGGTCCAAAAATACATGGGAAAAAAAATAAAATCGGAATTTTAATGCTCTCACCCCCTAGGAATGTTCTATATGGAGAAAAAAAATTCCCCTATTTTTTTTTAAATAAAAAAATATTTAGAGGTCGCTCAAAGCGCTGGAAGTTTCCCATGTAAAATGCATGGGGAAAAAACACTTTTTCGTAGAATTGGTATAGAATCCTTGAAAATCAATATTTTTCATTCAGCAAACTCTGTTTCTCTTCAGAAGACTTCAAAGAATAGTGCTAAATTGTTTATTTAATAATTTTTCAAATTAACTATTTTTTATAATGCCCCAAAGAAACCCCATAAATTTCAAAATTACAAAAAAACCATTAAAAAATATTTTTTACTATTTTTATTAAAGTTTTTTCCTAGATTTTGAATAAATAACACAAATATTGATTTTTAAACATTGTTCCATGTAATTGCTAATTTGTTTAAACAAATTATTATTGTTTATTTACAACTTTTTAGCCCATGTAATTGCTAATTTGTTTAAACAAATTATTATTGTTTATTTACAACTTTTTATCTAATTGAGCTAAAAAGTTTCGATTTTTTCTCAATTTTGCAACTTTTCAGGCCGAATGTAACCAGTCACTATCAACTAACTAAGAATATTAATTTTACCAATTGTTTAAACAAATTACTATTGTTTAATTTTATCTTTTTATCAAATTGAGCTGCAGAGTCGCAATTTTTTTCTCAATTTTGTATTTTTCCAAGCCAAGTGTAACTAAAGTTACTAACAACAATCTAAGAATTACAATTTTACCAATTGTTTAAACAAATTGTTATTTTAAATTTGAAGCTATCGCAGTAGAAATTTCAATGACGTAAATAAAAATTTTTGTACTTATCATTTTTATAATAATAAATTTATTGTTCACAATTTTTACTCGAAAATTAAGTCTTACATTAATTATTACCTCACAAACAAATAAAAAGTACAATTATAAAAAAGTTGCAACTCTGTAGCTCATTTTGATAAAAAGATAAAATTAATCAATAGTAATTTGTTTAAACAATTGGTAAAATTAATATTCTTAGTTAGTTGATAGTGACTGGTTACATTCGGCCTGAAAAGTTGCAAAATTGAGAAAAAATCGAAACTCTTTAGCTCAATTTGATAAAAAGTTGTAAATAAACAATAATAATTTGTTTAAACAAATTAGCAATTACATGGAATAATGTTTAAAAGTCAACATTTGTGTTATTTATTCATAATCTAGGAAAAAACTTTGATAAAAATAATAAAAAATATTTTTTAACAATTTTTTTGTAATTTTGAAATTTATGGGGTTTTTTTGGGGTACTACAAAAAAAAAGTTAATTTAAAAAAATGATTAAATAAATAATTAAGCACTATTTTTTGAAGTCTTCTGAAGAGAAACAGAGTTTACTGAATGAAAAATATTGATTTTCAAGGATTCTATACCAATTCTACGAAAAAGTGTTTTTTCCCCATGCATTTCACATGGGAAACTTTGAGCGCTTTGAGCGACCTCTAAATATTTTTTTATTTTAAAAAAAATAGGGATATTTTTTCTCCATATAGAACAATCCTAGGGGGTGAGAGCATTAAAATTCCGATTTTACTTTTTTTGGACCACCCTATTGTTTCCTCCTCCTCACCTGGCTTCCCACCCAAAACCTGGTCACAATTAAAATGCGGCTTGTAAACGGATGACCAGATTTTCGCCGTGAGACCATTCTTATGGTGGGCAGCTACTGGGATATTTACCTTATACGCTTTAATTTTTAAATAAAGTTAGTTGAACTTAAATAAAGATTTTTTTATTTTAAATAAAAATTTAGTTCAATTTAATAAATTTTGTGTTTGATGAAAGAATTTTTTCATCTAAAACGAATTTTCAGTTGAATAAAAAGAATGTTTGGTTGATTGAAACAAAATTTGGTTATTTCAAATAAATTTTTTTCTGAGTGACTAGATAAATAATATTACTGTTAATTAATGTTGAAATATTGTATTTACGCGCCGTATGATTTCTCGATTGACTCTAGTAGTCCACATACGTCACGACAGTATGCGTGTGCCTTTCTTCCTCGCTTGCTTGGCGCTCTCCCTATACTTTCACCTTTCATGTGATAACCGCGTCCCGTGTACATCATCTCCAATAAACGACCTTTCTTTTATTAATTAACGTGTCTCATTGACTCTAACCCGCCTCAAATTCGATCACGTCAACAGGTTATGGGCCACAGGAACGTTTTCCACTGCGCGAAACCAAATTGTTTGTGAACTTTTTTATTTTCCTGTGATCGTTTGCGGCGTGCTTTCCTCGTGATCGGAAACACGTGGAAGACATTTTTTTTTCTTTCTCGTGGCGACCGGTTTTTGAGTGACTAACGAATAGTTTAACGAGTGTTTAAAAATTGAAACGAAAAGTGATCTCAACGATGTCGACTGTGATAAAAAGTATAATAAATCGATACCGATTTATCCTAGGAATGAAAAACGAGGATGTCTTTGTCGAGGTGAATATGGACGACTCGAATTTCACAGTGACCTTCAAAGACGGAGAAACGATCAGTTTGAGTAAGTGAGAATATTCTTCTCAGTGCACGTACAAACGACAGTTAAATTACTAATAAAATAATCGCTTCTAATTTTATCAATTTAAAATAAAATAAAAAAACAAATTTTACGATTTTGCTTCCTCATAAAGGAAGCCTTATAGTGATGTCGATTTCCGAATTTTTTAGAACCAATTATTTTTACAAATTTTCAAGTGTAGTATACATAATTCGTCGAGAGGAACAAATGTCCGGATGTATGTGTGTATGTATGTGTGTGTGTGTGTGTGTATGTCACCGATTCTTGTGGACAAATTTTCTCTTACATGTCTTGACGGATTTTGATAAAATGTTGTAGGTGTATTACGGTCACGAATACCAAAAATCAGACAGAAGGATTTTCAAAAATATCTAAAAAAAAAATTTTTCAACAATTTTTTAATTTTTGAAAAAATTAATTTTTGGATTTTTTAAAATAACTTTTTTCTATATTAAAATTTTTATTAATTCTTGTCAAAATTGCATTCCTGACATAAAAACGAATCGATTCATGTATATAAAGTATATATTTTATCAATATTTATAGAATTAATAAATATTTTAGATTTTCATAAAAAAATTGAAATTTTGTATTTTTTGAAATTTTATTTTAATACTTTAAAATAATTATTCTATAATAAAAAAATTGAATAATTAATTTTTTTTCAGGGTACTTTACCCGGTAGAAACTTTCTATTAAAACTATTATGAAAATGACCATAACGTTCACATTTTTTTACCTAGAGAGTTAAAAATTGGCAAACGTGTATTTTTACGCGTAGATCACACGAGAAATATAGCTAATGCGATTTATTAATTATATTTAATAAACTATTATAAATATTTAACTTTTAAAATTATATATAATAATAAATATTGAGGAAGCTTAATGGTCATGAAATGAACAACTTGTTTCTTTTATTCACGATCATGCATGTGTTATGAGTTTTACGCTTTACTTGAGCTTTACAATTAATTGATCAATGAAATTAATCAAGTTTCTAATAAAAAAGAAGTTTCTTTTTTTTTAACGATGGTAAAGGGATAGTGCGATGTTTATTTCATTAACAAATGAAAAACGATTTTCTTTTCTTTTACGATTTTCGGACAGTCTTTCGTGTCTAAACATGCATGAACGTGCGCGCCTGCGCACATATATGCTTACTTAACCTTGATAAGAAAAGTGTTCAACGAGTATACAGACTAACAAAGGGAATCTTTTTCGAAAATTTTCAAATTAATTTTTCAGTACTGATGATCTATTTATTGAAATATTTTTCAATATATATATTTATTTAAAACAGACGTCGTAAAAATAATTTGCTATAAATAAACGAAGAACCAGTTAACTATAACGAAAGTTTTTAAATTTAACGAAATGTTTGCCTAATAAATTTTCAAGACACATAAATCCGTGTCTCTGGGTTGTTTCTCTTTGGAGAGAATTGTGTTCGTTCTCGAAAAATTGAAACGACTAGGGTCGCTTTTTGTAACAACGATAGTAACGGGGTTGGAAAAGCGAATCAGTTCTGATTTATTTTAACATGTGTTCTGTTTTAATGTTTCTAGAGCAGACTATTGATAGCACAATTTTTTTTATTAATTAACAGTTTTCTTTATTAACGACCGGTATAACGAGTGTGCATTCTATTTAATCATTAAATAATTTCTTTTTTTAAAGGCAAACTATCTCTCAAAAATGAATGGGACATTTTACGAGAGGAAATAAAGAGTGCTAATCACAAGTCAAACCCAGAGGGCGGCGACGTCATTAGCAAAGGGGCGCAAGACCCAACAGTGAATTCACTCACTGTTTTGTCACAAGGGGTTTTTGATAACACGACCAATCAGAATAAAACAATTCCCATCGATTCTTTTGAGGAAGCAAAAATTCTTTCTGATTTGCAAAATCTGATCGATGAGTGTCCTGACAAACCAGGTGACTAGTAATTTTTATAACGAAACGATTTTGTTTACGATATGTTGTATATGTTCTTTAACGATTTGTTTATACTTAACGATTGTACGATTGTGTTGTCGACAACATTTTATTTAATGACTGTTTTATTAATTCAAAATTATTCCTGGTAGATGTGTCACCAGATGCGACGAAGGGTTCTGGACTCCATGACAACGAAGAGATTTTAACTATTTCAACTGAAATTGTTTCAGCTCTTGAAAACAAATTAGGAACAATTGACAATCAAAACTCGTCAATTCCAAAAGTCGACGATCAAACTGACGATAAAGACAAAAATAATTCAACGACGGAAATGACGAAAAACACTAACGAAAGTATTGACAAAATTGAATTAACGACCGTGACTTCAAATAATAATAACGACAGTAACGACAACCTTAATTTTTCGATAGAATCAAAAAAAAAAAAACTGACAGTTTTCATAAGACGATAGTTAACGCAAAAAAAGAGACGATGACACAAAACGACAGTAGTTTGAACAAAAACACTCAGCCATCCAAAAATCAAAACTTAAAACGACAGTTAGATTCAAACGATGCGATCGACCAAAAATTTGAACAATTTTTTGAAATTGAGGACAGATTGGGTTCCAAACTGACCCAAATAGAAAAAGTCATGGAAGTGACTCTCACAATGCATGCACGTATGCAAGATAGCATGAAAATGTGGTTGGATCAGCGAGAAAAAGATTTGAAGGTAAAACGACCAAAAATTATAGATAGTGTAACTTTATCTCAAAATTCCAAATTTGCCATTCCCTTGTTTCAAACGAAAATTACTAACAAAAATCAATTGCCTACCAAAAACCCAACGACAGTTAACAATACTAAAATAAATACATACAATTCGAATGTTTTCGCGAATCAAATTAAAGATGCAATTAAAATTGAATTAATTGGTAAAGATAGCGGTATTAAATATGATTATAAATTAACACCACAGAGTAAATTTGAACATTTTCAAGAGTTTTTGTCTTCGGAATTATGAACTTCGGACCTACTTTACGTAGTTGATTCGACAGTTTCTCCCCCAGACGGTCTAAACGAAAAACAAAAGGAAAAACACCGATTTAAAGTTCGCGATATTTTGATAAATCGAATAGATAAAGCTTATCACTCGCGAGTCTTACTTCTTAAAGATCCGAACGAAATTTTAACTAAATTAAAAGAATTCAAACGATGCGAAGTAAATTTAACGACAGTAACTGTGCGAAAGCAATTATACACGATTCAATACGATCCGAAACGAGAAACAGCAATTAAATTCATCGATAGATTTGAAGAAATCGTTTCGAATTACGAAAACATTCCCGGTTCAACACCATTGTCTGACGATGAAAAACGCGATGCTCTATTTAACGCTATTATGAATCAAACTCCTGAAATTCAATCAATTGAATTTATAACAAAAAGTCAAACCGGTAAAAGCTTAAATTTTGATACCTTAAAAATGTTTATTGTACAGGCTGAAGCCAACCGTTTACAGGCGGCAAATAAGACGCATTCCGCCTCTGATCAAACGACTGTGCCATCTGTCCAATTCACGAACTCCGGCAAAACGAAATTTGTTAACGAGCGTTGCTACGAGTGCGACGAATTTGGACATATGAAGAACGAGTGTCCTTTGAAACGACAGGGTCTTAAAAAATGTTATGAGTGTCAGCAATTCACCACTCATAAGGCCTTCATGTGTCCTCAACGACTGGCACGACAGGGACGAGGAAATGGACAAAGTAGAGGCAGAGGTCGCGGAATCACAGGTAAACGTTGTTTCAATCCAAATTATATATGTACTTCTCAATATCGATCCAATAACAAACGACAGTTCAAAAATAAACGCAATTTCAAAAATAAACACTTGAATCCTAAAAATCCCAATGATAAGAATAAATTCTTTATCAAGATGAATAACGACAGTCATAACAAAAAATCATTTTTTGACAAAAATGACAGTTTACAATATCAACAAAGACAGTCACGAACAGGTACAAGCAACGAACCTAAAATTAATTTTGCTGAACAACAAAACAACAAATCAGGTAAGTCAAATCAAACAATCACATCAATGTCTGTGTCTGGTACTGTTTCCACTTTAAAAACACGATCCTTTGCACCAGTCTATTTATATAGCCTTCAAAAATCAAAACGATATGAAAATAAAAAACATAAATATGTCTCATTTATTGTCGACACGGGCGCGACCGAACATATAACGAACTCGCGAAACATCTTTGACAGATTGGATTCTTCTGAGTTCAATATAGTCAAATGTGCAAATAAAGACAGTAGCGCTGATTTACTTGTCGAAGGTAAGGGGAACGTCAATTTAATTTCAAACAATAACAAGTCTCTTGAATTATTTAACACTATTTATACAGATTCAGTTTCCGAAAATCTTCTTTCATTAAGACGACTAGCAGAGACAGATTATTCAACTTACTTAGATGACAAATGTGTTAATATTTTAGATACTAAAACTCAAAATCTTCTCGCAACAGGTGTATATGAGAAACCTTATTGGTTTCTCGAATTTAAAATTGATAGGAAGAGAATTAATGAAAAATTAACTTTCCCCGAAATGACTTTATTTGACACGACTGTAATCAATGAAATTTCAGATCAAAATAACGAAATTCCTAAAGAAAAGGACAAATCACTTAAAGACTGTACAAACGACACTTCCGAAACGACTGAAAAAAATACAATTCCGAAAAACGATATTTTGAATAAAATTCTATTTAAAGATAACGAAAATTCAATTAAAGATAATTCTAAAAAATCAGACAAAATTATTTTGAATTTTGATACATCAATAATAATGCGAAAATTAACGAATGTTGACGAATTTCCTGAAGTAGATGTTCTTGACGAAATTAGTCCATTAAATGAAAGCAAAAATGACAGTACAAACATGAGTAAAGCTATGCTTTGGCATACTCGTATGGGTCATGCTTCGATTAGTTATTTACGTAAATTACAAGTTTTATGGAAAAATAATAAAGAATTACAGTCAGTTGTTTTCGACGATAGTATTTTAAATTGTGAAGTTTGTGCCTTAAGTAAGTTAACGAAATTGCCTTTTAAAAACGAAAGAACAAGAGCAACACGACCGTTACAAATTATCCATTCCGATGTTATGGGGAAAATATCTCCACCCACACATCCTCACGGATATCAATATATAGTAGTTTTTATTGATGATTATTCACGAATGGCTTTGGCTTATCGAATGAAAACTAAAGATGAGACCGGATTCTGTTTAGAAAAATTTATCACAAGTTCTCGAAATTTACTCGGTACCAACGAAAAAATTTGCTATTTAAGATCGGATCAAGGAACTGAATTCACGGGCGGTTATACAAACGATGTGCTTATACGCAAAGGAATAGAACGACAGTGCGCTAATCCCGACACTCCTCAACACAACGGTGTGTCAAAGATTTAATCAAACGATTCAGAAAAAGATAAGATCTCTAATGTTCGATTCTAAACTCCCGCCAAACATGTGGGACTTAGCTCTAGGAGTAGCAACGTATGTTTATAATAGAACTCCACATAAGTCTATTGATTTCGAAGCGCCATTAAAGAAATTTGCTCCTCATTTTCACTTTGATTTAAATCAGATTAAACGTTTTGGTTGTTTAGCTTACTGGTCAATTACGAGAAAACCAGAATCAAAATTTTCTGCACGAGCTATACGAGGTATTCTGGTGGGATACACTACCACAGGTTACGTGTTTCTTAATCCAGAATCCGGAAAATTCTTTGAATCTCGAAATGTTCGATTTAACGAAAAAGTAGTTTACGACAACCGATACAAAAAAGACTCGATTTTATACTGCCCAAATCCAGAAACAAACTTATCAATAAACGATTGGTTTATTAAATTCGAAGACAAAACCACAACTGTTTCACCAAAAATTGACGAAGAGTTGTTAGAAACGGAGGGAGCTCAAACAAAAAAACGCGTTAGACCTCGAAAAAGACTGTTAGAAACGGAGGGAGAAAAATCAAACGAAAACGCGAAAAAGATTAAATTAACGAGAGAACCTTATGAAACTCGAAGTCGAAAAATAGCCGACATTAGTTTTGTACATGTTTCGAATATAACAGATATTCCAATTGATTATACAGTTCCGTGTGTAGAAGACGAGTTTTCAAAAACGAAAAATAAAACCGAATATGAAATCTTATTTTGTTTACATGCTGAAATTAATGACGATCCGTTAAATTTCAAACAAGCAGTAGAATCAAATGACAAAAACGACTGGTTAAAAGCAATTTACGACGAATTGAAATCATTGAACTAAAACAAAGTTTGGTCAATTGTAGATCGACCGAAATTTGGTAAAAATGGTAAGAAAGCAAACATAATAGATTCGAGATGGGTTTTTAAACGAAAATACGACAGTCCCGGAAAAATTAAATTTAAAGCTAGATTAGTAATTCGTGGTTTTAAGGATTCGAATTCGTACGATCTAAAGGAAACTTACGCTCCGGTTTCTCGACTCACTCTAGTTCGAACAATACTCGCCATCATAAATTATTACGATCTGGAAGCCTGTCAATTAGACGTGAAATTTGCTTTTCTAAATGGTATTCTGGAAGATGAGATCTATATGGAAATTCCAGACGGTGTAGAAATATCCGATGCTTCACGACAGTTAAAAGTCTGTAAATTACACAAAGCAATTTACGGTTTACGAGTTAGTTCAAAACAGTGGAACAAAATGTTCTCTGAAGTTGCTCTTTCGTTAGGACTAGTTAATGACGATTATGAACCTTGCTGGTTCACTTGGCGATCTGGCAATTCAATAGTTATTCTATTGACTTACGTTGACGACATTTTACTTGCTAGTAACGACCGTAAGAAAATGCTTGAAATTAAAGAAAAGCTCATGATCTCGTTTGAGATGACTGACATAGGCGAACCGAAACATTATTTAGGTATGAACATTCGAAGACAAAGAGATATGAAAATAATTACTGTTACTCAAGAATATTACGTTGAGAAAATTCTAACGAAATTTGGTTTTGACAATGAATTCTCGAAAAATACACCGATGATAACTCGACAGGTAATGAATCGCGAACGTAGACAACGAGAAGAAGACAACTGTAATGAAAGTAACGAAACGTCCCTTGATTTTCCTTACAGAGAAACGATAGGTAGTCTTTTGTACTTATCTGCGGCCACACGTCCAGATATTGCTTACGCGGTAAATGTCCTGAGCAGACATCAAATCAACCCGACCGAAAATGAATGGAAAATGGTGAAAAGAGTTTTTTAGTATCTCAAAGGAACAAAAGATTTAGGTCTAAAATTTATAGGCAGACGAAACGACTTGTTAGCTTATTCCGACGCAAGTTTCGCAGACTGCAAAAATTCCATTTCGACTTGCGGTTTTCTAATACGACTGTTCGGTGATACGATTGCTTGGCAAGCAAACAAACAAACGTATGTTGCTCTTTCGACTTGTGAAGCGGAATTTGTTGCAATGAATCAGGCTTGTCAGGAAATTATTGCGACAAATAAATCTCTAATGAGAATCTTTGTTCGAGGTTTTCTTCCAGCAACTTTAAAATGCGATAACAAGGCTGCAACGATCTGTAGTAAAACTAATGGTGGAAATAGACTAAGACACATGACCGATGTTCATCAGGACTATGTAAAAGAATGTGGTAAATACGACAGAGTAAATATTGAGTGGGTTTCGACTAAGAAACAATTAGCTGACATTATGACCAAACCTCTTAGTTTCGAGATTCACACTCAATTGCGTGACAAAATTCTTAATAAAGATAGTTACTAATTAACGAGCGTTTTCATAATAACTGTTTATTAATAGTTTGAATTAAAATATTCTCAATAACTGTTTTCTAATGATCTTTGTTTCTCCAATAGTTGAATCCAGTGATAGCGATTGATTCTTCGAGATTTGACGACAGATGTACCATGCGACGAGAGAGGATATATATATATATATTTCTAATAATACTCAGAGGACTGATTTTTCTATAAGACGATCAACCGATTTATCTATAAGAAGACATACTGTGAGAACCAATGTGCCAATGAAAACTCCGGTTGTGATTTGACAAAGTCTAATTTTAAGTTAATTTTGATTTTTATTTTTTAAGGAACAATCGTTCTAAAGTATCTCAGAAAGTATTAAAACTTTTATTTGATTTTTATTTTTTAGGGAACAATCGTTCTAAAGTTCCTGAGAAAGTATTAAAACTTTTATTTGATTTTTAAGGGGTTACGCCACCCTGAACGCATGAAAATCGGATGGTTTTTTAGGAATTTTTTTGATAAAACTGTTTCAGGTAGGACTTCTTTACATTTATTGATGCTTTAGTACATATATTGAGCTTTATAAATATTTAAAAAAAAATTGTTTTTAATTAAAAATGGCGGAGATATAACTATTGGCGTGGATCAATTTTTCCGGAGCACTCCTTGATGGTGTACATGATTGGCAGTTCAATTTTTGTCAGAAACAAGTAAAACAATATTTTTCTTAAAAAGTGATAAATTTTGAACAGAGTGACGAAGCCATTTTGAAAAAAAAAATTTTTTACGCAAATGGAAGCACTTCAAAAATTGACATTTTTTTTTTGGCTAAAATTACCGTATAAAAAATTGGATAAAAAATTTTCAAATTATTCAATCAAAAAAATCCCACGTCACTCTGTGGAAAATCTATTTAGGAAGATGTATATTAATTTTCAAGTCAATCGATTGAATAGTTTTTGAGTTATCGTGTACACCGTCTCGAAAATTGTGGTTTCGAGAACAACGCAAAAGAAGAAAAAAATGAACTTTAGTGTATTATAACTTGAAAATTTTTCAATTTACTATTTAATCAGCAATTCCTGGGCCATAATTTTTTTTATTTAAGAATGGAAGGGATACAATGAAAAGGACCCTTCCTAAATCATGAAAGGGCCCCCTAGACCATTCGAAAATAGAAAGTCGCTGCTTCCAGCAGCTCTCGGCGCGTCCCCACCGCGCTGACTTCTAATGACCATAACTTTTGTAATTAGTGAGACATTGTCTTCGGCGACATCTCAAAATATTCGTTAGAATATAAACTTTGAAATTAAGCAAAAAAAAAAAATAAATTTTTTTGAAAATTTCAGGGTGGCGTAACCCCTTAATATATGTTGTTCAAACTACGAATAGTAAGTGTCAGAAATGTTCTTCATGACAATTAGATTTAAGTTATCTTATACCTTTTATTCTTGTTCTTAAACGAATGTTGATAATGGCGACTGTAATGTGATTTTAATTTGTAAGTTATTTGTGATGTAACTTAAGTAGAAAAGATTCAATCTCGGGAGGGAGTGTTGAAATATTGTATTTACGCGCCGTATGATTTCTCGATTGACTCTAGTAGTCCACATACGTCACGACTGTATGCGTGCGCCTTTCTTCCTCGCTTGCTTGGCGCTCTCCCTATACTTTCACCTTTCGTGTGATAACCGCGTCCCGTGTACATCGTCTCCAATAAACGACCTTTCTTTTATTAATTAACGTGTCTCATTGACTCTAACCCGCCTCAAATTCGATCACGTCAACAATTAACAAATAACTATATATTAATATATATTAATATTAATTGTTTTTTGTTATATAACAACCTCGAAAAATAATAATCGAATAAATATTAAAGGTATAATAATTATAGGTATTGTTTTTATTATTATTGTTTCAAAAAATAATTATTAATATTATTCATATTATTATTAATATTATCACTACTAAAAAAGTATAAAAGTTGAAGTGAATATTTTTTAATATTCCAAATAATATACCTATAACATAAAGAAGTAGAAAATTGTGAAAAAAGGCAGCGTTTATATGAAAAAAGAAAGGAAATGAAATTAGAAACAATTGAAGGCAATTAAATATCAATAAAACGATTGTAAAAGAACAAATTAATTTTCGTGAAAAAAGTAAAAGTATATTCTAGAAAAAGTCAGGACAGGCATAATTCAGCATTTAATGCACCAAAGGCAGTGTCGTTGCCAATTAAGATTTTTCATCTTGACGTTTATTGCCTTTTTATATATCGCGTCTGTTTATAATTCTTCAATTTTAACTGCGCCCTAAACTTGCAGGGCATTTTTTAAGCTCACAAAGAATTATTAAATTATTGAACTCGCGCAATATTTAATGATGGCAAACAAAGAATATGACTATGCGAAAAATTAACGAATTGAGAGCTATATATATTTTTATTTGCATTATATACGAAAAATAACGTATTCAATATAAATACAAAAGTTTGAACAGAATATCAAATCATCTAGAATAATTATATGCGCAAAAATGAGAGATGTTATTTAATATGTTTACGACTTTTTTTTCAATAATATTCTCTTGTAGCGTATTATTCGCTTTCGATTTTTCTTTCTTCTTTCTTCCTTTTTTTGAGAAACGCCGTTCTTTTTTTCGTTATAAAAATATGATATCAGGGTATTAACAATCGTGGGCGGGATAAAAAATGTTTTCGTTTATTATTTTCTTCATCGAAAAATGAATTTAACGTGTCATGAGATATTCAAATGGTTATCTTTCAAATTTAATTTTTTATATAGGGTAAGTAATGGGTGGAAGACCATAGTTTTTTTAAAGTACTGTAAAAATTATAAAAAAAACCGATTTTTGTCTAAATTTTTATTGATAATTTAACATTGAACACTTAAAATAACAAAAAATAAAATATTTTAACAGAAACAATCTTAAAATTTACATTTTTAAGGTTCCGTACACCTACGGTGTAACGGCGGAACCCTATTGGTGAGACTCTGTTGTCCGTAGCCAAATCGTGCCCCCCCCCCTAGCAGCTAAACTATTTGACCTAAAGAGCTCAAATTTGGTACAGATATGTATTTTCACTCGTAGATTACAGGAAAAATATAGCGAATGTGATTGGACGTGATGGTCATAGCGTTGTCAAGGAAATAACAAGATTTTTGGCCAAAAATGCATAAAAAGTGACCATTCCCCCCCCTTAACTTCTAAACTATTCGACATGGAGAGCTGAAATTTTGCATGCTGGTGTATTTTTACTCGAATATTACAGGAAAAATATAGAGAACTTGATATGTAATGATGGCCATAGCGTTGTCAAGGAAAAACTAAAAAAATTTTAAAAAAAAATTTTTTTTCTCTAACTTTTACATTATTTGACCTAATGAGCTGAAAATTGGTATCCTAGTGTATTATTACAGTCTGACGACAAAAAATTTATTTAAGAAACTTTTTGAAAAAAAAATCAAAAAAAAATTTTTTTAAATTTTTTTTAGTTTAAACACGTGGCATTAAATATTTTAAGGAAGAGAGTGAAATTTTAAGAGAATAAATGAGAGATTGTTTTCTGACTTTAATTTCTTAACTAAAAAAAAAAAAAATTGGACAAGTGCGAGTTGTACTCGCACTGCAATGGCGGGTTCCGTACACAAATATTAAAACAATACTTGCAACATTTATCGGTAATTGATAGAATTAAAATAAACAATTAAAAAAATATATTAAAATCATTTGATAAAAAAAATAACTAAAAAAAATTAAAGTATTGTATATCTAATATTGTAAACAATAATAAGCAGAGGAACTATAATTTTGAAAATTTTGTTCCTCTGCATATTATTGTTTACAATATTATAATTATGCATATAATTATAATTATATTATTATAATTATGCATATAATTATAATTATATTATTATAATTATGCATTATAATTATGCATTATTATATTATAATTATTATTATTATAATTATTATAATTATTATTATGCAATATTATTGTTTTCAATATTAGATATATACAATACTTTAATTTTTTTAGTTATTTTTTTTATCAAATGATTTTAATATATTTTTTTAATTGTTTATTTTAATTTTATCAATTACCGATAAATGTTGCAATTGTTTTAATATTTGTGTACGGAACCCGCCATTGCAGTGCGAGTACAACTCGCACTTGTTTAAAAAGTGCATTTGGAACATTGCAGTTTTCATGTAGCCAAAAATTAAAAATACTGTACTGAATTCAATCTTTAATCAATGTCGTTTTATTGTAACTTTCGCATCAACCTACAAAAAATAGATCTCCATCTCCGGTGTTAATTAGATAAATTAATTTATCAGCAGATATTTTTTAATTTGTTTTTCTTTAATATTTCTTAAGCATCTAAAATTAACATAAAAAAGTTTAAATAAAAGTCATTAATGGCTATCTTACCCAATAATACATGATAAAAGTAAACATCAAAATAATTTGTTTGATGAATTTATTTTTAAATATTAATGATATTTATATAGATTTGCGAATTTTATATCACTCGGTAAATAAATAGAGGATGGGAGATGTTTATCAATCTTCCCGAGTCAGGAAGTGTAATAAAATTAGGAACTAATTATTTTTTAACGTTTCGACTGCACCGCCGCCCTCTTCAGAACTGCAATTTATTATAAAATTAGGATCTGTACAAGCAAAAAAGTTTCGTAATTTGTTTAAAAAAGTTTTCCGTGTATAATAAGATTTTATGTGAAATAGACATTTGTCAAAATATTTGAAACGCACGGCACGAGCACATCCTAAGAGACTTAGAAACAGACTAAAGGAGATAACAATGAAAGACGTAGTGTGTAACAGAATAGCGGTCATGAAGTTAAAGAGTAAACATAAAAAAGGAAAAATATATAAAAGTAAATGACAGAGAAACAACACCGTAAATTTGAGATCAGAATAAGATAAAGAGATTATATGTATAACCGAAATAAATCGAAACACGTATAATAATTGGAAATCATCTACACTGGAGACTCCATAGAGAGCAAAACTTTGGTCGCGACGCGGTAGGGGGACAGAAGGAGAGAGATAGTTAACGAAATTGAAAAAGTCATTTAACCGAGTGGTAGAAATAGCTCGGTTAAAAAAAAGTATTTAAAAATAAATAAGATATGGTTAAAAGAAACTAAGTAATACTGATTATCACAACCGAGCTGAGATGGTTAAAACACATCTGTTAAAAATAATCCTCCAAAGGATTGTCTTAACCAATCTGAAATGTGCATAATGGAAACAAACTTTCGTGGTTGTTCTTACCTATCTGTTTTTTGAATATAAACTATTAGGGGAGAGTGGTCCTAAGTTGGCCGCCTAAGCAAATCGGTCGAAAATAGTAACAAAATGAAATTTAATCACTTCGGCAAGTATATAATAGTGTTCAGAGATCGTTTTGCTATAATTTTGTGGTATTTAGAACGTTATAGAATGGCTTTTGTAGTCTTAATGCAATAAATAGTGAAAAGCTGCATTTTGGACATTTCAGAAATAGCGGTCCTAAGTTGGCCACCACTTTTTTTCACTTGTGTATAAGGAAGAAATGCATATTCTTTTCAATTACGCAGAAATTTTACAAATTTGATACATTTAGGAAAATAAAAACGCATTATTCAACTATTTTTGTTTAGAAAATAAAGCATTGTTTTATTTCATTTATTTGCAGTAGAGGATGGTTGTGGAGACAGGCGTTTTTGTACTATGTCTTTTCTAATGTTTTTAAACCATTTTTTTTGTTTTTTTTCTTTCTTTTTTTTCTTTCCTACGTTACACTTTTACGGTCTTTCTCGTGTTGAAAAACACAAAAAAGAAGTAAAACATAAATAAAATCAAACAAAAACAATAGGTGGCCTACATAGGACCACTGTAGATTTTTACAGGTTTCAAATTATTACGCTAATAAAAAAAATTTAATTAAAAAATCAACAGAACCTCTTATTACAACATTAAATAAAGGAACTAGCGCACACACTCATTTAGAAATTTTTAATTATTTATCTCTTGTACTTAGACCACGCTCCCCTACTATGCGATTAATATTAATTAAATTATTTAACGGTGTATGAAATCATTAAATTGCATACTTATACCTATACAATACAGAAAAACCGGAATAAACGCAAATCTATGAAATAAATAAAATTATGTAACGCCTTATCATCCGTCATCAGCAAACCTAAATCATGTGTTTCAAATAGCTTCGTATTTAGTCCTTTCTTAAAAAAGACATGGAGTGGAAAGGTGGAATGTATCGAAAAGTATCGAAGTAAAGAATGGACAATGAGAATGTAAAATCTTAATAGAAGAGTGTTTTCAAAATTGTTTAGACATGTGCAGGTGGAGCTGCAGTCGTATGTTATTTAAAAAAAGCTGTATTATATATTAATACTAGTGAAAAAATAAAGGACATAATTATTCCTGATGACCATGTTCTTATCAGTTTGGATATTAAATCTTTGTTTATAAATGTTGGTACCAGACTGGTTCTTAAAAGATCTGTTGGATCTCCTATTAACATCTTGTGAATTTTTAATGAATAACATTTTATTCAAATTCAATGGGAAATTTTATAATCAGAACTATAGTACTCCAATGGGTTTCTCCATCTTTGGTCTGTTTGCAGACATTGTTATGAGCGATTGTGAAACTGCATGTCTTAAAAAATTGTCATTTGTCCCATTGTTCTTTTACTGATATGTTGACGATATTGCTTATGTCAAAACATCCTTTCTTACAAAAAATTACAATAATTTATAATCTAGTTGACCGTGCAATAAAAATTAAAAAGTGTTATGTGCATGATCATGCAAGTGTTCCTGTATAGGAACCTCTACCTGAAACATTGATAGCTAATGTTCCTGTACTGTAACCTGTATGGGATCCTTGTTCCAATATCCTGCAACGGATCCTGTAAAGGATTCCTGGAGAATTGATCACTTAATTAGAACGTTCTAATTTACAATCACATAAAAAAGCGAATTAATTATCTTAAATCTAATGAACATGCCCCTCAAAACAATTTTTTGTCGCATATCCAAGGTCGTTTTACCATACTCTCTTAGTGTGTTTAAAGAAACTTCATCTATTTTCAACAATTTCAACATAACATCAATTCCTACAAATTGTTTTAATAATCCTAGTCAAAAAAGTTCTATAAAATGACTCTATAGAGCATTCTATAGAATATTTTATAGAATTTGAAAAAAAAATTTTTGTGAATATTTTCACGAATTCTATAGAATTTGACTAGAAATATTTTATACAATCCGTGTAGAAATAAAAAAAAATATTTTTAGATAAATTCTACAAAATATTCTATAGAATTCTCTATAAAATACTTTATAGAATGCTCTATAGAGTTATTCTATAGAACCATTCTACAGAACTTTTTTGACTGGGATAACTTAATAAAATGAGGAAAAAGAACAGAGACCACCAATGCTGTTTAGAAAATAAATTGCCTCGATTATTCCGCCTCTTACGTAGACAATGTCGTCGCTGTACATAAACAGAATCATGGACATAGTTTTGGTTAGCGAAATTTTAAAATTCTTGACAGAGAACCTTCACTTAACAAATGAACGATTTTTGAAATGATACACATAAATTTGCAACGCTACAGTTTAAATAAAAAAGATAATACTAATTACTTAAATTCCAGGTACAAATAGTTTATTATTAAATACACTGGAGACTCCATAGAGAGTAGAGTCCGAGTCTTAGTCCTCTCTATGGAGTTCGTCCTTGACGCCACCCCACTGAGAAAAATAAAAGGTTAAATATAACCAAGTTTTAGTTAAAAACAACCGAGCGATGCTGCTAATATAGCACTTGCAATGTGAATTGTTTGCAGTAACTGATCGAATACGATTAAAAATTTCGGTAGAAACTCCGTAAACGTTAGTTAACTTACTCGGTTACTGTAGCCACCTAAAAAGGCTACAGTAATAATATGAACTTGAATATTGTAGTCAATTAGCTCTGTTATAATAAAGAAACCGATTAATTAATTTTAAACCACCCAACTCGATTAAAATATTTTTTGATCAATAAAATATTCCCTTGATAAAAATTATTTTCTTTTATTAGAAAGAAATCTATTTGATTAAAAAATTATGTTCTAATTTAAAAATAACCAAAATTTTCTGCTGTAACATAATCAATAAAAATTTGTATCGCGTCGGTAGAAACCAGAATTGTAACAACACGACTGTCCGGAAAAGACAAAACGAAGTGACTGATTGACTGTGACTGACAATATGTCGGCTAGATATGTTTACTCGGTTAAAATCTCACAACTCAACGTAATTACATGAAACTCGGTTAACAAATATTTAATTAAAAAATTTTTTTTATTAATACACTGTAAAAAATTTAGGGAGTTAACGGACTCGGGAGTTGGGAGTGAAATTTTTCGAGTTAAAAATCAACTCCAAAAGAGAGTTAATTTCTAACTCCCTTCATTCAACACCCGCGCGAGTTATTTTTTCCTTGGGGAGTTAGCATTTGGGTGTGAAATGTTAACTCTCTTTATTTAACTCCCCTGGCTTTAACTCCCCAATGGGTGCGACTTTTATTGACCCCCCAGGAGAGTTAAAATTTAACTCCCTTTTTTACAGTGTATGCACTGAAAAAAATATATTTATGGTACTGCCATAAATATGGCCAATTCTCACATATTATATTGATGGATATGGAACAGCCATACAGTATTGCTGTTTCAGCCATACACAGTGTAGAACAGCCATATGCATGTACCTATACTATCTTAATATAAGAATGTATTTTTAATATTTAATAAATGCTCTTAGATATATGATATATTTAGTTTTGGGTGCACTATCTTCCATGTAGAAATTTGTCGTGGACTTCCTAGTGTTAGCTTACAGCTAGACAGTTTTTTTCGTGGAATTTTATTCTCAAATAACTGTCCTGGTCCCGTAAAGTTAATGTACAGTTTTCATACAGTTTTCCCTTCATTTTTCTCGATATGGAGACTGTCTAGTATTTATCGTGATACTGTCTAGGTTACCCACATAAGAAATAGAACAAGTCCTTTTAGTAGGTGTCATTAAATTCGTTATAGTAACTATAGCTGGCAGACCAAATCTTCTACCTTTATTGGAATAGTTAAATGACTAGCGAATTCTCCTATATATAGAAGATAGGGCTTTTGTATAAATTATTCTCATCAACTTCCCTTTTAAAAATCATCTAAAACTTTCTGCCCAGCAACAAATCATTTCTGTCTAAGCAACCGCATTCAACAATAGTGCAATAAAACAATCTAATTAACAATTGTATTCGAAACTTTTCATTCTTATTGAAGCATTAAAAAGAGTTTTTTTAATTTACAAGATTTGAAAGTGTTTCAATAGGGTAAACGTACCAATTGTCGAGGATAGTTCCTGTTGTCGAGTAAACAAACTTTGAATTTTACTTAAACATTGTAGCACATTGTAAATGGAAAAAAGTGATAAATATTAATTTTCTTATGCGTTATAAGTGTGAAAAAAATATATTAATATTATATCCACAAACAAATAAGACATTTTAGACAATATTTTTTGGTTATTACCATGGTAACATCGACAAATGGGACACCCTCAGCAATTGGTACACTTACCCTATATTATTTATACAATTGTCTCTATATTTTTTATAAATTGTAATTTTTCCTTTCTGTTTGATTTACATTTTATATATATTACTAGAGGGGCTCCGCCCCCCTGCGCGCCAACCCCCTATTTTTATTTTAAAATTAATTTTAAAATTAAGAATGAATTGATAATATTTATTATCAATATTGGTTTTCAGCCAAATTCAGTAAAATTAGTGTTTGTTGAAATTATTTGTATTATTCAATTTGTTTTCAAGATACACTACGGGGAAGTAACCAATTTTCTATCTCTAAATTATAGATTCAGATTGTAGTATTTGAAATCAGGTCCGAAATATAAGACGTGACTAATTTCTTTTTATTTAGATTTTGAGTTAAAAAATTCGTTTCTTCTCTGTAATATATCTTCGAAAAAAACGTTGAAATAATAAACTTTATTGTTTAATAAACAATAAAGCAGGAAAATTAATTTAATTAATAATATTACAAAAATTAATATTATTTTTGTAAATTTTTGTAAATTGAAAATAAAATTTATTTGAATTTATTTTAATTTGTAATAATATGAAGTCGATTTTAAATAATATGGAAGGTACGTAGAAATGTAATTTAATTCTTGACACTGTTGACATTAATTGTGACGTACGATAACGACTCCTTAATGTCCCCCTTTAAGTTAAAAAAAGGTTGAATTTTATCTAAATTTTTATCCCTTGGAAGGCCTTAATGAGGGCTTTTTTATGTGTAAGTTAATAAATAGGTCAATTTTGATCTAACTCCAGAAGATATAAGGAAATTTGTCGATTTCATAGGCCCTCTTTTGACCTAAGTTTAAGGTTATGTTCGCCTCTCCACCTATGTCTGTGGCCGCAATAACTTTTGACCTGATTTTGAGGTTATGTTTACCTCGTGACCTACGTCTGTGACCGCAATAACTTTTGACCTGATTTTGAGGTTATGTTCACCTCTTGACCTACATATGTGATCTGAAATTATATTAAATATACTATAGCTATTTGAGGCCAGCTTCAGTGCGATGTCCCTTGACCTGATTTTGAGGTTATGTTTACCTCTTGACCTACGTCTATGACCTAAAGGCCAACTTCAGAGCGATGACCCTTGACCTAATTTTGAGGTTATGTTTACTCCTTGACCTACGTCTATGACCTGAGGCCAACTTCAGAGATATGACCCTTGACTTGATTTTGAGGTTATGTTTACCCCTTGACCTACGTCTATGACCTGAGGCCAACTTCAGAGCGATGAACCTTGACCTGATTTTGAGGTTATGTTTACCTCTTGACCTACGTCTGTGACCTGAGGTCAACTTCAGAGCGATGACCTTTGACCATTTGTGGCCAACTTCAGGGCACTGAATCCGGCGGCGAAATCTTTTTATAATATAGAGAGACATACTTTGAAAGGAGATTTCTCCACCTTTTTCTTTTTTTATTTTTGCTTAACAAATAATAATTTCGGTGATAATCATGAAAAGAGGAGGAGGTGGATTTTAACCCTACCTGTGTTTCAAGAGTTTATCTGGGTGATAAATTTTAAGGTAGTTAACAGGTCGGACCTGATTTAACTGTTATAACATCCGTATTTCACAACGGTATGAATTTCATAATGATTTTACGTTGAGATTATAATTCACTAGTAATATAAGATAGTGAAACTCGAGAACTTCCGTCCTCGTGTTGTCTAGGGCCTAAAATTTATTTTCATTTTCCCATATCATTAATCAAAAAACTGGTTTCCATCAAAAGGTCGTACATTATTATATAGAGTCGATATACTTTTGATAATAATTACTGTTTTCTTAAATTTTCTTCCTCATAATATCAATAAATATTCACAAATTTTACATAATCATTATCATTTGTAATATTTACCCAACTAAGATTAATTGTATTTCGAATGGGGTCAAGATTTAGTGTTTAACAAATTCAATATTAAGTAATCTTGCACAGAATGCAGAATGTATGACAGAATTTTTTTAAACATACGAAATGTTTGCATTATATGATAGATATAAAATTTCGGTAATATAATTATATCTTGTGTCATTACCTAGATCGGTTATTTATTTAATGAGCAAGAAATAACAAAAATGTTTTTTTATGTAAAAGAAAACTGTAATGACTGAGACACACCTGGTGAGTTTTAAATTTAAAAACTTGTAATTTGGCACATAAAACAAGTGTTGATGTTATTCTTTATATTATTTTTTTTAGGGGGGATCGTTTATTTGTTTGAGCAGATCGTTTGAATAATCATCAAGTATAAGAATTATCGCGACACGATTATTTCATGTTTGAGATGAGAAAAGAAAAGAAGAGCTTCTGGACCACCGTTGAGGATTATTAACAAAGAGCGCCGAGAGTATGCATGTATACATTAACGCTATGGGTGATCCAAGTTTGGTGTTTGTGATTCTCAAACATGTTTGCATACGCACTAATATTTATACACTCACATGTACATTAATGTTTGTACATACACTGGTATTTATTCACATATACCTTAATATTTATAGACACACATTAAAGTTTATCTACTCAGATTAAGGAGGGTGCCCGAGTCAAAATTTTAACTTTCTCTTAGTTCTCCAAAAACCTCTTTTTACCCTCTTTAAGTCTCTTCAACATTTCTAAATCCTTTTTTTAACCTAAAAACTGCAGAAATATATTTTTCCGCAATATAAGAGGTTCAAAAGAGGTTGAAAAGAGAAGTAAAGAGGCTCAAAGAGGTCTGAAAAAATATTTTTTTTAATTTTTCGAAAACTAAAATTGGAAATATGATTTTTTATTAAACTCAGTAGGGTAAAGGGCGTATAGTTGCCCTCTTTCTCAGATCTCCAATATGAAATAAACTATATTTATGTATTATTGTCCGGTAAGAAGCGTAGAATAGAAAAAAATTTAATTTTCAGAAAATATGCTTGAAAACGAGAATTTTGAATTATTCTGAAAACGCGAATTTACCTCGAAGCTCTATTCCACGGGATCCATCAAAATTTTCGAAAAATCAATTCTTCTCTATTGCTCACGTCGATTTGCAGATAGAAAAGAATCCAAATTTTCTGTTTTTCTTAATGCGCAGAGTTTTATCGTATTAAAAGTTCTTGAAAAAAATATTGAGTTCTATTCTTTTGAATTGACTGGATTGACTTCTAATGATTTTAGGTAGTCAATTCAAAAGAATAAAATGTTCGACGAGTAAATATGAAATGTTTATTCTTCTCAATAGACTGCTTTAAATTTCAGAAGCGCATTAAAAGGAATACAACTTTTGACAAACAATTTGGAAAAGCCTAATCTTTCTAACTGTCTGTAGGAACTTCTCCAGTTATTGTCTTAAAATAAAACGCAGTGACAGTTATGTTTTGCGTCGTGTGAATTTCATTGTAATCTCAGTGCTAAACTATTAAAATTAAATATTAAAACTAGTAAAAATATGGTTAAAAAACGCAAAATGCTTACGATAAAATATAAAATGCTCTTACTGAAAGGAATTTTCATGTGTTCAATGTTTAACGTCAAGTTTTGAAACCTAATCTCACTTTCTAGTGGAATCTTGAGTGGTAGTGAGTCAATTCAGTGGAATAGAAATTTCTACTGATTTGCTGTAGATTCTGATTCTTTTGAATACGCGTTTCATATTTTTGTGAAGTCAATTCAGAATAATAGATTTTTTTGAAATTTTGGTGGTTCCCGTGGAATAGAGCTCCGAGGTAAATTCTCCTATTAAGAAGAATACAACTTTTGAATTCTTTTTAATTCTACGCTTCTTACCGGGATGGTTCTTTTTATACTTATATATCCCAGGTAGAAAATTTTAATGTAAGCCTGGATATATGCTAGCGCCACGACTGGAATTTGCATGGCAGTTTATCTCGCCGACGTCTTCTAGCGCCTTGCATGGCGCGAGCACTTTCCGCTAGAATGCAACATAACCTCAAATTTCTGTTGCATAAAGTGTCAAAGGTGTTTGTTTTTATTTTTAAAGTAAAAGTAAATGTTTGCTTTGTAGAATATTGTGGCATTTATTTATTTATTTACATTTATTTACAATAATAGTAAAGGATTCTAAGTATTTATATATTTGTAATTGTATATTAAATTTAAATATAAATTAATATTGCATTATAAATTTCTTGTTCATTCGTTAATTTATACACTTATTTACAAAAGAATTTTTAGTATATGAATGTCTTATTTAACCTCCAAGAAAAATTTTAAGTATAGTTTAAGTAATTAATTTAACGATTTATCACCAAGAATAAAAATAAATACTTTTTGATGGATCAAATATATGGGGGATTTTACGCCAAGTGCTGCAGGCCTCACGCGTTTGCACGTCATACTTTGGAGACTTGTATTTCTCTTTGAAAAAATATGTGAATTTCACAAAATATGTTTTGGACATGTTTTTATGTTTACTTTTCAATGGATATGTTAGTTTTAAAAGAAAAAATTTTTTCTGACCTTGAAAATTAAAAATTAATTTGCATTTTTCTGTAAAATCGATATTTTTTAACTTTTTTTTATTTAGAAAGAAAGCTCAGCTTTTTTCCTTTTGAAAACGTTTCTACCCAAAGTGGGACTAAAATTATTAATAAATAAAAAATGACATTTTTTTCACGGTAAAACAATGACGCGCCGCGCTCTCGCGCGCTAATAATTAATAAAAAAAGATAAATAATTAAATAATAAATATTAGAATAGATATTAAATGTCAATTCAGTAAAAATTTTTAGAAAATTCAGAAAAATCTGAAAAGAAATTTTGTTTCTGTTTTTTCTAATTATAGAATTTTGACATTTGTTCGCAATATTAGGTCAAAACTAAAACCTTTTTAAATATACCTAACATTCCTCGTTTTAAATTAGTTTCAGAAATTGAATCTAATTTGGGATGAGGATAAGTCAATGAGCCTACTAAATGTTGTGAGAGAATATTTATTTAAAACCAACTAAGAAAGAAAAGAATTGACAATAGTACAAAAATACAATGAGTATAAAAAATCGTACTTCTGGAATAACGATTATTGCAGGTGTTGAAAAACTGGTGATTGTTAACTCGATTTCCGATCTGAAGTGGTTATGAGAAGTAGACACAAAGGAGCCTGTGGTTGGTGTCCTCAGTGGTTGTATATTAGCCTTGTTGTTTACACTAATGGAATTTAGTGTATTGTATTCTTGGGGATTTTACTCTTCTTCCAGACTGTCGCCTCCAAAGCAAATCTCTATGTTTAGAAATTAGAAATACTGTTTCAATATTTGATTTTGAAACTTGAAAACAATTTAATTCTTCTTGGGTTATCACTTATTGCTCGTAGTTAAATAAGTGAATTTACTAATTGTTGTACCGAACTTGGTCTCATAAATATACTTGGGATGTAGTTCAATTAACTTCTAAACTGTATTCTCTTTGTCAAAGATGTTATTAGGTTGATTTCCAAAAAAATACTCTCTACTCTATCGAAGATGCTATCCCTTTTTATATCAAATTTCTAATTTGATTTGCAGGTAGGTGCAGCGATACGTCACTGGACCAATATCAATAGGGTTTTCTTCATTCGCCATGTATTTGGATAGATCTCGCTGGACAATGTAATAATATGTGACATACGCATACACATACACACGTGAATATTATAGAAAATACATAGTTCAATCAAGAATATTAATAAGAAAATACATAGTTGAATCAAGAATATTAAATAAGAAGTTACGGACGTAACAGCAAGAAAAAAAATTTTACCTTGAACAATAATAAGTTTCTTTAAAATAGAGAAATATTTTGGCTAATATATTCAAATTTGTCATCAAATACACTAATTTTTAAATTGTTAGAAATTAAATTTTTCCAAAAATGAATTATTTTCTAAAATTTTAATTAAACACTTTTGAAAATTAAATTTTTTTCAATATTATTATCGTAATATATTTTACAAAATTTAAATTATTTGAATTATTTTTAATGAAATATTTGTAAAAATTGAAACTTTTGAAAGTTAATTAAGTTTTAAAGTTTATGAAAATGTATCTTTTCCAAAATGTAAAATTTAGTTTTCTAGAATGTACTACTTAAAATTTTTAGCAAAATTAATTAATTTTGCTAATTCTGAGAAAGTTCTTCCAATGTTAATAATTATTAAAAAATTTTATTAAATTGTGTCAAAAAATTTTAATTACTGTTAAAAAAAGAGAAATGGAAGATTTTTTTTTAAACTTCATACTGATTATAAACTCTTTTATGTAAAAAAATGCAAGGAAAGTTTAACGTTTTCAAAAAATTTTTATAGTCACTAGATGTCAAAAACTTAAATGTTCGTGCATTTCTAGTTTCATATATTTCTAGCCAAATATAACGAAAATGTAACCAAATTCTTTAATTTTTAGATTTTTCTAAATTTTCTAAAAAATTTTACTGAATTGACATTTAATATCTATTCTAATATTTATTATTTAATTATTCATTATTATTTATCTTTTATTATTAACTATCAACGCGCAAGAGCGCGGCGCGTCATTGTGTTACCGTGAAAGAAAATGTCATTTTTTATTTATTAATAATTTTAATCCCACTTTGGGAAGAAACGTTTTCGATAGGAAAAAAGCTAAGCTTTCTTTCTAAATAAAAAAAAGTTTAAAAAATACCGATTTTACAGAAATATGAAAATTAAAATGAATTCTTAATTTTCAAGGTCAAAAATTTTTTTTTCAACTAACATATCCATTGAAAAGTACACATAAAAATTTTTCTAAAACATATTTTGTGAAATTCACATCTTTCTCTTTAATAGAAATACAAATCTCCAAAGTATAACGTGCAAACGCATGAGGCCTGGATCACTTGGCGTAAAATCCCCCATATTATTAATTTCTCTCTATTCGAATTAGAAAACATAACCTCAAACTGGATTCATTTTTTCTTTATTTTTATTGACCAGACAGAAAAGATTTACTAATTTTAAATAGGAACTTAATTTTTGCAATTATTATTATTATTATAAAAGAATTGGTTAATTTCAAAAATTTTAATTTCAATGTTTAACATGTGTAACTATTTTTGACACTGTTACTGTAAAAAAATAAATAATTTTTTTTGAAATTTAATAATAATTTATTCTTAAAATTTACATATTTAAGAACAATTTTATACAGCAAATAATGATAAAAATTTTGATTAGGCTTGGGATTAAGAAAAGGTTACCGTTTTCTGAATTAAAATCTTACCATAACTTTAAACGAAACGTGTATTAACTCTTCAAATACGTTAAAACTTCATTGTAGGCAGATAATTAGTAAATGTTTTTTATATGTACACGATTTTTTTAATTATATTCGTCAAAAGAAACGACATAGGAATCATTTTTTAATTCGCGAAATAAAGTTTTGGCAGGTGAGGTTATGTTCATTATAGCACTGCGAGCTGAATTCGAGAAAGGCGCTAGACTACAAAAGTGTTTCAAATGCTCTCAGCGGCACTACAGCGCAATGGAACGCAAGAGTGGCACCATGCTAGCGCCACCAAATTTTTCTACTATAGGGTATTGGCCATAACAATTTTGCTAAAAAGTTCCAGCCCGCTGACACCCCGGGGTTATCCATTCTATTATATTAAGTTGGAGAACGACCGACCGACCGACTCACACCGTGCATGGAAAGAAAAGGTTTGGAAGAGATATCCATCAAAATATTGTTGAGCAGAATATTTTTGTGTTATCCAATTCAATGGAAGAGACAATTTTCAGGATGGAAGTACTTTCAATATTCAATGGATGAGGGAGCCATATTATATTGTTGAATCAAATATGGATGTGACATCCATATTCCATAGGCATGGTTGGGCTTACTATTCATACTATATGGCTTTTCACATATGGCTGTCTCATCCACATAAACTTTGGTTGGGAGATCCATAGATAGTTCAAAATTTCGATACATATTGCGCGCAATTCATTATCATGGCATCCTTTTAAAAATGGTCGTCTCAATTTGTCTATCGCGTCGGTTTCCTGTCGCGTTTTACTATGGATTTACTATGGATCACCCAACCATAGATCTTTTTCTGCTCTAACAATATACAGCCAGCCATAGAATATGGATGCAGAAACCTTAACTAAAAATATCCCGCATTTTTCAATATAATATGGCTGTGATATCCATGTATCTGGATGTGTCTACTATTCTTTTTTCTCTGTGTGTTTTATATGGCTAACACTATAAGTAGACAATTTTTCAAAAAAAACGACAAAAATGAGATTTTTTAAAAATTGTAGTTCTTGTAATTTTTAATATTTTTAACTAATATTTTACATTTGTATACTTGAATAGTAATACAGTAAAATAAAAATATAATCTTTACTGTAGTTTGTAAAAAAAGGATTTTTGTCAAGTTGGAGGTGATTTTTATTTTTTGACGAGTTGTAGGTCACAACTGACTGGAGCATTATACTCGTGGAGCATTGAAACGTGTTATTAGAACCTAAAACAATTAGTTTCAGGTCATAGGACCTCTACTTGTTACAATCTTTTAAAGAAATTTAAGTTTAAACTAAAAGACAGGGTCACACAGACCCTGTTATGTGTTTCGAGGGTTAATTGATATTTAGTCACATTGCATATGTAGAAATAAAAAGGGAGGGTATATAAAACGGAAAGTGTATTTGAAAATCAGTCCGTAAAGCTTAATAAGAGTTGTGAAACACTCTCTAAATCTGAATAAGTCAAAACTTTTCCACTTCATAAAATAAGTGCATATACACTTTAAATAAGTGAAATTCAACTTAATCATAAGTGAAATCCCTGGTTAAAAACCCGGACAGATTTCGGACTGATCCGAAACAGTGCGGTTTACGGTCAGGTTTTTGTCACCTGAAATTAATCCGGATAAATCCGAACTCTATACGGTTTGTGAACAACTAATGAATCAGGAGTTGGTCCGATGAAGTCCGAAATTAATCAGTTAATTTTAACTAGTAAATCCGGAAATAATCCGAAACAGTCAAAAACAAGTCCAGACAATTTAGTGAATGTTAATAAAAAATAATTATACAAGTTACACATAATAATTATTATTACTTTATGGTACATTCAACATATTTTTCGATATACCTATTGCAATTTTATTTACATTATAACTTAAAATTTCTAACGCTTAGGGATTCGAACCCCCAGGTGAAAATGATTCGTACGAATTTTGTTCAGAATTCGTTCGGAATTCGTTCAGAAATCGGATTAAATTCCGATAGGAACTCGTGTGGCGTTTTGGAACGTTTCTCGTGCGAATTCCAGGTAGAAAAACGGATACAAAAATAATAAAAAACATTCCACACCGAAATCCGATCGGAATTCTGATAGTAAAATCTATGGAGAATGTTTTGTAGAATTCCGCTAGGAATCCAGTAGTAATTCCGCACGAAATAATTCCTAAAAAATTTTTAAAAATAATTTCCGACCACTAGGTATTCCGAAAAAATTCTGCACGAAATTCGGGAGAATTCCTAAAAAATTTTTTATAAACTTTTTCTAAAAATTCCGCTCGAAATCTGGTGGTAATTATAAGTTTAAGGAGGAATAGTATACCTAATTTAGCCAAAAGTTTGTGATAATTAGGGAAATTTGTAATTTTTTATTTAAGCTATACATCCCAGGAGTAAAAGTCGGACGAATCAAATCATTCTGATACTATGTATTCCAACAGTTTTCGAGTCGCTGATTACGAATCTGAGGTCAGATTTTCAAAATGACAGATCCAATATGGTGGTAAAAATTATGAAAAATTAGGCAAATCATTCTGATACTCAGTATGCTAACAGTTTTCCAGTCGCTGATTACGAATCTGCAGTCAGATTTTTAAAATTTAAAATAGCCGATCCAATATGTTTGTTGAAATTATGAAAAATTAGGCAAATGATTCTGATACTCAGTAATTACGAACTGACTATTGACAATTTTATTTAACTCTTTACCATGGTAACAAAATAAGTGTAAAAAATAATGTCTAGATAGATATTTTTTATTTGTACGAAACTTCATGTATTCAGACAGTCTTTTTTCTTAAACTTGAGTGGACTTCGTTGATGCTGTTGACGTTTTTAAATTTTATTCTCCATTTTCTCATTTATGCTATTTCTTAATTAGAACCTATCTTCAATTATTTTTTGTTAATATTTATTACTTTGTTCCTTCACATCATATTATGTTCGGAATTATTTTATTTTTAAATTGAAGCTTCTCAATGTTTACTGCTTACTTTTTATTGTATCTATTTTGATTTTTAAATTAAAAATAAAAAATATCGAAAGATATTTTGCTGGAAAAATTAGAATATAAAATCATCTGTATACAGCTCTGAAAATTTTGAATCTATCATTTTTGTTATTCATACAACGAATAAAAATGATGTACTCAAACAACTTAACAAAGATCAGCTCGACAACCTCCATTAGTGCAGAAACTGATTCTTAGAAACAAATATCAATACTCAACAAACCCTTCCTTCATGTTCTAACGACCATTTTGAATTTTGAAAGTCCGACCTTAGATTCGTGATCAGCGACTCGAAAACTGTTGGAATACTGAGAATCAGAATCATTTGCCTAATTTTTCATAATTTCGACAGAGATATTGGATCGGCCATTTTGAATTTTTAAAATCTGACTGCAGATTCTTAATCAGCTACTAGAAAACTGTTGGAATACTGAGATTTGCCTAATTTTTCATAATATCGACCGCCATATTGGATCGGACATTTTGAAAATCTGACCTCAGATTGGTAATCAGCGACTCGAAAACTGTTGGAATACTGAGTATCAGAATGATTTGACTAATTTTTCATAATTTCGACCGCCATATTGGATCGTCCATTTTGAATTTTGAAAATCTGACCTCAGATTCGTAATCAGCGGCAAAAATAACCTCGGAGTATAGACTTTCATGAAAATAATTCCTTTTAATATGCATTATAAGAATTTTTGTCGTTTGATCGTCCATATTGGATCAGCCGTTTTAAATTTTGAAAGTTGCAATGCAGATTCTTAACAAGTTTAGGCCTCAGTCGCAAAATATACCTTTAGCAACATTTCTAGAAATTATTTGTGCAAATTTATTTAGTTTTAATGTTCATAACTTTTAAAAAATACGAAAATAACCAAATATAGGCTTTTACAGCACAGACGCCATTTTAAATTTTGGAAATCCGGCAAGGTTTTCAAATTCTGTGATACTTGAAGCTTCATGCCACCAAAGTGCATTCATTTTCATTAAAAATTGACGTGGTTACAGAATTTTGACGCCTCTTACTACATTTTGCCCCACTGCGCGACAGTAGCATATGGTTTTTAAGGATTTATGACAATTTATTTCACATTTTCACTTACAGAGACACTATTATAAGGCGGTGTTTACATGTTTGCGTTCGAACGCTGCGTTTTGCGTTGACTAATGAGATAGAGAAAAAAAGACATTTACTTCTGCCCTTCTTACAATCACTGCTCAACGCAAAACGCAGCGTTTGAACGCTAGCATGTAAACACAGCCTCAGTATTCACACAGTTATTCCGTTTAGCGGACTGCACGATCGTTTCCAGAAAAGTGAAGACAGAAAAATCGGAAGGTAAAGGCCGAAGCAGAATAGAAACGTAATGCCTCGGTCACAGCTAAGTTGCCTGCCTGCGCAGGCAGCCGCAACTGGAGTAACAGAGAGAAAACATAAAATTTGAACTGTCTGACTCTTTTACTCTTAGGTGTTACCATGCAGACAGCCAAGGTGATACCGTACCTTAACCGAAATCATAATTGCAAACCGAAGATTGAGTTAGAGAAGTTATGTTATTGAGTTATTATTATTGAGTTATATTATTTATCTTTCTATATTTGATTTTTCCGTTTACGATTGCGATTCTAGTTACGTTTCTTATTCTTCTTTAAAAGGATATTTACCAATAGTATTATGAAGGTTTATACACAGATAATGTGAAGAGGCATACGAAAATATAGAGGAATATTTAAGAAATGTGAATGAACACTCAAGCAATGTGGAGAAACATACAGGAAATGTGGAGAATCATTTAGGCAATGTGGATAAATATTCAGACGATGGGAAGGAAAAATGTTTACACACATACACATTAAGACGGAAGAAAAATTTTTTGCACATATTGGTGCATGGAGTTGTCAAACACACATTTATACTTCTCGATGTGAAAATGTTTCTATATGGGTGTATAAACATAAATGTGTGTGAAAGCGCAGCGCACATTGGTAGACACATATGTCAAGAAACAGGCGTGTTGTTCGAAACACTTCCGTGTTGTTCGACTAATGAATCGCCTTCGTCGAGCCCTTCCACCCTCAACAGAAAAGACTCACGATCACATTATTTCCTTCTCTTATTCTCTGCTCATCTTTTCTCGTTCCCCGCCCCCTTCCTTCTCCTCTTTATGTTACTTTTCAACCTCTCTTTCTGTATCATCTTCAAGCATTAATGTTGCATCTCTCCGATTCGGGTGTTCATCAATTCTGTCCCATGAGGAAAAGAGTAACCTTTCCTTCTCCATTACCAGGAATGGATTGACGTTGACGCCCCTGCTCCAAGCCGAACTCGGGGAGGTTATGTCGATCACATTTACGCATAAAATTAACTAAAATTTTAATTATAACACGAAGAAAATTCTGATAAGATTCGATTAACTCTATGGAAAAATGTGTGGAATAATTAATTATTAATTAACTATATTAATCTTCATACTCATTCTGTCTGTCACAGTATAAGAGAGAAAGCATGATAAAGAGAAAGAAAGGGAGGTATTGTCTCTCCTTTTAGTTTAGTGTAGGAAGGAAAGAGAGACGAATAGGTAAGATAGTAACGCCTATTTCTTTGGTTTACAGAAGAGCATAATGTTTTCTCCATTCTCCGTGTTAGGTAGAAAGAGAGAAACAGAAATTGGTAGGGGAAGGAACAGTGGGGAATTTCACTTTCAAGCCAAAATACGAAAAGGGCGTCTTATTTACTTATTGGCTAATTATTTTTCTTTTCTCACTCACAGATAGATTAAAGAGTGAAAGAGAGGGAGATCGAGAACGAGGTAAGAGTGAGGGGTTTAAATTTTATCGGTATTCCATAAACCAAATGGACAATTTTTCACTAATTTTTGACCCTCCGCCTCCGGTTGTAGAAAATCGTGAACATTTGGAAAACCCCTCCCCCCTTTACACTTGTCCATGTAGACAATGCACATTTGAAAAATATGTAAGTATTTTCCTTTATGTTACACCTGCATTTTAAAAAGTAATAAAGCTCATTTTTGAACATATTTTAAAGCACGAAATTACAAAAATGATTAACGATTAAAATACTAAATAAACACTATAATTTAATTAAACCTTTTATTTTTTTTAATTATTATATTGTTCTATTGGGTGGATTGGGTCAGAATTGAAAGAGTACAAAAGTTGTTTTGAACATACCAACAATTAAATCCAGATTCTTATACATTGATTTATTGTTTTTATATAATATTCTTAATGGGAAAATTAATTGTCCTTTGATTTTATCAAGCATTAAATTCGCAGTTCTAATAAGGTCTACAAGAAATTGCTTTTTTAACTTAAAATTTCATACAACCAATTATGGCCTAAATGCTGTTTTTTATAGGCTGTGTAAAGAGGGAAATAATGTTGTAAAGAATTATGATATTGACTTGTTTAATACTTCCGAATTTAGCTTTAAGTTACAGTTGCGGAGAATTCTCTTCTCAAATTATTGTTAGCCAGGTCGTTACAATGATATAAACCTATTTGATTGAATGTATTAGACAATTGTTCTGATTATAATTTTAATGTAAGGGCATCAGCCTGTATATTCCTAAATAAATAAATAAATAAATATTAACATCATAGTCAGGGAAACAAAACTTTTTAAGTAAAGTCAGGGAAATGTCAATAAAAAAATTTTTTTTCAGGGAAAGTAAGAAAAATGAGACTTTTTTTCGACTTATAAACAAATCTTTCAAATTAATAAAAATTAGCATCTAATTTTTTAAAATGCAATATTTTCAGTATTTATAATTACACATATTTCCAAAAATCCAAATACATACGAAAATAATATTTCAGAATCATTTTTAACATTTTGGAGAAAACATTTATATTCAAAATTTTTAATTAAAATTCATTAAATAATTAATCAGTTTATTTAAATTATACAAAAAATCTATTAAGGAATTCAATCCTATTTTCAAAAAATTGCATTAAATTTTTTTTAAAACTAATTCGTATAATTGTTTTATAATAATTATTATTTAAGATTTAATTATCTTCGAACAATGTAAATAAAATTTTTTGAATATTTACTTTTTGGATTTATTGAAATTTTTGTTTTGACAAATTATGGCCCTGTTAATAATTAAAATTCTCAAAAAATTTGATCATTTTTATGAATATTTTTTACTAATTCTATTATTTTCAAAAGATTTTACCAAATTTTAATTTTTTGAAGATAATTGAATCTTAAATAGTCATTATAAAACAATTATACTAATTAGTTTTTAAAAATATTTTAATGAAATTTTTCGAAAATAATTGAATTCTTTAAGAGAGTTTCTGTGTAATTTAAAAAAACTAATTAATTTTTTGATGAATTTCAATTAAAAATCTTGAATATAAATGTATTTTTCAAAATGTTAAAAATAATTCTGAATTATTATTTTTGTATGTATTTAGATTTTTGAAAATATATGTAATTGAAGACACTGAAAATATTGAAATTTAAAAAATTAGAAGCAAATTTTCATTAATTTTTATTTTTAATTTTGCTTTTAAAGGTTGTTTATTCTTCAAAAACTGATTTTCAAAAATTGTAACAAAATACTTCAAATAAATAAATTATTTTTTAATTAAATTTTACAAAATTTCAACTATTTAAAAAGATTTTTATTATAGAGATATTTCAAAAATTTAATTAGGTATGTCTTAAAAAATGATTGAAAAACAATTTTTGAATGATTCGTTTATAGTTACTTTTTGCATTATCAAAATCAAAATAACTTGCACTTTTTTACTAAAAATTGTGGTTTTTTTATTGATTGTCTCAATTTTCTTAATTTCCATAAAAAAAATTTTCCTGACATTTCCCTGACTATAGTGTTAATATAATATTATAATAACCCCTTTCTAGTGTATAACGTCTATAGAGGCAAAAATAACACAGCCACACAAAAAAAAAAGTTCTGATCTGGGGGTCTCACTATGTAGACTTTATGTTTTTTGGGTCGCTGAATCCGAATTCGAGGTCCATTTAACCTTATCAGATCAGGATTTTGACATAACCTCAAAAAACCAATATGGCGGACACATTTTTTAAAAGTTCATTGGATTCGCTTGAAATTCGTTACTCGGGGGTTTTTGGGGTCGCTGATTACGATTTTGAAGTCTGATTTCAAAAATTAAAAATGGCGGATCCACTATGGAGGACACGTTTTTGAAAAATTCATCGGATTCGCTTGAAATTCGTTACTCTGGGGTTTTTGGGGTCGCTGATTATGAATTTTGAAAAACCGACATAAGATTCGTAATCAGCGACCTCAAAAACCCCAGAGTAACGAATTTCAAGCGAATCCGATGAATTTTTCAAAAACGTGTCCGCCATAGTGGATCCGCCATTTTGAATTTTTTAAATCAGACTTTAAATTCGTAATCAGCGACCCCAAAAACCCCCGAGTAACGAATTTCAAGCGAATCCGATAAACTTTTTAAAAATGTGTCCGCCATATTGGTTTTTTGAGGTTATGTTAAAATCCTGATCTGATGGGGTTAAACGGACCTCGGATTCGGATTCAGCGACCCAAAAACCATAAAGTCTACATAGTGAGACCCCCAGATCAGAACTTTTTTTTGTGTGGCTGTGTAATTCGTGCCACCAATGTGTATGACCGCTATAGTGGCATCTAAAATGGAAATCTCTGTAATAAATGAAATATGAATATCAATGAATATTCTAAAGTTTTTGGGGTCGCTGAAAATGCTGATTCAGGGGAAATGACAATTCTGTTACATGACAGGTCGGTTAAATGACAATTCTGTTACATAACAATTCTGTTACATAACGGATAAATGACAGGTCGGTTAAATGACAATTCGGTTACATGACGGGTCGGTCAAATGACTGGTCGGTTAAATGACAATTCGGTTACATGACGGGTCGGTCAATTGGCAGACCAGTTAAATGACAATTCGGTTACATGACAAGTCGGTCAAATGACAGCTCGGTTAAATGACGGGTCGGTTAAATGACAATTCGGTTACATGACGGGTCGGTCAAATGACAGGTCGACTATTTGACAGGTCGGATAAATGACAATTCTGTTACATGACAGGTCGGTTACATGCATTTCGGTTAAGCCTTTATTCAAAAGTATCCTTCGTGATTTTAGACGTCTATAAGAAATGTTTACTAAAAAAAATAAAGCAGATGAACATAAACCATGGCTAATTATTATGCTTAAGCTACCTAGGATTCCTGTTAATCTTATAGAAATTAAACCAGTAACTATTAGGCTTATATGAACTACAGATGAGTAGGCTACTAATTTTTTGATATCAATTTGTTTTATACAAATTAAAGAGGTTAATAATGCTCCTAAAAGTCTTAGTGCAGAAACAAAGAAGTTGTAAATTGAGTTTATATGTTCTAAGATAAATATTATTCGTAAAATACCGTATCCTCCTAATTTTAATATAATGGCAGCTAAAATTATTGACCCTGTTACCGGGGCTTCTACATGAGCTTTAGGTAATCGAAGCTTCTATACGTTCAAACTGAGCCCCCCATCCTAAAATTAAAAATAATGTTGGGATTATTCTTGCTTCAAAGAAAATATAAAAAGTAAAGTAACTTATAGACAAGAATGATAGAGTTAAGAAAATTATTAAAGTAATGAATAAAGTTAAATAAATTTTTTTTAAATTTATATTAGATTAAATTAAAATTATTAATCTAAAAATTTAAATAGTTAGTTAAGTTAAATAAAATGAATCTTGGTCAATAAAAATTATTCATATAATTTTTATTGAGGAATATACAGGAATGTAATTTACTAAAAATAAAAAAGATAAAAGAAGGGTTCAATTTAATAAGGATAAAAATATTAAAGGGGTAAAAATAATAGGGCAAAAGGTTAGGATAAAAATTAATTTCATGTAATTTAAATTATAATATTTATTGAATTTAAGGCTCCTTTCCCTTTAAATTGAATAATTATAATTAAAATTGTTAATCCTAAAATTCCTTCACAAATAATAATGGGAATAATAATTATAATAAAGTATTCAAAATTAATTAATAGTAAAATATAAAATATAGTTAAGATTGAGGAGATTACTATAATTTCTAAAGACATTAGGGTTAAAAGTAAATGAGGGTATAAATTTGTGACTAAAAAAATTGAAGTTAGATAGATTATTAAAATTAAAATAGGGGAGGGTATTTAGCTAAATAGTTTATATAAAACTTTAATTTTGTAAATTAAAATAAAATTAAGAATTTTTTAGCTATTTCAAAAAAATAAAAAATAATATTTTTAATCTCCAAAATTAAAGTTTTTATTTAAACTATTTTTTGAATGATGTATAATTTTTGTTTAATTTTAATTTTTATTATTCTTTTAATTCTTGTTAGGTTAGTAAGAATTGAAGAAAGTCACCCTATAATAATAGGGGTGTATATATTTATAATTACTATAATAGTAATTTTAGTAATAAGAGTTATTAAGAAAATAAGGGTTTATTCAATAATTTTTTATATAGTTATAATTTAGGGGATTTTAATTTTATTTCTTTATTTTAATAGGTTTGCCACAGATGGGGTGATTATTATTAGATATATTATTATATTATTATATTATTATTATACAATGTATCAAAAATAGATTATTTTAAAAGGTTAGTTAGGGGGAATGATTCAATTATTGAGATAAAAAATTCTGTTTTAGAAAGGAATTTTGATTCCGTTAATTAATTTATATTAAATTTGATTTAATAATAATTTTTATTTTGTTATATCTTTTGGTTATAGTTGTAAAAATTTTATTTTTATTTAAACCTAAATCTATACGACAAATATTATAATGAAAATAATTTTTTATAAGAGTAATTTAAAAAAAGAATTATTATATTTATTATTATTTATTATTATTATTATTTATTATTTATTTATTAGGGATATGTTTAAGGATTCAAATTTTAAGAGGAATTTTTTTAACAATATATTATAATTCTAGAGTTGATTTAGCATTTGATAGGGTTATTCATATTATTCATGATGTTAATTATGGATGGGTCATTCGATTAATTCATATAAATGGAGCTTTTTTTATTTGTTTATTTATGCATATTGGGCGAGGGTTATATATAAGATCTTACAAAATAATATATCCTTGAGTAAGAGGGAGTGTTATATTTTTAATAATTATAGGAGCTGCATTTTTAGGGTATGTTTTACCTTGAGGACAAATATCTTTATGGGGGGCAACTTTAATTGCAAATTTAGTGTCAGCTATTCCTTTTATTGGGAATGATATTGTTGTTTGGTTGTGAGGAGGATTTAGGGTAGGGCCGCTACTTTAAGACAGTTTTATAGGTTTCATTTTATTTTACCTTTAGTTATTTTAGTTATTGTTTTAGTTCATTTATTTTCTCTTTATATGTATGGGTCTAGAAACTCTTTAGGAGTTTCTAGAGATTTAAATAAAATCCATTTTCATAAATATTTTCTTATTAAAGAATTATTGGTTTTATTAGTTATGGTTATTAGATTATTATTAATTAATTGTTTATATCCTTATGTTTAAGGGGATCCTAAAAATTTTAATTTGGCTAATTCTATAGTTACCCCAATTCATATTCAGCCTGAATGATATTTTGTCTTTGCTTATGCAATTTTACGATCTATTCTTAGGAAGTTGGGGGGGGGTTGTAGCCTTAGGGGCTTCTGTGTTAATTTTATTAGTTTTACCCTTTTTTTGAGGGGGAGTTTATAAGAGAAGTTAATTACTTATTTAATCAGATTTTATATTGATTATTTATTAATTTCTATGTTTTATTGACATGAATTGGTATAAAACCTATTGAGTATCCTTATATGGGCAAATCCATAAAACTTTTGACTTTTAAGAAAAAAAAAATTTTTTTCTTAATTTGTATGCACATAGATGTCACTTTGAATACGTGTTCAAGAATGTTTTAGCACCACAAATTCGTATGCGTGATTCATTTCTAACCCATGCCCCCAATGTTTAACACTTATTATTAACCCCTTCCGGAACTGAAATATTATAAAGTGAATAAAAAATGTGTAAGACCTTCCCATCAATTAAATCAGTTGAAACTTTTTACTCGGAGGTTTTTGGGGTCGCCGCTGGACAATCTAAAGTCGGTTTTTTGAAATTCAAAATGGCGGCTCCATAATGACGGATGACAAATTTAAATAGTTGGATTTTATTGAAACTCGTTATTCGGGGGTCTTTGGGGTCGCTGATAACGAATTTAAAGTTTAAATTTAAATTTAAAATGATTAATTAAACTTTTTGTTTTTTAAGAATTCAACTTCTGAAATTTTAAGCATATTCTTAACTTAATAAAATTGATAGTTTTCAAAATCCTTGAGCGGCATACTTTTTTTTAAATATCTGTAAGGCAATGCTTCGATCACACTATATATGGACTTGTTTAAAGTAAAATTGTAGTTGTGCCTTTCAAAAATGTATAAATTTAAATAAAATCACGATTTGTATTAACATCTTTAAATTGTTTCTACAGGAATACAAATATAGGCACCCTAATGAAAAAGGTCTTAAAATGTTCGATTTTTTATTGTCTATTTACAAACTTATTGAACTTTTATTTTTATTCTACACCGCACTAGGTATTTTCATAAGAAGACGTTTAATTAAATTTTCTTAAAAAGTGTCATCATTCAATCAAACCTTCATATATTTTCTTACAGTCGTAGCACACTAATGGGATAGTAAAAAAAGTTTGAAAACATACGTCTTTTAGCTATTTTCCTTGTAGCTGAATTAATATTTCACACGCCGCAAAAATAAAAACGTTAAAAATGTATACTTTTCTGAGAGTTTCAAATGAAATTTAAGCGTTTTTTCAATTTTAAACTTATAAAATTAATTGACAAATTAATATTTTGTTCTAATACTGTACATAAATGTTGCTTAGTATATAATTTTGGAAAATATGATTAAACAAAAAGTTTCAATCTAAAATAATACGGAGTTTTAAGTGTTCGATTCGAGTATCATAAAAGTTAACAGTTTCGTGGATTTGCCCATAAAGAAATTGGGCAAATCTTATCTGTATTGTGTTTTGTATATTTTTTTTTAAATTATGTAGTTAAAAAAATTGAAATTTGTTTATAGAATAGTTTTATAGTTTATAAAAAATTTTAAATTGCAAATTTAAAGAATTTAGGTTAAATAAAACTTTTAAGTAAATTTATATTTTATATTAATTTATACATTTATTTAAATATATAAAATTTTGATAAAAGTTGATATTTTAATAATATTATTTAGTCATTATTAAATGAATGATAAAGTATTAAAATGTAAAGAAATTTTTAATTTGTAAAATTTTTATTATAGATTAATTAAAGTGCCAGCAATAGCGGTTACACTTTATATATAAAATTAATTTAATTAAATATTAAAGTAAAAACCTTTAAATGATAAATTTAATTAGGGTAAATAAATAGGATAGTGAAATAATTTATTTAATTTAATTTATTTATATAAAATTTAATGTTGTAAAGATTTTATTTTATTAAAATTAGGATTAAAAACCCCCTTTTTTCATTTATTAGCAAGTGAAACTTCAAAAGAAGTTTATTTCAGCTGAACAATAGTTTATATACTTAGACACAATAAACTGGCAAAAAATATTAAAAGAAACAAACAATTATACTAGAAAAATAATATTAATTCATTCATACATAAACAGTTCTATACTTTTAAGTCACAATTTTTAAAAAATGATAAAACAAGCACACAAGCCGCAATATTTGGTTCAGCAATTATAGTTTCTATATTCAGTGGGAGTTGAAGATTAATTTTAAACAACTCTTGTAGTAAGCGTTGTCTTTGTAATTCAAAAAGTTTACATTGCCATATAATATGGTTTAAATCCTCAGTTTCAAAGCCACATTTACAATTAGATTTGACAATTCCTAATCGGTAAAGAGAGGCAGCCAAACGATAGTGATTCGCTCTACATCGGTTTATAGTAGTAACTATTTCTCGTTTTAATTTCTTACGCCAAAACCACGGAAAACGTTTTTCTTTCTAATAGGAAGCAAAATATTCTTTTCCTTTAAAGAGTCCCTGTTCTTGGATAAAAGATCTAGTATGATATAAAGTTTTACTCTTATAACATTCATACAAGTCTGTGAAGGGAATTTGCCCTACACTCATGGTTTCAGCAACTGTAGCAGCCTTAGCCAAACTGTCAACCTCCTCATTTCCCCAAATTCCTCCGTGCGATGGAATCCAGTAAAATTTTAGAAAGTTTAATTTTTTTTTGTAATCTGTAAATACTCTTTTTTTATTTCAAAAACATATGGATTAATTTTAATATTCAAATCGGTGGATTGCAGACTTTGTAGGGCACTTAAGGAATCTGTGAAAATCAGGAAGTTACAATTCTCATGACTCAATACTATGTCCAGAGCATCATTAAGAGCAACACATTCTGCCATAAAAATAGACGCATTACAATTAATTGATTTTTTCAAATAAATATCCAACTCAGGACATATGCAAGCTGATCCTACACAGTGCGAACCAGACATTTTGCTTTCATCAGTATATATTGAAAAAGTAAGAGAGTTCTTTACTATGTCGTTGATAATAATATTCGGATTATTTACAATTTTTAAGTTTTCACCCATACCACTCTCAAAAGGAATTGTCGTTATCAAGGTACTATAATCGTAACAATAGATACTAAAATTTTTTTAAACTTTGATTTATTTAATTGTTGATTCTAATATCGTCATTAGACTGATACTAAGGATTCGTTTAGATTTTTTTGTTTTCTTTTTGAACTTTTGGTGAAAATTTTATAATACCCTACTAGTGTAAGAACCGCTATTGGACAAGACTTTAGAAATAAAACATTCACAAAGAAATTTGACTCTATCCTCAATTAGAGGGAGCTTTGATTCCGCCAATAAAATATTGGTGGGAGTACTTATTCTATATCCAAGAGCAGCTCTTATGGCATCATATTGGATTCTTTCAATCTTCTCGCGATTTTTTTTCTATTTGGAAAATATATAAAACAACCGTAATCAATAATAGGACGAACATAACTTTTAAAAAGAAGCAGAAGAGTTTCTGGGTCAGATTCCCACCAGGTTCCACATAAAAATTTTATAATATTCAGGGAGTTCATACATCTCTTTTGAATAAAGTTTACATGACTTGTGAATGACATTTTATAATCGAAAATTATACCCAAAAAACGGACAGTTTCACTTGATTTAATAATACAGTCATCAATTTTTATGACAACATTTCCGGGCGCAATATTTTTCTTATTGAAATGTATTAAGACTGTTTTACTTGGAGAAAGTTTTAATCCAAGATACAAAAGGTTATTTTTAATAATATTAATAGCCCTTTTTAATGTTGTTTTAGCTCTTTTTAGGAAAGAAAACTTTAAGTAAACAGCTAAATCGTCAGCAAATTGGGAAACCAATACCGTTTTTTGCAAGTCTTTTGTAATGTCTGCAGTGTACAGTATATACAGTATGGGACTAAGAACACCCCCCTGGGGGACACCTTTATAAGCTAATCTGGGAACATTATTAATATGATTAGCAAATAACAATCTTTCATAGGTTATAAATTTAATGAATTTTAAAACACCTTGAGAAATACCCATATCCCCGAGCTTCGATAACAATATGTCACTATCAACATTATCAAATGCCCCCTCCACATCCAAAAAAGCAGCTAAGACCTCTTTGCGTTCGATGAAGGCATCTTCTACTTTTAACGTTAAGTTTGTCAGGTTATCGGTACACGATCTACCTTTTCTAAAACCCTGTTGGTTATCTGGAATTAGATTATTAGTTTCCACCCACCACTGCAGTCTATTTTTAATAAGTGTTTCAAAAAGTTTACAGAAACAGGACGTTAAAGACAGAGGTCTAAAACTTTTACGATCCTCTTTTTCTACAAAATGAATAAAAGTTTGTTTCCATGTGGGAGGATAATCATTTTTATGATACATTTCATTATAAATATCTAAAAGAAGTAGTTTATATTTAATGGGTAATTGCTTTAAAATGTCAAAGTCTATTCCGTCAATTCCGGGGTCAGATTTTGTGTCCTTGGATTTTAACGCAATATTGAATTCTGTAAAATCAAACTGAGAATCTAGGAAAGTGTTATTTTGACAAGATGGGAAATAACTATAGGGTCATTTTGAGCCCAGGGAGGGCTAACTTTATCTAGAGCGTTATTTAATTTATCACTTGACTGCAAATTTTGATTTGAAGAGGAAGGGGTAATTTTAGTCCAACTATTTTTAAAAATTTTACACTTATTCCAAACGTAGGATGTATTTGTACAAAAATTTATGGTTTTAGTAAATTTTCGAAAACTAATCTTTTTCTTTTCTTTAAATGTTTTTTTGACAATTGCAACTGTTTTGTTATATTGAATCAAGTCCTCTAAGTTCTTTGAATATTCCCATTTCCTGAGAGCTGCTCTTCTGAGTCTCTTCAACTTGTCACATTCTGAGTCTCACCAAGGAACAGGATTTTTTATTTTTTAATCTATTTACAGTTATTTTTTTCTAGGAGTACTATATGTGACTGATTTAGTAATTGTGTTTACATAAAAATTATACTTTTCACTAGGAGACAAATTATTGAAAGACTCAGAGAAAAAATTTTCGTATGATGCTTTCAAAATATTGTCAAACTTTACCCAGTTTGTGCCAGTAGACCTTAATTTAAATGATTTTTTTTCATATCTTGATTTCTCAACATTAAACAAAATTCTAATTGGATAATGATCAAAACCCCAAGTCTCCTCATCTACCCCAACATGAAATCTATCCAAAATATCTCGTGATGAAAAAATGAGATCAATATTAGATTTTGTATTTCTATAAGAGTTTATATGTGTATGAGAGTCTTCATTGACTAATATTAAATTTATAGATTGAAATAGTTAGATATGACGGTATTTTAATTTATTTAGAGGAATTTGATGATTAAAATGATATTCCACAATAAGAAATACTTATAAATTTTTCTATTTATATATTTTTATTAAAAAAAAATTTTTTTTAAATAATTTTTAAATTTTTTTATTATAAAAAATTATTTAAATCAATATGTAATTTAAAGATAAGGTTAAATTGAATTACTATAAATTCGTAATTTATAAAAAGTATATTTAAATTATATTTATAAATAGGATTTAAAGGTGAAATTAATTAATTAGTTAATTTGATTCAATTTTAAAATATGTACAAATTGCCCGTCAATTTAGTTTATTAATAAATAGTTAAATTTATTTAAAATTTAGTAAGTCGTAACAAAGTAAATATACTGGAAAGTGTATTTATGCAACACAGCACTGTAATACGCACTTTACGTCACCTGTTTTGCAGGTTGTAAGTTGTTAGCCCGGTGCGAATAATGCTGGAGGGGAGTACACTTTATTTCGTGTTAGTTACATTATAGACCCAATAACCGGGTTATAATGTTACTATTTCTGTACAACAGTTGGATATGATGTAACTAGATGCTGTCAGAGGCACAGTTCCCAGGGACTCTCACCAAGTGCATGCGCATGCGCATTCGCGCTTGGTTAGGGTCCCTGGCAACCAACTCTACTGTCAACTTACCTAACCTAAGATTATTATTATTATTTTTATTAATACATCGAAGCACACAACTAGGTTTCGGGGGGCTTCGCCCCCTGACGCGTCCGGTGGCTTGGGGTATTATTAAATGCGGTTCTTTGAAATGTCAAAAATTATTATTATTCTTTTAAGTTGGTTTTTTGTGGTCGGGGGAAGACCCCCCGAACCCCCCACGCGACTAGACAGGGGCGTACGTTTGAATGTATATCGGTACACTAGTAGTATGTCACATATTATCTCGTTTTTGTCTTCAGGTGTTTGTAAATAAAAAAGTGTTTTCGATCTAAGCTTTTTTTATTACAGTCTGTGTTGCATAAACAGTCGTATGCACCTCGGATCGTATTCATTCTCATGACACTCGTTCTGCGAACATCATGCTCGTTCATAAAGATGAACTTACGATCCTTGGTGCATAATGTACTATTAGAAGTTTAAATAAAAAGATGGTCGGCCACTATGTGTTTAAAATGCGCAAAGATGAGGACGAGCTACTTCATTTGCAAAAACTGCAATTCTGTATAAGTCATAATAAAATTGATCATCTTATTAATATTTTTATTTAATTTTATTAATATTTTAGTGCAAAATTTTTTTTATTTATATTTATTTTTTTATATTGTTTATTGTTATTATTTTGTTATTTCATTAAGTTCCAAACTTATGTGTAAACATAAAGAATCAATTTTCCGTAACTCCAAACATGTTATTTTATTTTTTAACGATTAATGCCCTTTGAATTTTAAACATGGCCGACCTTGACTGTAATGGCCAACCTCGACTACAAATTTTTTTTTTAAATCTTTATAACTTTTTCATTTTAAAACCAATCAATTTACTTTGTACAGAAAATATGTTCCTATTAAACAGGACTTTCCAACCATATACTTCAATTGTCCAAATTCATTTTTAACCCGTTGCCTGTTTGCGACCCAACGTTGGGTCGTGAAAGTTTTAGCAAAATATAGAAATTTGTTATTTAAATAATAAAATAAATTCTTTTATATCATTATTCACATACTATAGGTATCAATGATGCTAGAAAAAGTAATAAATAAATAATTGTTTATTATTTTTAAGTAATATAACAATTTAAAAGATTTTGATGGACATTTTGGGGCAATAAAATGAATATTTTTCCAAACAGCGAAGGGGTTAAAAAAAAGTTATAAACAAAAGTCAAAAAGGTGGCCGAAATAGACTATGTTCCCCTACTTTATTGAAATTAAAAGTTTAAAATTAATTTATAAGTAAAAAATCTTATTAAATTTTAATAGACGAGAAGCCCCTATAAAACTTTATAAATGAAATTGATTTAAATAATATTTATTGGTTTAAATTAAATTATTTATTGTATTGGGAAAATAAAAAATAATTTAATTTTTTTATAAATAATTATATAGATAAATAAAAAAATTAAAAAGAGTGTTTAAGTAAAATTATTAGATTAAGTTACTTTAGAGATAACAGCATAATATTTTTAGAAAGTTCTTATTGATAAAAATGTTTATGACCTCGGGGTTTAATTAAAATAAATATTAAAAGGAGATTTTTAATTATTAAGTCTGTTCGACTGGTTTCTATCTTTAAAATGGGTGTTTAATATTTGTACGAAAGGACTTTATTAACAGTTAATTAAATAATTTTTAAAATTAAATAAAAATAAATATATTAAATTAAGTTAAATTTTTATAATATTAATATGTCATATTAAAGTTATTTAATTAAATAATTTAATTAGTTTAATTTAAAATATAATATTGAAGATATTCAAATGATAAAATTATCTTTAAGTATATAAAATTATATAATATAAATAAAATATATTTTATTTCCAATAAAAAGATTTAGTTAAAAGTAACTACTAGTATAATTAATAGAAACAATCTTTTTGTAAATTAAATTAATTTATAGAAATAATGAAAAATTAGATTTCTAATCTATTAATAAATGGTTAAATTATTATTATTTTTTTTGAGAATTTAATTTATATAATTTAAAAATGATTTTATAGTGTAGTAAAAATTTGTAAAAATTTGTAGCATTTTTTTGAAAAATGTTAATTTTTATATGTAAGAAAAATAGGAAATAAATATCTATTAATAGGTAGGGGGAAACTATAATCATATTTGATTATAATATTAATTAATATTATTTATTAATATTAATTATTATTTTATTTATTAACTGGTTTTCCTCATAGGATTTGGAAGATATTTAAGAAAAAGAGGCAAAAGAAAGATCTTAAAATTTTTAATATAGTATAAAATTTAGAGCTGATAAATATTAAATTTTTAATATATTAAAAAAAATATTTTGTAAAAGAAAATTTAATTTTTATGAAGGGGAATAAAATTTGAGTGTCAATATTAATTTTAATTGAAAATATATGATATTTTTGTAGTGAGTAAAATTATATTAAACACTAATTAAAATGAGAAATTAAATTATTTGTTAGGTTAAAAATTAAATATTTTAATAATATAAAAAAATAATAAGTATTTTGGTATGTGAATAATATATATGTACCTATATTTATATTGATAATTTAAATATTTTTAGAATAAAATTAAGATAACAAGGTTAGTTTTTATGAAAATCAAAAGTTTAATGCTAAATAGAATATCTTAGAAGGTAATAAATTACATCTTGATGGTAGATAATAAAATATTCAATATATAGAGGAATTTAAAATATTACAATTTATAAATTTTTATAATGAAATTACAATGTTTTTTTTAAACTATATTTTAATTAATTAGAAATTAAATTTCAAAAAAATTATTAACATTAATTTACCTCTATTTGGTTTTAATTAAAAATAAATTTAAAAAAAAATAATTTTTAAATGCAAATTAAATGCTTTAAGACTTTAACTATTATTCATTTGGGCTTAAAATATTCAATAAAATAGTGTAAGGTAAATAGTTATAAAAATTAAAGATATTTTATCAAAATTGATAAAATTATTGAAATTAAAATAGTTGGAACTTTTATAAAATAAAATTGAAGGGAATAAAATTTTTAAGTAAAAAAAAGCAAAAATTGTAGATAAACATAGTATAATAAAAGAAATAAAAAAGTATGAATTTTAAGTAAAAAATTTGATTGATAAAACTTTTAAATAAAAATTAATTGTTGGAGGTAATATAATAAAAAAGATTATTAAAATTAAAATTGAAATTTTGTAATAAAATGGGATAAAATTAGAGGTGTGCAAAAAACCCGAAGCGTCGGGTCGGGTCGGGCCGAGCTCGAGCTTTCTCGATGTATCGGGTATCCGAAAATTTCGAGAACTTGAATGTATTCGGGTACTCGAAAATATCGGGTTCCCCGAAATTTTCGGGTACCCGAATCCATTCGGGTTCTCGAAAAATTCTCGAGAACCCGAATGCAATCGGGTCACCCGAAAATTTCGGGTTACCATTAACTATAATTAAATTCTTAAAGAACTATGCGATCAAGTTTGGCATCCTATTTTTGTGTTCACTACAAAAATGAATAATCTTGATTTGATCTTGGCTAACGCATGCTTAAGCGATTTCGAGAACCGGAATGTAGTCAGGTACCCGAATATTTCGAGAACCCGAATGTAGTCGGGTATCCGAAAATTTTGAGAACCCGAATGTGGTCGGGTACCCAAAAGATTTCGGGTATGTAAACAAGCTCGACCCGGCCCGAGCTCGGCCCGAACCCGAACTGACTAAGCCCGACCCGAAAAGTGAAAAGCCCGAAATTACCCGGTCGGGTTTCGGGTTTTGAGCTTTTTGCACATCTCTAGATAAAATGGATGTCATGAATGAAGGGAAGGTTAAAAAAATTAAATATAGATATAGCAATAAATAAAATAATGGAGTAAATTATAAAGTAATTAGATCATATTGAATAATCTCAAATTAATAAATTTAGGAATCAGGTTATTTGATTTATAGATGAGGAACTAATAATAAGTTTTAATAAATTGGTGTCTCGAACTATAAAGAATCTGAAAATTAGATTTAAAATTAAAATTAAGTAAATTAAATTAATTAAATATGAGATTTCTTTAATTGAATTAATGTTATGAAATAAATAGAAAGGTAATATTTTTTGTGAAGTTATTAATAAAAAATTTCTTGATCAATCTATATTAATTAATAAATGTATGTAGGGTGAAGGAACCAGTTGTCGAGTCGACACCAGTTTTCGAGTCCTGGTGACTATTTATGCCCATAAATAGTAAATTATATTAAATACGTAAAAAAAAAATTTTAAAAAAATAATAAAAAAAAAGAAAATAAAAAAAAAATAAAAAAAAATAAAAAAAAAAATAATAATAATAATAATATATAAATAATATAATATATATATAATAATAATACTAATTATTATCTAATAAAAAAAATGTTTTACATTGTAATGTTAAATTGTTTTTCTTAAAAAAATAATTTTATGTGCATTACTCACGAAATCAGAGGAATGACACCATTTGCTATTTTCATTCGTTATGTGACTAGTGTTATTTTACATCTAAAAACAGTATATTTTTTAATATTTAAAAAACTTCTTTAATACCATCAAATTCAGAAGAAAACAAAGAGTATATAACTGTTGATAATTACTTTATATGATTATTTATTAGTTTAAATAAAATTAATACTCGGTAACTGGTACTGAATTTTGATTGCTCTCCAATTGTCGATTTGTTGACTCGAGAAATGGGTTTGGCATATTTTATTATTTGACACCATTTTTCGATTGTCGATTAAAAACGTAAGCATAAATATTATCTGTCATTTTCGTAGATTAATATATGGTTAGGTTTATGTAAACATCATCTAATAACGTAAGAAATGTTCTTTAAATTAAATTTTTGATAGAAATAATTTTCAATTTAAAATTGATTTTTTTGGAAACATTTGTTATGAAATATAATTAATTTCTATTAATTTCTATTATATGACAAAACAAAAACGACAACTGGGTCAAAAAATCGAGCAATTGGTATCTGAGCCTCGACAAATGGTATTTTACAAACAATTTCTTTTATATTAATTATTTAATATATAATTTATTTTTTTTAACGAAATTTTGTCAAGTATAATAGCTTAGATACTCCTCTTACTTAAATCATATTTTTTAATTCACATGGATGGTCTTAATTGTGATTTAAAAATGTGTAAATGTTAAACCTCACTATTTTCTCGACAAATGGTTCCATCACCCTATCATTATAAAAATGGTCAAGTTCTTTTTTTTATTAAAATAGCTAATAAAATTATTATTAGAAATAGGGTTAAATAATTTATTAGAGAGAAAAAAAGTATGGATATTAATATTAAAGATGATCTTAATCTTTAAATTAAAAAATATTTTATAAAAATATCTTTATTAGAAGGGGTGGTTAAAAAGTATAAAATTGGGATAAATGAAATTATATTTATTTCAATTATTAATCAAAGAAATAATAGTATATTGGTTCTTGTACCTAAAAGAATTCTTAAGTTAAGTATAGAAAAAAATAAAGTTAAATTAATATTTATTAATATTTATTTTTATTCATATTTTATTTATGTTTTAAAATAGTAATAAAATAGTAATAAAATAGTTTTATATTTTTGGATAAATTTACAATTTATTACTTTAATCAGACATAATACTTTAATTTTTAATTTAATTTAAAATATTTCATTTACATTAAAAAAATAATTTTTTAATTAAAATTAATCGTGTCAATATATTAATAAGTGATTTTTTTCCTCTAATCATAAAGATATTGGGGTAATATATTTTATATTTGTAATTTGGTCAGGGTTAGTAGGGGCAGGGTTGAGGTTGATTGTTCGGATAGAATTAGGGATGCCTGGGCAATTAAATAATAATGATCAAATTTATAATTCTATTGTTACAGCTCATGCGTTAATTATAATTTTTTTTATGGTGATGCCAATTATAGTTGGGGGGTTTGGAAATTATTTGGTTCCATTAATACTTACAGTTCCAGATATAGCATTTCCACGTTTAAATAACATAAGTTTATGACTTTTATTTCCTTTATAATTTTAATATTGGCAAGAATAATAATTAATCAAGGGGCAGATACAGGGTGAACTGTTTATCTTCCTTTATCTCTTAGAGATAGACATCCTGGGGTTTTAACTGATTTAGTAATTTTTTCATTACATTTAAGGGAAGTATCTTCAATTTTAGGGTCAATTAATTTTATTTCTACAATTATTAATATACGACCTTATTTAATATCAACAGATAAAATTACATTATTTGTGTGAGCAATTTTTTTAACGACTATTCTTTTATTATTGTCATTACCTGTTTTAGCAGGAGAAATTACAATATTATTATTTGATCGAAATTTAAATACTTCTTTTCATGATCCTGTGGGAGGGGGAGGATCCAATTTTGTATCAACATTTATTTTGATTTTTTGGTCATCCTGAAGTTTATATTTTAATTTTACCCGGATTTGGCATAGTTTCTCATATAATTTTTACTGAATGTGGGAAAAAAGGTTCATTTGAAAGGTTAGGTATAATATATGCTATAATTTCAATTGGAGGGTTAGGGTCTATTGTATAAGGACATCATATATTTACAGTTGGGATAGATGTTGATACTCGAGCTTATTACACATCAGTAACAATAATGCGGTTCCTACAGGGATTAAAGTATTTAGGTGATTAGCTACAATAATGGGGGTTAAAGTAGATTTTAGAGTGGTAATAATGTGAGTTATTGGGTTTATTTTTTTATTTTCTTTGCGAGGGATGACAAGGGTTACTTTATCAAATTCTTCTTTAGATATGGTTATGCATGATACTTATTATGTTGTAGCTCATTTTCATTATGTTTTATCAATAGGAGCTGTGTTTTCTATTATTGGAGGGTTTATTTTTTGATTCCCTTTAATTACTAAATTTACTTAAAATTCAAAATGGTTAATAATTCAATTTTTTGTAATGTTTATTGGGGTTAATATAACTTTTTTCCCGCAGCATTTTCTAGGATTAAGAGGGATACCTCGACGATATTCAGACTACCCTGATAGATATTTGATATAGAATATAGTGTCATCTATTGGGTCATTAATTTCAATTGAAAGGATACTTATATTAATTTATATTATTTGGGAGTCTTTTATAGTTGAACTATCTTATATTATATTAAAATGCTTCCTTCGTCCACCAAAAATTTTTCGTTCAACGTTTTCAGCAATATATGAATACTAAAAAAAAGATATATATTATATATATAATATATATATATTATATATATATATATATATATATATATATATATATATATATATATATATATATATATACTAATTTTCACTTAAAAATCCATTTTAAGACGATTTTAAGGGTTTTTTTTAAAGAAAAATTTTTGAAAAAAAAATTTTTTTCAACCCCTTCCAAGTTTGAAAAATTGATAATGAAAGGGGTATAATATTTATACCCCTTCCAACAATACGTTAATTACTCACACATATGAATTCCTAAGAAAATTCTGAATTTTTAACGACGTTGAAGTCCACAACGTTTATCAACGAAAAAAAATATTTTTTTAAATAGAAGATTTAACTAATATAACAGATATCAAAAGAAAAGTCAGAAACACAACAGAAAGCAAATATCAAAACTCAAAATGATAAAAAATTACATTTTTTTACAAACTTAAAATATCAACAATATGTATGCAAACTAGACCAACTTGACAACAACATAAATGTAAAAATTAGAGTTATGAATTGACCAAGGATTTTATTTTTGGTAATGGCTCCTAGTGAGTCTCCTAACATTCCTACACAATTTCAAAAAAAATCGCTGCCCGGAAACTCTCAATTTTTTGACCTAAAAAATCAAAAATGGTTTCTTTTTTGCTATAAAATCACCACAAATTCTAACACAATACTTTCAAATTTTTCTATTTCCGACAGTAATATTTCTTTTTAAATAACTTCATTCTTAAAAAACAATCATACAATTATTGTTATTTATAAATTATTTATTAAATAATTTTATTTAAATATTTCAATATTAATTGCCATTTAAAAGAATTGAGTTTACAATTTTCAAAAATAGATGAACTTCAAAAGGCTTTAATTTGAAATTTCATAAACTTTCAATTTTTAATGAATGTAATTAGAAACTTTAAAAAACTTAGATTTTTTCAAAATTTTAATAGTTCAAATTCTTCTTAAAATTAGTTACATTTATCAATATATCGTCGGTTGGGTGCAGAAAGATGCCAATTCAGACTAATTAACAAATAGAAATTTTTTTTATACAAAATTTTTTTTTCACACAAATTTTTGTTTATTTAAGTAATATATGTCGATTTTGGTAAAAATTATTTTGAATTTAACAATTACCATTGTTATGAACAATTACATGAACAATAATCAAGTTTCTTTGACATTTGTAAACATTTTATGCATTTTTTAAACATAAAATGTTTATATAATATGTACATTCTTTCAAAAACTTTAAAAATTTATTAGCACAAACAATTAATAATTTATTTATAACAAATGTAATTACATTTGTTATAAACAAATTATTTACTTTTTAAACAAATAAATGGCTCTACTTGATTATTGATAACTAGATTATTGTTCATGTAATTGTTAATAACAATGGTAATTGTTAAATTCAAAATAAATTTTACCAAAATCGACATAGATTACTTAAATAAACATAAATTTGTCTGCAAAAAAAAAATTTTTTATAAAAAAGTACAATAGTTATCTATTTGTTAATTAACATTGTTTGCAACAATTTAAATAAATTGTATTATACATTATTATTTGTCTGGTGGTCATGCTAGACTAATTTAAATTGATTCCAATCATCTGCAACGAAAAAATAAAAAAATTAACATGATTTTTTCTAAAAATATTGTAAATTATTAACTTTGAATAACAAAAAAAATATAAACAATTTAAAATTCAAAAATTGGTTTAGAGGAATCTCTTAGAAATTTTATTCCCTTCAATTTAAGACCAAATCCATGAAAATCCGATAAAATTTGTAGGTTCCAGACAATTTTAAACAGTAAATTGTAAAAAATTCCAATGTGCGCGGGGCGAGTTTAACGTCATCATATAAAGCTCTAGAAAGCTGCAGTTTTTAATTAATAACATTTTTCTAATTGAGGTTTTTTTTTTCTCAAAACGGTTTTACACTCGGAGACATTTAAGGAATAGAATAAAATTTTAATTTTTTTGTTAGGACGTGAAGAACATATTTGTTTATTAACATTTTATAAACAAATTATATAAAAAATTATAAAAAATAAAAAAATTTAAAAACAAAAAATATATTCAAATAGTACAATCCAAGACGAAAAAAACCCATATTTTAATTTCAAAATCCGTCAACTGGAACTCGAGAAAAAAAATTTTTAATTAAGCAGTACTAAAAAATTCAACTAATTAATTACTAATTAAATTTTGAAACTCTGCACTGCACTAATTATGGGACGATGATTTCTTGTATGTACGGGTGTCCCAAAATGAATGTACCTATTATGAGACATTTATTTAATTCAATAAGTAATTAGAATTCTATTGACTTATCTCAATAATTTGAATATTAATTATAAAGAATAAAATACAATAAACAAATTCTGGTTTAATAAATAATTATAAAACTAATTTTTCTGGTAGAAGATTAATGCGAAAATACTGAAAATATTTGAGGTTATGTTTGCTGCATATTTCCTGTGTGTCTAATAATAGGGACATGCAAATAATAACCCACACAGCACATGATATTTCCTAAATATTTCCTGAATATTTCACTGAAAGATTGAAATATTTCAGTGCAAGGTTCTTGAAATATTGCTGCAAATTGAAAATGTCCGCCTACGTGAAATATTGATGTGAAAGTTTAGAAAATATTTCATTGAAATATTCCTGCAATATTACACATGACGATTCTGCAATATTCTGAAAATATTTCATAAAATTAAGAAATTTGTTAAACACCTGAAACCAATAGGAATTTTCTGAAATATTTTAAAACCCATAGGATATAATAAGCCAAAAACTACTGCGGAGCTCTACAGGCCATAGAAACTGAGTTCGACCAGTGCGCATAATTAAAGTTGGAAATTTCCAAAATATTTTCTAAACTTTCGCGTCAATATTTCATATAGGCGGACATTTTCAATTTGCAGCAATATTTCAAGAACGTTGCACTGAAATATTTCAATCTTTCAGTGAAATGTTCAGGAAATATCATGTGCTGTGTGGGAAGTGTACCTAATGTGAGACGGCAGTCTGACGAAAAACCTGGCTTACCTTAATTTAAAAGCTAAAATGCAATTAAACATTTCTTATTAAATTAAATGCTATACACAAATAATTTTTCTTATAACGTGTAAAATTTTTTGAAATAAGTAGAAATTTCGTATGACCAATTTTAATTGCACTTATTTTATTTTTTGTAATACTGTCTTATAATAGGGACGAAATTGTAAATTGTCCCATAATTGGGACCTTTACCTTATATTTCTTATTTCTTAATCATAATTCTTAACAATTAACAATTTTCTAATATTTTTTATAAATAAAAAGCATACAAATTTGTATAATTTAGATCAGTCAAACGAAGTTTCTTATAAAAAGCGTATAAAAAACAAAATTTATTTGTTAATCATAACTTTTAAAAAATTTTTTAATTTTACAATTTCAAATATTATTTTATTATAAATCATGAAAAATACCTGCATATTTTCTATTTGTCAAACAATATTTTCTAAAGAAAGAAAACAAAACCGTATGGTTTTGTTTTCTTTTTTTTCAAAAGTCAAACTTCAGATGTGGACAAACAGAATGAATGAATTATATATATATATATATATATATATTAGGGTGGTTCTTATTTTGGAAAAGTTGGAATTTCTTAGGTCGCCGGCCGGAATTTGAATTAAAATGTGAAAAAAATGAGATACCCAAAAGAACAGCCCATTTGATAAATTTTAACCCGTGCCGCAAAAGGGTTAAAGTTTAAATGGGGTTTAACATGGGTTTGGTGCACTTCTGCAAACTTTGTATTATAACTTTTACATTTTTTAAAAATTTGACTTGGGTCTAAGTATTCCCATAGTTTTTCGTACGCTGAACACGAATATGATGTCAAAAATAACTTTTGACAGATACCAGTTGTCAAAAAAGCTGTCAAATTTTGAAGATGAGAATTTTCACGACTTTTACATTAATTTCTACGAATAAAAAAGTTTCTTGTGAATATTTCAGTTTATATTTAGCAAATTTATACCCTTTGACAGTTGCCATCTGTCAAATGAGTCGTCAACTTTTATAAAAATCAGTTTTTAAAGAGTTTTAAATGAATTATAAAAAAAAAACGGTTCTGTAGGTAAATTTAGTTCATATATAGGTATTTAATATATTTTGGCAGTTGACAGCTGTCAATTTAGTAGTCAACTTCTATTAAATAGGATTTTTAAGACGTTCCCAATTACTTCTTATAAATTTTAAAATTTATAAAAAATTATTTCCTCCTCAAAATAATTTTTAAAAAAATTAAACTTAAAAACATATATGTATTAGACAAATTAATACAAAATATAATTTTTTAATTAATTAATTAAATTATGAAAATCAAATATGTAAATACATATAATAAGTTGTACCCAAGTGGCACGTAATAATTAATATTTTTATACTACATATATTTTAAAGTTTATTTGTCTTTAAAAAATTATTTTTAGAAAAAAATATTCATTTAGCAATTTTCGAAGTTTTTTGTGATAATTGATTTAAACCTCTTTGAAATCTGATTTCTATAAAAGTTGACAACTCATTTGACAGCTGGCAACTGTCAAAGGGTATAAAATTGCTAAATATAAACTAAAATATTCACAAGAAACCTTTTTATTCGTAGAAATGAATGTAAAAGTCGAGAAAATTCTCATCTTCAAAATTTGACAGCTTTTTTGACAACTGGTAGCTGTCAAAAGTTATTTTTGACATCATATTCGTGTTCAGCGTACGAAAAACTATGGGAATACATAAACCCAAGTCAAATTTTTAAAAAATGTAAAAGTTATAATACAAAGTTTGCAGAAGTACACCAAACCCATGTTAAACCCCATTTAAACTTTAACCCTTTTGCGGCACGGGATAAAATTTATCAAATGAGCTTTTCTTTTGGGAATCTCATTTTTTTCACATTTTAATTCAAATTCCGGCCGGCGACCTAAGAAATTCCAACTTTTCCAAAATAAGAACCACCCTAATATATATATATATATATATATTACTTATTATTAAATATAATAATCAATAATTCATTCATTCTGTTTGTCCACATCTGAAGTTTGACTTTTGAAAAAAAAGAAAACAAAACATAAAATATATTAAATAAAATATTATAAAATATTATAAAATATTATATTAATAATATATTAATAATATATATATTATTATATAATTATATATATATATTAATTATATTATATATCTTATCTTATATTATATTAAAATGCTTCCTTCGTCCACCAAAAATTTTTCGTTCAACGTTTTCAACAATATGTACACTAAAAAAAAATATATATATATAATATATTACATATATATATATTATAATTATGTGACTGTCCACGAGAAAACAAGGCTTAGGTCCAAAAAATCAATTTTGATTTTTTTATGGTAATCGACAGATTTTATGTTGCTTTTTCAAATGCAAAAGTCAAAAATTAAAAATATCAATTACTTTCGACAATATATCGTTTTAAAGATGGGTACATATGTTAAGCGTAGTTAACCTCAATCGTTGACTCTCCACGATAAAACACGGCTTAGGTCAAAAAAATCAATTTGAGTTTTTATGGTAATCGACAGATTTTATGTTGCTTTTTCAAATGCAAAAGTCAGAAGTTAAAAATATCAATTACTTTCGACAATATATCGTTTTAAAGATGGGTATGTCAAGCGTAGTTAACTTCAATCGTAGTACTTCAATCGCTCGCCCTGTGAAATTCACGTTTGGGAGCTAAGCCTTGTTTTCTCGTGGACAGTCACATATATTATATATATAATATATATATATATATATATATATATATATATATATATATATATATATATATATATATATATATATATATAATATATAATATATAATATATATATTATATATATAGGGTAGAGTGTGGTAAAAAAGCCACATTTTTACTTTTGATGCTGTAAAATCTGTATTTAAAATTTTTTTCTCAAATTTCCAATTGTTATTGAAAGTTTAGTTATTAAGCTTGAAAATTCTTGACGGAAATATTTTTTATCTCATGAAAGGACTAAGTTATAAGAGTTTTACGGAAGCACTGTAAGTGGCTTTTTTGCACCACCTGGTGGGGTGAAAAAGCCACCCTACGATTTTAGCAAAACATGTTATCAATTTAGGTATTTTTATAGTTTTCCTTTATTTATATGACAAATAGTCTTATTTGAAAAATATTTTAATAATTATGAAAGAGTTTTTAGCAAGCAAAATTGAAAATTATATAGAGTTTACCTGTTTTCGATTTGCACTGCCAATTTTTCGTACCTTTTTTAGAAGTTCTCTTTAAGTTTCACCACAGATAACAAATTTCGTTGCAACCGTTTATTCATTGTTTATTTTTTTAATGCACTTTGAACTACTTTTTCGTCGTGTTTAATTTATTTTATTAAATAAACACGAGAAATTTTGTAAAATAAGAAGGTTAGTTTAAATAGAAAACAAGTGAATTTCACAAAATATTCAATGGATTTTTTGCCCTGGCTTTTTTACACCCAAGACTAGTTATTAAAAAATGCAAAAATAAATTGTTAATTCAGTTCAATTTCCAAAAATTAACATTGTATACGTTTTCGGTATACTTTTCTCCTTATGTACAAACATTTATTTTTATTATTCGTTCACTTAATCAGACTGTAATATGTTTGAAAAGTTCACCAAAATGTTTTCAAAAAAGCAACAAAAAATTAAAATTACAATAAAAACAATATTAATCTAGGTACAACATTCAAACTAGATTCAAAAGTTGCGTATTACCTAATAGTATTTATATTCTAAACAGATGATAAATCGGCTTAATAGTTTTTAAATAAAACTCAAATGGCTTTTTTACACCATGTCTTTTTTACCCCACTCTACCCTATACTAATTTTCATTTAAAAATCCATTTTAAGACGATTTTAAGGGTTTTTTTTAAAAAAATTTTTTTTACAACCTCTTCCAAGCTTGAAAAATTGATAATGAAAGGGGTATAATATTTATACCCCTTCCAACAATACGTTAATTACTCACACATATGAATTCCTAAGAAAATTCTGAATTTTTGACGACGTTGAAGTCCACAACGTTTATCAACGAAAAAAATTTTTTTTTAAATAGAAGATTAGCTAATATAATAGATATCAAAAGAAAAGTCACAAACACAACAGAAAGCAAATATCAAAACTCAAAATCATAAAAAAATTACATTTTTTTACAAACTTAAAAACTTAAACTTGACAACAACATATTTAAAAATTACAGTTATGAATTGACCAAGGATTTTATTTTTGGAAATGACTCCTAGTGAGTCTCCTAATCATCCTGGAGAATTTCAAAAAAATCGCCACCCGGAAACTCTGAATTTTTTGCCCTAATAAATCGAAAAATTAGGTAAAAATAGTGAAAAAAAATGGCAAAATTAGAGTTATCAATTGACCAAAAATTTTATTTTTGGTAATGGCTCCTAGTGAGTCTCCTAACATTTCTACACAATTTCAAAAAAATCGCTGCCCGGAAACTCTCAATTTTTTGACCTAAAAAATCGAAAATGGTTTCTTTTTTGCTATGAAATCACCACGAATTCTAACACAAAACTTTCAAATTTTTCTATTTCCGACAGTAATATTTCTTTTTAAATAACTTCATTCTTAAAAAACAATCATACAATTATTGTTATTTATAAATTATTTATTGAATAATTTTATTTAAATATTTCAATATTAATTGCCATTTAAAAAAATTGAGTTTACAATTTTCAAAAATAGATGAACTTCAAAAGGCTTTAATTTGAAATTTCATAAACTTTCAATTTTTAATGAATGTAATTAGAAACTTTAAAAAACTTAGATTTTTTCAAAATGTTAATAGTTCAAATTCTTCTTGAAATTAGTTAAATTTATCAATATATCGTCGGTTGGGTGCAGAAAGATGCCAATTCAGACTAATTAACAATTTTTTCACACAAATTTTTGTTTATTTAAGTAATATATGTCGATTTTGGTAAAAATTATTTTGAATTTAACAATTACCATTGTTATGAACAATTACATGAACAATAATCAAGTTTCTTTGACATTTGTAAACATTTTATGCATTTTTTAAACATTAAATGTTTATATAATATAGTACATTCTTTCAAAAACTTTAAAAATTTATTAGCACAAACAATTACATTTGTTATAAACAAATTATTTACTTTTTAAACAAATAAATGGCTTATTTCGGCAAAAAGAAAAATTATTTTTCTTATGTTAACGAGTTTAAAGTCATGTAAAGCTCTACTTGATTATTGATAACTAGATTACTGTTCATGTAATTGTATTATACATTATTATTTGTCTGGTGGTCATGCTGGACTAATTTAAATTGATTTCAATCATCTGCAACGAAAAAATAAAAAAATTAACATGATTTTCTCTAAAAATATTGTAAATTATTAACTTTGAATAACAAAAAAAATATAAACAATTTAAAATTCAAAAATTGGTTTAGAGGAATCTTTTAGAAATTTTATTCCCTTCAATTTAAGACCAAATCCATTAAAATCCGATAAAATTTGTAGGTCCCAGACAATTTTAAACAGTAAATTGTAAAAAATGCCCATGTGCGCGGGGCGAGTTTAACGCCATATAAAGCTCTACAAAGCTGCAGTTTTTAATTAATAACATTTTTCTAATTAAGGCTTATTTTTTTAAATGGTTTTACACTCGGAGACATTTAAGGAATAGAATAAAATTTTAATTTTTTTGTTAGGACGTGAAGAACATATTTGTTTATTAACATTTTATAAACAAATTATAAAAAATAAAAAAATTTAAAAACAAAAAATATATTCAAATAGTACAATCCAAGACGAAAAAAACCCATATTTTAATTTTAAAATCCGTCAACTGGAACTCGAGAAAAAAATTTTTTAATTTAGCAGTACTAAAAAATTCAATTGTTAATAACTTTTACAAAAAATTATTTTTTGCCTTAATATTTTCAGGGATTCTTCTTAACGATATTAAGAGTCAAAAAAACTATTTTGGTTCAAAAAAAAATTTGTTAGTTTCAGGTGATCCGTTTAAGAAATTCTGACCCATTGAGAAATAAAAATTATGCATAAAATGGATATATTTCTTATTTCTTAATCATAATTCTTAACAATTAACAATTTTCTAATATTTTTTATAAATAAAAAGCATACAATTTTGTATAATTGAGATCAGTCAAACGAAGTTTCTTATAAAAAGTGTATATAAAAAACAAAATTTATTTGTTAATCATAACTTTTAAAAAATTTTTTAATTTTCCAATTTCAAATATTATTTTATTATAAATCATGAAAGATACCTGCATATTTTCTATTTGTCAAACAATATTTTTTAAAGAAAAAAACAAAACGATACGCAAAAGTCAAACTTCAGATGTGGACAAACAGAATGAATGAATTATTCATTATTATATTTAATAATAAGTAATATTATATTTAATTATTGCATATTTTTACTTAAGTAATTCATATTTGGTACAAATAATTATAAATACAACCGAGCGAGCGTTAGCGAGTGAGGTTTATGTCGCTAGTTAGTATTATTTAAAAGTTATTTAATAGTATCAGTAGAGTGACTACATTTAGCTCCTCCTTTAGGGCATTCTTACTTAGAAGGTTCATTACAAATTAAGTAAAAAAATTAAAGAATGATTTATTTTAATATTACAAGATTCAGCTTCTCCAATAATAGAATGAATAATAATATTTCATGATTTTACTTTATTAATTAATTTAATTATTGTAGTTTTAATTTTATGAGTTATTATAAATATTTCTTTAAATAATATAATAGTAGAAAGTCAAGAGATTGAAATTATTTGAACCTATTATTCCTATAATAATAATAGTAATATAATAATATAATATCACTATAATATCACTATAATATCACTTTAGTGATTTTAGGGGTCCCGTCTATAAAAATTTTATATATATTAGATGAGGTTTATTCCCCTTTTTTAACAGTTAAAGTGGTAGGATACCAATGGTATTGGTCTTATGAATATTCTGATTTTATAAGGAAAAGGGTTGATTCTTATATAGTGAAGGATATTTCTTTAAGGAGATTTCGTTTATTAGATAGAACAGAAAATTTAGTGATACCAATAGATGTACAAATTCGATTTTTAATTTCTTCTGAGGATGTAATTCATTCATTTGCGGTTCCTTCAGTAGGGATTAAAGTTGATGCTGTTCCTGGTCGATTAAATCAAGGGAGGGTTAATATATCTTTACCTGGTTTTCATTTGGGGCAATGTTCAGAAATTTGTGGGATAGCTCATAGATTTATACCTATTGTTGTTGAAGGGAGGGAGGTAGAAGATTTTATAGATTATATAGAAGAATTTATTGAAGAATAAAAAAAGGAGGATAATTTTAGTTTAATTAAGTAACTTAAGTTTAAAGTAATAATTTTTTTAATTATTTATAGTAATATTTTTAATACTCTTAGTTAATTCCTCAGATAAAGCCTATATATTGAATATTTTTAATAATGTATTTATGAATTTTATGAATTTATTATATAATTTTAATGAGAGGATTTTTTTCTAAATTTATTTAACAAAAATTTTAAAAAATGAAGTTTTGGTAAGTAAATGAGCTATTAAATGATAATTAATTTATTTAGAGTATTTGACCCTTCTAGAAGAATTGATTACTCTTTAAATTGAGTAAGAATATTGACATTAAGTTTATTTATTCCTAAATTATATTGAGTTTTATCAAGAAAATATTGTATTTTTGAATTTTTAAATTTTGATTACGCTGATTACGAATTCGATTTTAGTTTCCAATAAGTCAAAATGGCGGAACTAATATGGAACAAAATTTTCACTCTATGCAATTGATCCTAATTTTGTGACTCGGTGGTTTTTAAGGTCGCTGATTACGTATACGATGTTTGTTTTCAAAAATTCAAAGCGGCTAATATAATATGGGGAAGAGAAATTGAAAAAAATTTCTATCTACGCTCGCTGGTTGTGAGTCGGTGCAAGTGCTAAAACAGAAGTCAATTGTCAGTGAGCGCTCCTAGGACATTTACCTGACTGGTATTAGAACTGGTATTAGACTATCAATAAATCTCGGTGTCAATCTTTTGACAAAGAAGGAAGAATACTTTAATAAAATAATTCTTCTAATGTGTAATGAATTTATATAAAGTTTTTCTATCGCTTAACTAAACTAATCGAAACAGAAACCATTATTTTGTGATTTGACTTGCTTGGTTGCAAATGTTTGGTATGACTTGTGTACATTTAGTTTTGAGTAGAAAATTATGTGCAATGTTGCCAGACGTTTAAAGAGCTGTTCAATATATTTACACACGGTGGTCTTCAAAAACTTTTAGGTTTACCTAAAATGATACTCACTCAACACATCAGGGCCATCTCGGGACTTTTTGAAAAGTCTACACACATAAGGTATAAATAAATTTTAAAAAAATCTGGCCCAAAGTTAAAAAAAATTAATTTGTTTATAAAAAAAAATTTTTTTAATAAAAAAATAATAAAAAAATTTTTTGTTAACATTTTTTAAAAGTCGAAAGAAAACTAAAGCTTTCATTTTTTGACAACTTTTTTCTAAACTCAATATTTTCGGACTTATAAACTACTAAATATAGGTTACAATTACAAGTCCAAAATTTCGAAAATTCATAACTCGAAAATTTGGACAATTAAACAAAAATAAAAAAATACGTATCTGTTTTTTCGATAAAGAATGTACAAAAAAAATATTTTTGGCCGATTTTAAGAGGTTGACTAAAATCTCACGTAGAATTGCCCATTTTATATATATAAGTTTTTTGTTTTTTTTTCGAAAAAAGAATCAGCTACGATTTTCGGAAATGAAAATTTGGAATCTTGGACCGATTCCAGATAAAACTGCGTTAGCACAATTTTGGCTCATTTTAGGTAAACCTAAAAGTGCTTGAAGACCGCCGTGTACAATATAGCATAGTTTATACTAGTTTAAAAAAGTATGTTTTGTAACCGACTTTCAAATTTTCTTCGCTTATAACAAATTCTTCAAATAATACAGTTTTCCAGCAAACTGAAAATTTAAGGAAATAATTATAAAAATAAAAAAATATTATTATATTTATATCGTGAAACTGCTCAGTATGTTAAATTAAATTTTTCGTTTTCGTGTCTTATGTTTTTTAAAAATTCTTCAAAAAAATTTGTAATCTTTTTCTAATATTTCCGAAGAATAAAAAAACATCTTAAAGTCTTAGTCACATTTTTATATACACACAATGAAATATGGTCTTAAGTATCATAAGAGAAAAACAAAATATCGCGCGCGCTTTAGCGCGCGTAGCTCTGCTACTTGAATTATAATTGTAGGGAAAAAGGAGGACATTAAGCGGGGTACAAAAATAATTACAATACTGGCGGAAATTGTGGAAGCGCATGATTATTCCACAAATGTTATTTGACCGAACTGTCATTTTACCAAATTGCATTTATCCGAACTATTATTTTAACAAAATGTTACTTTTTCGAAACGCCATTTTTACGAATTGACACTTTTGCGAAAAGTCATTTTTGCGAAATATAATTTTTACTAATTGTCATTCTTACGAATCGTTATTGTTCCAAAATGTCATTTTTTTGAATTTTTATTTTTACGAAATGTCTCTTTTGTGAATCACCATTCTTACGAATTGTCACTTTTGCGAAAAGTCTTTTTTGCGAAATATCATTTTTACGAATTGTCATTTTTACGAATAGTTATTGTTCCGAAATGTAATTTTTTCGAATTGTCATTTTTACGAAATGTCATTTTTGCGAATTGCTATTTTTACCAATTGTCACTTTTGCGAAAAGTCATTTTTTCGAATTGACATTTTTGTGAAATTTCACTGTTGCGAATTGTTATTTTTGCGAAATTTTCTATAGTAAACTTATGGCAAATGTGTGTGTGCTATGGCAAATTTTGCAAAAATTACAATTCGCAACAGTGACATTTCATAAAAATGACAATTCGAAAAAATGACGTTTCGGAACAATAACGATTCGTAAAAATGATATTTCGCAAAAATGACTTTTCGTAAATGTGGCAATTTGTAAAAATGTCGATTCGCAAAAGTGACATTTCGTTAAAATAACAGTTCAAATAAATGCAATTCGTTAAAATGACATTTGGGGAATAATCGTGCGCCTCGAAAACGTGCGACCGCTAACACCTCGAGTTATTAAAAAAAACACCCGCACAAAAACAGTGATAACTCCGTCAAAAATGAAGCTAGATGCTTTTTTTAAATTGCAATGGAAAGCTTATTAAATTTCCAATAAAATGATACTGATTTCATTGGCATTGCAGAATAAGGAAGCGAGATATCATGTTATAAACACACAAAAATAATTCTTTTTTTTTTCATTTCTTACTCTGAGTTTGACTCCTTGTAAAATTTAGAAAAGTTGATGAAAAAATAGTTACTTTCACAGACTATTCCTTGTAATCTAAGCTTTAAATAGAGACCAAAAACAGCAAAAAATATGAACGGGTTCCGGAGATATTACAAAAAGAGTCGAACCGTGCGAAGGAAAATTTTCAATCATCGATTTCTCTAATTCGCCGTTAAGTTAGTTGCGTGGCTTTGGACAAAGAGTCGAAAATGAATTTTACCAAGTACCTACTTACTGGGATCCGCTTTTTAAATATTACTATATAATAAATTAAATTAAAAAGTGGATCCCAGTAAGAATGTACTTGGTAAAATTCATTTTCGACTCTTTTTCCACAGCCACGCAACTGACTCAATGGCGAATTAGAGAAATCGATGATTGAAAATTTTGCTTCGCACAGTTCGACTCTTTTTGTAATATCTCCGGAACCCGTTCATATTTTTTGCTGTTTTTGGTTTCTATTTAAAGATTAGATTACAAGGAATAGTCTGTAAAAGTAACTATTTTTGTCATCAACATTTCTAAATTTTGCAAGGAGTCAAAGTCAGGGGAAGAAATGAAAAAAAAGAATTATTTTTGTGTGTTTATAACATGATATCTCGCTTCCTTATTCTGCAATGCCAATGAAATCAGTATCATTTTATTGGAAATTTAATAAGCTTTCCATTGCAATTTGAAAAAAGCATCTAGCTTCATTTTTGACGGAGTTATCACTGTTTTTGTGCGAGTGTGTTTTTTAATAGCTCGAGGTGTAAGCAACAAATAGGCAACAAATTAGAACTTTTTTTACATATAAATATATTTTTGTAAACTTAAAAAGTTAACAAATAAATCCCTCAAAACCAAATTTTGTTTACTTTATTCCCGTGTCTTAAAAAATTTATGAAAAATACCCGAGTCGAACTTTTAGACCTGCTTACCTCTTGGTAAGTATAATTTAATCCTAACCTGCACCTAACAAACCCTTGGTGTTTTTTTGGGCAGTCATCGATTCGCTCCCGTGAGGGGAAGTGGCATTCCCCCACCATGCGGCCAGGGGCCTGAGTTGGGCAGTCATCGAATCGCTCCCGTGAGGAGAAGTGGCATTCTCCCACCATGCGGCCAGGGGCCTGAGTTCGGGGTTCGGAGCGAACGTAGCACAGCGGGACGCCTGGTCCCTTAATCCCTCATTAAGTCATCCTTCCTTAATGACATTCTTTAAAAAATATAAATTTCTCAAATATAAACATATTTAAGTTTGTTTTATTAAATTCAGATCCCTTATTTTATTACGAATCCATACATATGTTGTTTGCCTTAAAAATGTTAATATTTAAAAAAAATTTTAATTTATTATTAACTGACACTCAAATAAATTCATAGTAAATTTGACTTTGAAGCAAATGTATATTTTCTCTGGCAGTATAATCTACTTTTTACTTCAGTTGAATTCTTGAAAAACTTGAGAATTATAATCAGTCAGTTAATAATAAATTTTAAACTTTTTAAATACTAACATTTTTAAGGCAAACAACATACGTAAACCTTACCAATTATCAAATAATTATTTACTGTATCACTTAGGTTTTATCTAAATCAATTTAATGCTATTTGACCCAATAATTGCATCATTTAAAGCAAACACCATTTAACTTAATTTTTAAATTTTAACTTTTTTTTGGTAAACAACATATGTATGAAATTGTGAGAAAGTAAGGAATTTAAATGTGTCAAAGAAAAATTAAAAATGTTACTATTTAACAAATTTATATTTTTATAGAAAAAGTCATTAACAGTTTTCCTTAATGAGCAGTAGATATTCTGAATTTTCAATGTTCATAGATGGGAAAAATCAAAAAACTAAAATAATCTGTGGAGAGATTTTTAAATAAATCCACTTTGAACATTTTTGCGCACGAAGTACGATATTTTGGAAATGGGCAGCTCCATACGAAAAGCAAATGGTGGATCACCGATTTTTCCTAAAGTTTGTAATTTTGTAGTACTTGGGGTACTAAATAACTGTACCAAACAATTTTGCAAAAAAAAATTTTTTTTGCAAGATATTTAGATTTGAAAAATCGGAAACTGAAAAAAATGACTTTTTTTGAGAATTTTTATTTCGAAAACTATTGATTCTACAACAAAAAGTCATTTATTCAAAATTGTAGAGAAAATGCCAATTTTTTATAATATTAAAAAAAAAGTTAAGAAAAATTAATTTTTCAATAATTTGTTTAAACAATAATTTTTTATTGTTAAAAAAAAGAGCAAAGGACATCATGGAATATTCTAGAAAAATTATTTTCTCAAAATTTGAACCTTCCTTAATAAGTGGTTAAATTTTTAAAGAAGTGATTTTTGGTGTTTTTGAGAAAAAAATTTTTGAAGTTTGCACTACGAGTTTTTGTGCGTTGCGCTAACTAAGCAGCGCCTATATCAGTGTATTTTAAAAGATAATATGATCTTTACTGCTCGCCCCTAATACATTTATTAATTATATACATACGTATATATTTTATTATAAACAGTTTAACAATATACTTTTACTTTACTTTTTTTTTTATAAAGGCAGGACTTCAAATATTAGTGAATGAGGAGCATAATACTGCTTTTTAGAATATATCTCAATTCAGTTGTCATTAATTTAGTAGAAATTAGGAAAAAAAAATTCGCCAAAAATATGCAAAATTGACGTTTACGTCCAAGTAATTTAAAATATAATTTACATAACACTATCACCATACCATCATCTTCTCTTATGAACCCATAACTTCAGCTACTCGAAGTTTCAAAACGTTACAGTGGAAATTTTAGGATTTAAAAGGATTTAAGTAAATGTGGGGCATGACATGCCCAACCACATACTCGCCGGGTTAATGCCCATGGGCACAGGAACGCAGGTATAAAAAGTAACTATTGAGATCCTGGCATAGGGTCTAATGATAATTTTTGACTTTAAAAATTAAAAAAAAAAAATTTTTTTATACAATTGGTATAAACAAATGAAGAAAAATTGATTTTCATAAAAAACTGATAGCGCCATTCGATTCGACGCAAAAAACTACTACGAGAACGTATATTACATAATTTAAAAAAAAGACATATTGTTGTAAAAATGTTATTAACGAGGTTCCAGGGATCACAAAATAAGACCAAAGATTCACGGTTTTAAGTAAAGTCACAGATTTATTAATAATGAGCGAAAAAGATTAATTAGATACAAAAATGTACTATTGTCTCAAGCGTCTCTATGAGAACTGAACGAATAAAAAGAAAGACGCCGTAACAGGCGATTAAACAAAAATATAGCGGAAGCAGATGGCACCACCAGATATAAAATAAAACAAGTAATAAAAAGGGAGGCTCAATTTGAATATTTCTAACAAATGTTATAAACAATTAGCCTGCATTTATACTGTACGAGATAGAAGGATTGTTTTTGAAGTTAATAATTTTTTTAAACAAAATTAGTTTAATTAGGAGAGTTTTTGACGTCAAAAATTTTTTAAACAAAATTTTTACCTGAAAAACGATCCTTCTATCTCATACAGTATAAATGCAAGCTAATTGTTTATAACATTTTTGCAACAATATCTCTTTTTTTAAAAATTATGTAATATACGTTCTCGTAGTAGTTTTTGCGTCGAATCGAATGGCGCTATCAGTTTTTTATGAAAATCAATTTTTCTTCATTTGTTTATAACAAATTGTTTAAAAAAATTTTTTTTTAAATTTTTAACGTTAAAAATTATTATTAGACCCTATGCCAGGATCTCAATAGTTACTTTTTATACCTGCGTTCCTGTGCCCATGGGCATTAATGGGTTAAAAAAAGGAAAATAATGTTTATAAAAAAGTTAAAAATATATTGTTAAACTGTTTATAATAATAATATATATACTTATATAATTAATAAATGTATTAGGGGCGAGCAGTAAAGATCATATTATCTTTTAAAATACACTGATATAGGCGCTGCTTAGTTAGCGCAACGCACAAAAACTCGTAGTGCAAACTTCAAAAATTTTTTTCTCAAAAACACCAAAAATCACTTCTTTAAAAATTTAACCACTTATTAAGAAAGGTTCAAATTTTGAGAAAATAATTTTTCTAGAATATTCCATGATGTCCTTTGCTCTTTTTTTAACAATAAAGAATTATTGTTTAAACAAATTATTGAAAAATTAATTTTTCTTAACTTTTTTTTTAATATTATAAAAAATTGGCATTTTCTCTACAATTTTGAATAAATGACTTTTTCTTGTAGAATCAATAGTTTTCGAAATAAAAATTCTCAAAAAAACTCATTTTTTTCAGTTTCCGATTTTTCAAATCTAAATACAGTGAGTTCTCGCGAGTCGTTCAATTCTCGAAAATTTTCAAGATCATAAAACTCACGAGTCGTTCAACGCATAAGCCACGCCTCCAAGGCGATTTCAGGGATGTGTGAAACATATTTATCGCCCCGAAAGACACAATATTCAATGACTTTGGTCCGTTTAAATTACACAGCACTGAGACCGGCGCGCGCATGCTAGAAATTGAACGACTCGTGAATTGGACACTGATCAGCTGTTGAACGACTGGCGAGTTTGAACGACTCGTGAGTTGAACGACTCGCGAGAACTCACTGTATCTTGCAAAAAAAATTTTTTTTTGCAAAACTGTTTGGCACAGTTATTTAGTACCCCAAGTACTACAAAATTACAAACTTTAAGAAAAATCGGTGATCCACCATTTGCTTTTCGTATGGAGCTGCCCAAATATGGCATTGTTTATTTATACGAATAGAAAGGAAAAAATGATATAATTATAATTTTTAAGTGGTAATTCTTTTAAACTTTTATTATTTTAATACTTTACTACTAATAAAATATAAAAATATAACATAATTTAATTATAATTACATCAATTTAAACATATTAAGCATTATATCTGCAAACAGCGCTCAGAAGGTGTTAAGGATAATATTGGGCTGAAGAACGTAACGTTAAAAAATTAACGAATTTAAGACGGGCGTTTTACACGTTTATTAATAAAAGATCAAGTTCTCACTTATGCCATTCGAAAGAGCAACAAAAAGTGAGTTAGGAATGATATCTAAAAGTTTATTCTTTACACCGGAAAAGGGTTAAACTGATCAAAGTGTGAAAATTTAACGGATTCCTCAAATTAAAAATTGACATTACACCTATAAATCGATACGAGATCAAATTCTCTTTTATGCCATTCGAAAGAGCATAAAAAAGGAAATAAGGAATAATATTTTAACCCTTTTTTTGAATACCGCAAAAGGGTTAAATGGATCAAAGTTTAAAATTTTAGCGATTTTTGAAAATTAAAGGACGACATTTTACCTAGAAATCAAAATGAGCTTAAATTCTCTTTTATGCCATTCGAAAGAGCATAAAAAAGTAAATTAGAAATAATATTTTAAGGCTTTTTTTGAATACCGCAAAAGGGTTAAATTGATCAAAGTTTAAAATTTGAACGATTTTTTAAAATTAAAGAACATTTTGACTATAAATCGAGACGAGATCAAATTCTCTTTTATGCCATTTGAAAGAGAATTGAAAAGTAAGAAATAATATTTAACGCTTTTTTTAACACCGCTCAAGCGTTAAATTGTCAAAGTTTAAAATTTTAACAATTTTTAAAAATTAAAAATTGACATTACACCTATAAATCGATACGAGATCAAATTCTCATTTATGCCATTCGAAAGAGCATAAAAAAGGAAATAAGGAATAATATTTTAACCCTTTTTTTGAATACCGCAAAAGGGTTAAATGGATCAAAGTTTAAAATTTTAGCGATTTTTGAAAATTAAAGGACGACATTTTACCTAGAAATCAAAACGAGATCAAATTCTCTTTTATGCCATTCGAAAGAGCATAAAAAAATAAATTAGGAATAATATTTTAAGGCTTTTTTTGAATACCGCAAAAGGGTTAAATTGATCAAAGTTTAAAATTTTAACGATTTTTTAAAATTAAAGAACGTCATTTTGACTATAAATCGAGACGAGATCAAATTCTCTTTTATGCCATTCGAAAGAGCATAAAAAAGGAAATAAGGAATAATATTTTAACCCTTTTTTTGAATACCGCAAAAGGGTTAAATTGATCAAAGTTTAAAATTTTAACGAATTTTGAAAATTAAAGAACGACAATTTACCTACAAATCAAAATGAGATTAAATTTCTTTTATGCCATTCAAAAAAGGATATAAAAGTAAGTATGGAATAATATTTTAACGCTTTTTTTAACACCGTTCAAGGGTTAAATTGATCAATGTTTAAAATTTTAACGATTTTTAAAAATTAAAGAATTACATTTTACCTATTAATCAAATCTAGATCAAATTTTCTTTTATGCCATTCAAAATATAATAAAAAAGTAAGTTAGGAATAATATTTTAACTCTTTTTTTAATACCGCTCAAGGGTTAAATTGATCAAAGTTTAAAATTTTAACGGTTTCTTAAAATTAAAGAACGCCATTTTGCCTATAAATCAAAACGAGATCAAATTCTCTTTTATGCTATTCGAAAGAGCATAAAAAAGTAAATTAGGAATAATATTTTAAGGCTTTTTTTGAATACCGCAAAAGGGTTAAATTGATCAAAGTTTAAAACTTGAACGATTTTTTTAAATTAAAGAACGACATTTTGACTATAAATCGAGACGAGATCAAATTTTCTTTTATGCCATTCGAAAGAGCATAAAAAAATAAATTAGGAATAATATTTTAAGGCTTTTTTTGAATACCGCAAAAGGGTTAAATTGATCAAAGTTTAAAACTTGAACGATTTTTTAAAATTAAAGAACGACATTTTGACTATAAATCAAGACGAGATCAAATTCTCTTTTATGCTATTCGAAAGAGCATAAAAAAGGAAATAAGGAATAATATTTTAACCTTTTTTTTGAATACCGCAAAAGGGTTAAATGGATCAAAGTTTAAAATTTTAACGATTTTTAAAAATTAAAAATTGACATTTCACCTATAAATCGATACGAGATCAAATTGTCTTTTATGCCATTCGAAATATAATAAAAAAAGTAAGTTAGGAATAATATTTTAACCCTTTTTTTAATACCGCTTAAGGGTTAAATTGATCAAAGTTTAAAATTTTAACGGTTTCTTAAAATTAAAGAACGCCATTTTGCCTATAAATCGAGACGAGATTAAATTCTCATTTATGCAATTCGAAAGAGCATAAAAATGTAAATTTGGAATAATATTTTAACCCTTTCTTTGAATACCGCAAAATCTATTTTTCCATAATTTATAAAATATTCTAATCTGTTGTGATATAGAAGTTTTGATCGTTTAAATTAACGAAACATATTTTATTAAAAATGTTTTCATAAAATACTGTCTTCAATAAAATTTAAAAATTGTTATTTTACGTTTATAAACTTTATAATTAATTTATTTTATAGCGACGCAAAATCATTGTAATACAAATTTTATTTAAAGAAAAAAGAAAGAAATTTTTGAAATAAAATAATTTTGCTCAACTTTTCAGAAAAACAAGAAAATAACCTTATATTTAATTATTTTTATTTGCAAATAATGAAAATAATTCGTAAATATATTTATTTAGAATTTCAATATTTTTTAAAAATAATGTTTCTATTTATTTTTACTTATTAATTGCTTTTTTATGAATATTTAAGTTATTTTTATTCGGGAATTTAATAATTCCTGTGAAGTTCGTTGATTTAAAATTGTTTTGTAATTCTTTTATTAACTTTCACTTCATAATATTTTGACATTTATCGAAGTTATAAGTTAATAAATTGTGTAAGGTTTATTTATTTATAAATAAATTGAACAATTTTACTAATATGAATCGCAAAATGGTGTCAAAGGAGTTCTCACACACAGTAGCTGTAGTAATTGCAGATAATATAAAAGAAACTGCATATACGGATGTAAAAAATATTGCAATTGGAGATACAATAGTAAGAAAGGTAAAATAAAACTATTTGATGAAATTGTTAATTCTTTTTTTGCTCAAGAATCATTACGTGCTGTGTAAAGAACTTTATATGTTAATTTCTTTGTAATTTTTACCCCTTTTTCAAACTATTTAGTATTATAAAGAACGTTATAAATTTCCATTTTTTACGATAATTAAATTAATTTAATTCTGCTTCTTGTATAGAACATAATTGTTAAGAATTATGATTTGTCTACATGGTTGCCACATATAAGTAATACAAGGGAAAAATAAATTCATCAAGTAATTCCATGAAAGTAACCTTATTAATTATAATTGACTTCAAAAAGATTTTAGTTGAAAACTTGTAACTTTTCAAAAAAATAAATTTTCAGAAAATTTTAATTGCTGTGGAGAAATTGATAACAATGAAATATCTATTAAAAAATTTTTTAAGTAATTTTTTCTAAAATTCTGAAAAGAATTAAGTCTTTCAGACATATTGATTCCCGTTATTAAAATATTCTATTTTAAAATAGAAATAGTGTATTAAGATATTAATCTTTAGTCAGATTTTTGCAATTGTTGTTAAAGCCAAAAATGCACCCTGGGGCGAAAAGTTAAATGTATTTTTACATGTTGTTAAAATTTGTTTTTATTTTTCGTTTTTTGGGTTTATTTGTTTAAAAATTATTTATTTGACATTAGGCAAGTACTCTGTCAAAAAACAAGACCGTTCACGTGAAATAAACCAAAGAATTTTTTTTTGAAATTTTAATTTATTAACTTTATAACTGTTCTAAAGCTTTTGTTAAATAAACGCAGATCTTTTATTAACTAAATTACTTGTTTACGTATACTTTAACTTATCTACTACTTAACACTTATCAGAAAATAGTTTTAGTAGGCTAAAAATAGAATTTAAGATTTAGCCCCAGCATGGGGCGAAAAGTTAAAAAAAATAAAATTTTCAAAAAGGGACAAATAGGAAAAAGGACTAAAATAGTTATTATCGTATCAAGGGCGCAAAATAGGTGATTGCGACGAGCGATGGCGAGATGAAGTCGTAATCACCTTTGCGCCCATGTTGCGAACATAATTTTTTGTCCTACCTGCACGAAAAGTATGTCATTTCGGGCACCGAGGCTTCGCCTCAGGCGCGAAAATGTCCCCGAGGTCCCGAAATCTCGCCAAAGTCGTAATCACCTTTGCGCCCATGTTGCGAACATAATTTTTTGTCCTAACTGCATGAAAAGTATGGCATTGAGGGCACGAGCGATTAAACGCTTATATTAGTTAAAAATTAAACTATATATAAATGTTAACTCTTTGAAGTCTATAATGATAGAAGTTTTAATATAGAAATAAGAAAACAATGTATTCTGGAAATATAGTAATTGCCAATTTTTATAACCGAAATGTGAACAAAACCGAATGTGTCATCATTTTTTTTAGAGAAAATCGAAAAAAATTGCACATTTTTACAGACAAAATAAAACAAATTGAGAACTTTTGCATTTTTATAGTCAACATAAAAAGAAAGTCGAAAATATCACATTTTAATGAAGAAAATCGAATAATTAACATGCGGGCGCAAAATACTCTTCCCCTACCCCTGGGTAGTAATGAGCTACTTTGCGCCCACTTTAAGTGCCCGAAATGACATACTTTCCGTGCAGGTAGAACAAAAAAATTGTTTATGCCAAATTTAAGCTTTCGCCCCAGTCTCCTCTATTTCATTGAAATAAATTTGAAAGAAGTTTAATACATTACATTTTATGTAATGTTTGAGCCTTCTCACCCGTGTAGAAATTGAAAATAGGATTTGATAAGGCCCTGAATAGACGCCCTTTTATTTAGTGAGGCGCAAACTAGGAAAATTAGTCAGGATCCGTCTAACTTCGTCACGCTTGAAATATCAGGTGATGATGTAGAAAGATAGAGAGGTTCTAACTAGATCGCCCTGTCACTGCTTGAATAGAAAAGCAGAATGTGGGGTTTTAACTAGAGGCCTCTTTAGCGCCTCATTATTTTTTCTAAATACCCAAATAAAAATTTACGATCAATCAACCTGTCACTATCTTAACACTAACACTAACGCATAACTAACACTAACTCGCACGATATGAATCTACTTTCTCATCTCAAATATATTTGTCAAACTAGTTTTTATATTTTAAATTATATTTTAATTTGCGTTTAGAACTATTTCTCTGATTCATGTTTTTTTTATTAAATAATTATCTGTTATTGGTTTATTTTCAAAATTGAAATATTTTCCTATACAGCATTTGAAAGAATGATTCCTAAGCCATAAGAAATGTCTACTGTCAAGTTTTTAAATTGCATTTTAAGATTTTGAAAATGATTGAAAACTTTAAGTATTTTTCATCTCGTGCAGAAATTGAGATATGAGTCTAGAAGGTTCCGTCAGTTCGCCCTATTTCTAGTGAATTGGCGAGTGAAACTGCCCAGTGCCCAAGTAGTTTGTGACATTTAACCGGACCACTATCACATTTAGGGAAAAACTAGCAGAGTCTGACTCCGTTTACACCTTAAATTCAGCCTCGAAAATAGGCTGAAAGTAAGACTTTTTTAGTGTGTCTGGCCTTCCAAACCAAATTTACCACCTTCCACATCTCTCGTACAACTTCCTCCCCAAATTTCAAGCTTTCCCTCCATTCCATCTTCCTCCGCTGCCTTACCCCTTTTTAACCTTTGAATTCCCAAGTGCGAAAACCAACGCGGCCCAACACTGGACCAGTATTGGCAAAGCTAGCATCGAGACTTGGCAGACAATATTGGCCCGACTTTGCGCCGACTCTTGTGGTGTTAACCACGGTTGGACGTCGGCAGCCAGATCTCGGCAGACATTAATGGCCCAATATTGGCAGCAAGATCTCGGCAGATATTAATGGCCCATTATTGGCAGCCAGATCTCAGCAGACATTAATGGCCCAATATTGGCTGCCATTACTCCCCCAGTGTTGACAAAATTAGAAAAAAAAAAATTTTTTTTTATTCAATTAACTAATTAATTTAAAACATTTATACGGCTTATTTCCCTAAATTAAACGCAAACTTACAAATATTTGAAAAATTCTTACCTCTTGCGGGGATCGATACCTGAACCTGACGCACCACAGCCTAACACTCTAACCACTCTGCTACTCTGACGTGAAGTCGAGAAAGCAAAAGGGTTCTTATAAGCTACACTACACTGGCCGATACTGTGCCATTATTGGGCCGAGCTACGCCCCAATACTGGCAATTATAATTTGCCTTCAAAGATACAAAATTTTTGCCATTAAAGTGCCACTAATCTGCCTTTAATGGGCCGATCTTCGTCACATCGTTTTCAATAAAATTGAATTTTAAAAAATTTTAATATGAAAATTCATGCTATGTTTTTAATATTTAATTATTATCTAAAAATTTAACTAGAATCCATTTTGAAATCAATTTTTATTATTAGAAAATTCTACGAGAATTCAATTATTTTAATATAAAAATAAATAATTTTTTGAATAACTAAATGTTTCTTAAAATTGAATTATGAGAATTAAATTTTAAAAATAACATTCATTTATTCAATAAATTTTCTTAATATTTTTGTAGAAAATTCTCAATTTTCGTAAGGAAATAATTTGCATCATTTCTATTTCTTAATTACAATTGCTTTAACAAAAATTCAAAGATTTTTAAAAATAAAGGAAAAAAATGTTTATAAATTCTATTTGTCAATTAGAAAATTTAATTGAAAATCAAACAGAAAATTTTTGAATTCTTAGAAAATAAAGGAAAAGATTTTATTGAATAAAATGTTCTGTTACATTTATTTACGAATTTAATTGTAAAATTATTTGAAAAAATCAATAACTTCTTTTTTAATTAACTATTTAATTAAACTTGTCCAAAAAAATTAATTCTTCAAAATTGCCAGTTGAAAATATAGAAAATTCAAATTTTCAAATATTTTAATTTGAATCCTTTTCAAACTTATTCAACTATTTAAATACAAAATAAATAATTTATTGAATAACTGAATGTTTCTTAAAATTGAATTCTCATAAAAAATGTTATCAAATTAAAATGCCATTAATGTACCTTTAATGGGCCGATCTTCATCACATCACTGGCAATCGAATTTTTCCATTAAAGATTGATCAACTTTGACAATAACGTGCCGTTATTGGGCCAAGCTGCGCCCTAATACTGGCAATTATAATTTGCCATCAAAGATACAAAATGTTTGCCATTAAAGTGCCACTAATGTGCCATCAATGATCCGATCTGCGTCACATTACTGGCAACTGTCTTTTGCCATTAAAGATTGATCAACTTTGACATGAATGTGCCACTATTGAGCCAAGCTACGCCCCAATACTGGCCATTATAATTTGCCTTGAAAGATACAAAATGTTTGCCATTAAAGTGCCACTAATGTGCCATTAATGGGCCGATCTTCGTCACATCACTGGCAAATGAATTTTTCCATTAAAGATTTATTAACTTTGCCAATAATGTGCCGTTATTGGGCCAAGCTACGCCCCAATACTGGCAATTATAATTTGCCATCAAAGATATAAATTGTTTGCCATTAAAGTGCCAATAATGAGTCATTACTGGGCCGATGGTCGGCACATCATTGGCAATTGTCTTTTGCCATTAAAGATTAATCAACTTTGCCGTGAATGTGCCATTATAGGGCCGAGATCTGGCCCAGTCTTAAAAATTTTGAAAATCTGACCATCGGCGCCATCATTGGCCCAGCTATGGGACGTTTTGAACACCAGTAATGGCCCAGTAACTACTGCCAATTCTCGGCAGACATTACTGGACCAATGATAGTCCGTTTTTGCAGTCTTGGCATTTCGCACTTGTGCTCTTGGACACCGGGGTGTCCAAGATGATCCCCCTGGTATGGGCAAGATGATCCGTAGGTTTATCTTACCCCAATTATTGGAAAAGGAGAAGAAATAACGTATATCAATATTAAATATGCTTTAATTAGGTTATAAATGCCTTTGAACACTCACCAAGATTCATTTTTCTATTTTATAATTACGAGGCATTGTCTACAACAAGAAAATTAATAAAATAGATGTAGATTTCAACTTTTTGTTTAAAATAAATTAGTTTTGATAATAAAAACATATAAGAAGCAAGAAAAATTAAATTTTTTATTAATTCTAGAAAATTCACTTTAAGGTAAGACGAAATACATGGGAATCAGGGGGATAGATATAGATCATCTTGTACACCCATTGAGGGATCATCTTGCCCCAAATGCCACTATTTTGTAATTTGTTTGTAACTCAACCTACGAGCTCTGTTATTCCATAATACCAATCAGAACCCTTAGTTGAAGATATACTGAAGCTGTGAGTACAAGAAAAATGGAATTTCATCTGCTACAACAAAAGTTATCTAAGCACAAAGTCAAGCTTTCCTTAGATCAAAAGTATGACATTTTTATTTTTTACAATAGAATTTTTTTAATGACGCGTGTTGTCATGACAGTTTGACTGATTCATAGGTATGTCATTGGCAACGTATTACCGTATTTGCCTAAAAGGTTACGCTAATAGGCTCTCCAAAACTCAAGAGGATCATCTTGCCCCAGGGGATCATCTCGTACACCTTTCCTCTACTTAATTTTTTTACATATTCTAAAATTTCGGGTTTAAAAAAATAGTACAGAATAAAACCTACAATTAATTTACTCCTGCGATTGATACAATTGAAATCTCACTTTTTTAATATTAGTTGCACACGCACAGTCTACGCTTATAAGGGTATTCTTGAATCGATACACATTGTTACTTATCTGCAATAACATTTCAAAATTTTTTTATCATAAAATACAATGACATGAAATATTTTTATATATTTTATTCTTATTATAAATAGTTAAAAAAATCTTATTGGCGTTCTTGGAACATGAACACAAGACTGCATCATTTTCTATTAGACCTTGTAGTAGTCACTACCAACTTTTTTGATATCTAATTTGTTTTGCAACACTTTTTGGTATTCTCATCGTCAACAACTTTAGATTCGGTTTTTTAGTGAAGCATTCTTCGCATATTAACAAATTTCTTCTAATAACTTATTAAAATGAATTAAGATAATTAACTATGAGTCCACCAATTATTTAAAGAAGTTATAATAGTATATTAAGCAACAAGAGGAGAAAGGCAGCCATTTCTTTACGGTGATTTTTGTGACACGAGTGGAGGTCGAGGGCGCCGTAGGCGCCCCGAGACCGGAACGAGTGTCACAAAAATCATTGTAAAGAAATTGGCTGCCTTTATTCTCGTGTTACTTACGATATTTTTTATTCCTAATGCACAAAAGCGGCGATTTCAGATAGCAGACGACAGGGAGTAAAAGTCATTCACTTGTTCGATTTGTATGAAAATGGCGGCCGATTTCTCCCTTGGTCAAGAAAAATGCATGTGAACAGCTAATTTTCTTGCCCTTGGGAGAACACGGCCGCCATTTTCATACGGTCGAAGAAATGAATGACTTTCCTCCCTGTCGGCTGCTATCAGAAAGCGCCGTTTTTGTGCATGTGGGATAAAAAACTAATTTGGATATAGTTAAAAACAAAATTATATGCATGATTTGAAAGACAAAGTTATCAGCTTTACATCACATTAAAGATGAAGACTCTAAACTTAAATGCCAGAGTTGGGCAGCTGAAAAAAATTAAAATTCTATTTACATGTCATCGAAACGCCTGTCTTGGTCTTCTTTGTTAATAATTACATTCTCATCACATGAGAAAGTATTAGTTTTGGTCAAAAATTGACTTTCGCTAATTTTAAGAAATCTCGACGTTTTGGGGTCCCCTGAGTCCGAAAAACATGGACTAGAAAAAGTGTCTGTCCGTATGTCTGTCTTCGTGTCTGTGTGTAGAAACAATGGTGACGGCACGAAAAATCTTGAAAAACTTATCGGATCGTTTTCAAATTCAGAGCACTAAAAGTTGGAGCAAAAATGAAGGGTAACTTCGTTAACTAGATATTTTCGTCAAAAACTACAGTAATTTCAAAATTTTAAAAATTCAATTTTTTCAAATTTCAATATTTATCACTTTATATTACTTTCGATTACACAGAAAAAAATATGTGTTAAATTTGTTGCGTGTAGTTTTCAAATGGTGTTGTTTTAACACAATTTTGGTGTTATTTTAACTCAATTAAAAATGTATATTTATTTAACACCCTCTGGTGTACATTTAATATACTCTAGTGTTATTTTAACACCAATGGAGTGTTAAAATCACAGTGTCGGTTAAAAATGTAGCGTGTCTTTTTTTCTGTGTAGAAAAAAACAAACAACTTTTCTCTACAAAATTTTTTCATAGAAAGTCAAAAAAAATTTTTAAGTTTTTTTATCAGACCACAGACATTTTTTGTGTTCAAAAAATTTCATTGATTTTCTGAAATGTTAAAACTTTTATAAAAATCTGCAGTTCCCAACAAAACAAAAAAACACTTTTAACCCTTTTATTTAAATTGGTTAATTTTTTACATTAACAAAATATAATAACATTTTTTTAAAAATTTAATAACTAAAATAAAAATATTATTCCCAACTTACTTTCTTATGCTCTTTCGAATGGCATAAATGAGAATTTGATCTCGTATCGATTTATAGGTGTAATGTCAATTTTTAATTTTTAAAAATTGTTAAAATTTTAAACTTTGACAATTTAACGCTTGAGCGGTGTTAAAAAAAGCGTTAAATATTATTCCTTACTTTTCAATCCTCTTTCGAATGGCATAAAAGAGAATTTGATCTCGTCTCGATTTATAGTCAAAATGTTCTTTAATTTTAAAAAATCGTTCAAATTTTAAACTTTGATCAATTTAACCCTTTTGCGGTATTCAAAAAAAGCCTTAAAATATTATTCCTAATTTACTTTTTTATGCTCTTTCGAATGGCATAAAAGAGAATTTGATCTCATTTTGATTTCTAGGTAAAATGTCGTTCTTTAATTTTCAAAAATCGCTAAAATTTTAAACTTTGATCCATTTAACCCTTTTGCGGTATTCAAAAAAAGGGTTAAAATATTAATCCTTATTTCCTTTTTTATGCTCTTTCGAATGGCATAAAAGAGAATTTGATCTCGTATCGATTTATAGGTGTAATGTCAATTTTTAATTTGAGGAATCCGTTAAATTTTCACACTTTGATCAGTTTAACCCTTTTCCGGTGTAAAGAATAAACTTTTAGATATCATTCCTAACTCACTTTTTGTTGCTCTTTCGAATGGCATAAGTGAGAACTTGATCTTTTAGGCGGGGCGTTCCAAATGGCGTTCCACGCGCCGAGGCCCAGACTGGCAAAAACACCGAAATGGCGTTCCTAATAAAACATTATTTTTAAAGAGTGTACACTACTTTTAACTTATACAAAGCAATATTTCTATAGTTTAGACATCATGGAACAAGATTATCACAATAAAAATTTCAGTTTTTGGGATTTTCAATGTTTTTTCAAACAATGAAATAGTCAATTTTTACCACTTTTCACCAAATGGCGTTCCACTTTTTTTCAATTTTTACACAGTAAAACTCATATTTTTTATTTAAAAAATATATTTACATACAAAACATTATAATATAATAATGTAATAAGTAAAAAATAAATATAAATAATTAATAAATAAAATTTAATAATTATTAATAATAACAAAAGTGGAACGCCATTTGTTAAAAAGTGTTAAAAATCGACTATTTCAACGTTCAAAGAAACATTGAAAATCTCAAAAACTGAAATTTTCATTGTGATAATCTTGTTCCCTGATGTCTAAACTATAGAAATATTGCTTTGTAGTAGTAAAAAGTAGTGTACACTCTTTAAAAATAAAGTTTTATTAGGAACGCCATTTCGGTGTTTTTGCCAGTCTGGGCCTCGGCGCGTGGAACGCCATTTGGAACGCCCCGCCAGTGAAGTGGTTAATAAACGTGTAAAACGCCCGTCTTAAATTCGTTAATTGTTTAACGTTACGTTTTTCAGCCCAATAGGATAATCCGGGTGATTTTTTTATCTGGGGGAAGAATAACTAAATTTTCTATTTTTTAAATAATGTTTATTTTTTATCGCAAAATTAATCATTTTCAAATAATTAATTTCTATAAACCCTCGTTCGGTCGTATTTCAACTTATACTTATAATATACTTCAACTTATAATATTTTTATTTATTTAAATATTTATTTATATCAAATATGCAATTATTTTAATTTACTTCCTAAATCTGAATTAATAACTTACTACTAATGAAATAGTGCGAATTCGTTTACCAACTGAATTAGTAACTCTTTTTACTAATTTTTAGTAATTTTTTACTAATTTCTAGTGGAAAATTACTAATTTAATTAGTAGAACGTATTTTTTACTATTTAAAATTAGTAAATTTTCTACTAATAATTAATAAAAAACTACTAAAAAATAGTAAAAACAGTTACTAATTCAATTGGTAAATGAATTCGCACTATTTCACTAGTAGAAAACTACTAATTTAGATTAAGAGAGTAAATTAAAATAATTAATTATAAAAAATAATTGCGTATTAGATATAAATAAATAAAAACAAGTATGTTGAATTACAACCGAACTAGGGTTTATAGAAATTAATTATTTAAAAATGTTTAATTTTGCCATAAAAAATAAACATTATTTAAAAAATAGAAAATATAGTTATTTTTCTCCCATATAAAAAATCTTCATATGGAGTCCGTACATTTTGATTTCCTAAAATCTTCCTGGGAAATGAATAAGGTTCCTGCGAATCACCCAGATTATCCTAAACACCTTTTAAGCGCTGTTTGTAGATAAAATGCTTCACATGTTTAAATTGATGTAATTATAATTAAATGATGTTACATTTTTATATTTTATTAGTACTAAAATGTTGAAATAATAAAAGTTTAATAGAATTACCACTTAAAAATGATTATTATATCATTTTTTTCTTCCTATTCATATAAATAAACAATGCCATATTTTCCAAAATATCGTACTTCGTGTGCAAAAATGTTCAAAGTGGATTTATTTCAAAATCTCTCCAGGGTCAAATTTTCTCAGAAAAATCAAAGTTGGTCATGGGTCTTTTAATTTTTGTGAAACTTGGTATAAAGGTAGTGTTTTATGACAGAAGATTTTAGGAAAAACAGATTTTTTAAATTTTTCAAAATTGTGGATTTTACCGGGCATGAAACATTAAAGCACATTTTTTTTGAAAAACGAATAACTTTTATCCATTTAGTTAGATTTTGTTTATATTTTAGGTAATAATAGTTGATTATCTAACAATTTAAAGTGCAATATTAAAGACAAAAAAATCCAAAATTTGCCCGGAAAAAAAGTCAAAAAAAATTTTGATTTCATTTTTTCGGGCATAAGCACCCCTTCGATTTTTTTGTAACTATAATATTTGGATTTGTTATCTTCTCCAGAACTTTTTGCAAAAAAAAATCCCTGGAGACTTTAAAACTAACCGAAATATCGAATTTTTTGTCTCGAGGTGCACAGATTTCGATCTCGCGTAAACACGCCTGAGATGTGCACCAAACGTTCTTAAGCGTGAATTTTCGCATTCTAATATTTTTTTGTTAATTTTTAGTAAAAACGGAAGGTTTAAAAATCAAGTTTTGCAATTACAAATTTGTTTTTAAACAAATTTGAATCTCAAAATGTGTATGTAATATATAAGGGGCAAATTTTCTTAAGTGTACCAATGTCAAAATTGCAAGTTGTTAGATCGGGCTAATATTTTCACAGTATTTAGAACTTTTAATCAGTACTTAAAACCACGAAGTAATTATGAAATTTTATAAAAAAATGTAGGGGGGGGGTTGAAGATTTTGGATCAGTATAAACAGTGAGTTTTATAAAAAATCGTAGCTTTTATATAATAAAGAAAAAAAATTGTGACCTATATGTTTTTGGTAGGTTTTTTTCTGCTCTATCAAATAGTGAGAATTTTTTAAAAAAATTCAAAATTTAACCCTTCTTTTAAAAATTAAAAATTTTTTTGAAAAAAAATTTTTTTTCAACTATACTTCCCGGCTTAATATTTTTTGACATTTTCTAAAGTACATTTTTTTAATTTTTACATTTTTGATGTAAGAAGAGATGATTATTTTTTATCTGAATAATTTTTTATTATTTTAATATCAATATCAAGCGTGATACACGCATAAGGTGTTGAATATTTTATTTAAACAATCGTTGCAAATAACTGAAATATATTTTTTCCAAGTAGAATTATATAAACATTTGTTTTAAAAAAAACTAACACTTTATCTTTATTTTTATTAATATTTATTTGTAAAACGTCAATTTAATCAAAATACTTCATATTGTAAAATATTTTAATTTTTATTAATTAATTAATTAATAATTCAAAAAAAACTTCATTTTTTTCATTTCATAAATTGAAAGTACACATCATAAGCTTTCTTTTGGTACAAGAAAAAAAGGGCTTTTTTAGAAAAAAAATCAAAAAAATTTTTAATTTTCAAAAAAGAGTTAAATTTTGAAATTTAAAAAGAAATTCTCACCATTTGATACAGCAGAAAAAACATATAGGTCACAATTTTTTTTCTTTATTATATAAAAGCTACGATTTTTTATAAAACTCACTGTTTATACTGATCCAAAATCTTCAACCCCCTCCCCCCTACATTTTTTTAATAAAATTTCATAATTACTTGGTGGTTTTAAGTACTGATTCATAGTTCTAAATATTGTGAAAATATTAGCCCGATCCAACAACTTGCAATTTTGACATTGGTACACTTGAGAAAATTTGCCCCTTATATATTACATACACATTTTGAGATTCAAATTTGTTTAAAAACAAATTTGTAATTGCAAAACTTGATTTTTAAACCTTCCCTTTTTACTAAAAATTAACAAAAAAATATTAGAATGTGAAAATTCACGCTTAAGAACGTTAGGTGCACATCTCAGCCGTGTTTACGCGAGATCGAAGTCTGTGCACCTCGAGACAAAAAATTCGATATTTCGGTTAGTTTTAAAGTCTCCAGGGATTTTTTTTTGCAAAAAGTTCTGGAGAAGATAACAAATCCAAATATTATAGTTACAAAAAAATCGAAGGGGTGCTTATGCCCGAAAAAATGAAATCAAAATTTTTTTTGACTTTTTTTCCGGGCAAATTTTGGATTTTTTTGTCTTTAATATTGCACTTTAAATTGTTAGATAATCAACTATTATTACCTAAAATATAAACAAAATCTAACTAAATGGATAAAAGTTATTCGTTTTTCAAAAAAATGTGCTTTAATGTTTCATGCCCGGTAAAATCCACAATTTTGAAAAATTTGAAAAATCTGTTTTTCCTAAAATTTTCTGTCATAAAACACTACCTTCATACAAAGTTTCACAAAAATTGAAAGACCCATGACCAACTTTGATTTTTTTGAGAAAATTTGACCCTCCACAGATTATTTTAATTTTTTGATTTTTCTTATCTATGAACATTGTAAATTCAGAATATCTACTAATTTTCTAGGTGTAAGACCTTTTTATTTAATTTTAGTTAAGGAGCACCGTGTGAGGGTTTGAGGGTCCGAGCGCCCCCGCTGCGAGGGTTGCTCGGGACTCAGTTTCGACTTGATGTGCCGCATGGTGGGGGAAGGCTACTTCCCCTCACGGGACGCAATCGACAACGCCCGTTTTAAGGAGGTAAGCAGGTCTAAATGTTTGACTCGGGTAGGTTCAAAAGAGGCCTCAAAGGTGTCACTCCCCCTTAATCAACAAGGGAACAATGGCAGCCATTTGTTTCCGTGTTGGTTACGATATTTTTTATTCCTAATGCATAAAAGTGGTGAATTCAGATTGCAGACGACATGTACTTGGACTTGTAAGAATATGACGTTAATAAAATTTTATCACATTGTAAAAAATAACGCATGGAGGACCCTAAAGTTTTGAACGTTCATATGAACGAAATTTTTTTTTTTTATTTCTTAACTTTTCTGCAATTATCTTGTTCAGAGTAGTAAATACAACAAATATCAATCACAAAATTATCGAAATTTTAATATTGGGGGTAAAAAACCACCCCTTTCCAAATAACACATATACGTTATAATGAAATGCATATAAGTGTCCAAAATTGCAAAAAGGCGTGAGAATTTCTTTCTCAAAATATTTTTAAAAATTCCTTAAAAATATACCAAGCATTTTACAAAAGGTTAGAACGCGCGGACCCCCCTAAAAAAAGCCACCCTTAATTATAAACCGATAAATATAGCATATAAGTGTCCAAAATTGCAAAAAGGCGTGAGAATTTCTTTCTCAAAATATTCTTAAAAACTCCTTAAAAATGTACCAAGCATTTTACAAAAGGTTAGAACGCGCGGACCCCCTAAAAAAAGCCACCCTTCATTAAAAACCGATAAATATAGCATATAAGTGTCCAAAACTGCCAAAAGGCGTGAGAATTTCTTTCTCAAAATATTTTTAAAATTTCCCCAAAAATGTACCAAGCATTTTCCAAAAGGTTAGAACGCGCGGACACCCCCAAAAAAAGCCACCCTTAATTAAAAACCGATAAAAATAGCATATAAGTGTCCAAAACTGCCAAAAGGCGAGAGAATTTCTTTCTCAAAATATTTTTTTAAATTCCTCAAAAATGTACCAAGCATTATCCAAAAGGTTAGAATTTGCGGACCCTCTAAAAAAAGCCACCCTTAATTAAAAACCGATAAAAATAATATTATAAGAGTCCAAAACTGCCAAAAGGAGTGAGAATTTCTTTATCAAAATATTTTTTAAAATTCCTCAAAAATGTACCAAGCATTATCCAAAAGGTTAGTACGCGCGGACCCCCTAAAAACAAGCCACCCTTAATTAAAAACCGATAAAAATTGCATATAAGTGTCCAAAACTGCCAAAAGGCGTGAGAATTTCTTTCTCAAAATATTTTTAAAAATTCCCCAAAAATGTACCAAGCATTATCCAAAAGGTTAGAACGCGCAGACCCCCCCAAAAAATCCTCCCCTAATTAAAAGACGATTAAAAAAAGACATAAAGGGCCCAAACTAATAGAAGGCGTAAAAATTTATGACTCAAAATATTTTTAAAAATTCTCAATAAATATACCAAACAATTTTCACAAGGTTAGAACGCGCGGACCCCCCCTAAAAAAAGCCACCCCTAATTAAAAGACGATTAAAAAAAGACATAAGGGGCCCAAACTAATAGAAGGCGTGAAAATTTATGACTCAAAATATTTTTAAAATTTCCCCAAAAATGTACCAAGCATTATCCAAAAGGTTAGAACGCGCAGACCCCCCCAAAAAATCCTCCCCTAATTAAAAGACGATTAAAAAAAGACATAAAGGGCCCAAACTAATAGAAGGCGTAAAAATTTATGACTCAAAATATTTTTAAAAATTCTCAATAAATATACCAAACAATTTTCACAAGGTTAGAACGCGCGGACCCCCCCTAAAAAAAGCCACCCCTAATTAAAAGACGATTAAAAAAAGACATAAGGGGCCCAAACTAATAGAAGGCGTGAAAATTTATTACTCAAAATATTTTTAAAATTTCCCCAAAAATGTACCAAGCATTTTCCAAAAGGTTAGAACGCGCGGACCCCCCCAAAAAAAGCCGCCCTTAATTAAAAACCGATAAAAATAGCATATAAGTGTCCAAAACTGCCAAAAGGCGTGAGAATTTCTTTCTCAAAATATTTTTTAAAATTCCTTAAAAATGTACCAAGCATTATCCAAAAGGTTAGAACGTGCGGACCCTCTAAAAAAAGCCACCCTTAATTAAAAACCCATAAAAATAGCATATAAGTGTCCAAAACTGCCAAAAGGCGTAAGAATTTCTTTCTCAAAATATTTTTAAAAATTCCCCAAAAATGTACCAAGCATTATCCAAAAGGTTAGAACGCGCGGACCTCCCCAAAAAAAGCCACCCTTAATTAAAAACCGATAAAAATAATATTATAAGAGTCCAAAACTGCCAAAAGGAGTGAGAATTTCTTTCTCAAAATATTTTAAGAAATTCTCAATAATTATACCAAACAATTTTCACAAGGTTAGAACGCGCGGACCCCCCCTAAAAAAAGCCACCCCTAATTAAAAGATGATTAAAAAAAGACATAAGGGGCCCAAACTAATAGAAGGCGTGAAAATTTATTACTCAAAATATTTTTAAAATTTCCCCAAAAATGTACCAAGCATTTTCCAAAAGGTTAGAACGCGCGGACCCCCCCAAAAAAAGCCACCCTTAATTAAAAACCGATAAAAATAGCATATAAGTGTCCAAAACTGCCAAAAGGCGTGAGAATTTCTTTCTCAAAATATTTTTTAAAATTCCCCAAAAATGTACTAAGCATTATCCAAAAGGTTAGAACGCGCGGACCCCCCCAAAAAAAGCCACCCTTAATTAAAAACCGATAAAAATAGCATATAAGTGTCCAAAACTGCCAAAAGGCGTGAGAATTTCTTTCTCAAAATATTTTTTAAAATTCCTTAAAAATGTACCAAGCATTATCCAAAAGGTTAGAACGTGCGGACCCTCTAAAAAAAGCCACCCTTAATTAAAAACCCATAAAAATAGCATATAAGTGTCCAAAACTGCCAAAAGGCGTAAGAATTTCTTTCTCAAAATATTTTTAAAAATTCCCCAAAAATGTACCAAGCATTATCCAAAAGGTTAGAACGCGCGGACCTCCCCAAAAAAAGCCACCCTTAATTAAAAACCGATAAAAATAATATTATAAGAGTCCAAAACTGCCAAAAGGAGTGAGAATTTCTTTCTCAAAATATTTTAAGAAATTCTCAATAATTATACCAAACAATTTTCACAAGGTTAGAACGCGCGGACCCCCCCTAAAAAAAGCCACCCCTAATTAAAAGATGATTAAAAAAAGACATAAGGGGCCCAAACTAATAGAAGGCGTGAAAATTTATTACTCAAAATATTTTTAAAATTTCCCCAAAAATGTACCAAGCATTTTCCAAAAGGTTAGAACGCGCGGACCCCCCCAAAAAAAGCCACCCTTAATTAAAAACCGATAAAAATAGCATATAAGTGTCCAAAACTGCCAAAAGGCGTGAGAATTTCTTTCTCAAAATATTTTTTAAAATTCCCCAAAAATGTACTAAGCATTATCCAAAAGGTTAGAACGCGCGGACCCCCCCAAAAAAAGCCACCCTTAATTAAAAACCGATAAAAATAGCATATAAGTGTCCAAAACTGCCAAAAGGCGTGAGAATTTCTTTCTCAAAATATTTTTTAAAATTCCTTAAAAATGTACCAAGCATTATCCAAAAGGTTAGAAAACGTGCGGACCCTCTAAAAAAAGCCACCCTTAATTAAAAACCGATAAAAATCTATATTAATAAAACCAGACTTCTGTCTGTACATTGCTCCAATCTTGGAAATTCTTATATATTTTTTCTTCTTGAGACATGAGAATTCGAAAAATGTAAAAAAAAAAATGTCTGTCTGTCTGTCTATCTGTCTGTCTGTCTGTCGTTCTGTCTGTCTGTCTGTCTGTATGCAAAACTTTGTTCGCGCATCACTTGAAAACGGTTCAACCGATTAAAGTGAAACTTGGCAGTCTATTAGGTATTAACGTAACTTAAAATCATAGCCTTATCCGATTAAAAAATATTAATTTGAACGGAAGTTATGACATTTTTTCAAAAAATTAAAAAAATGAAATTTTTTTAATTTTTGTAAAATTGATGCAAAACTATCTATAGCTTACTTTTTCAGATAAATATAACCTTTTTTATAATAAAATTTAAAAAAAGAATTAAAAAAAAGTTTTTTTTCGTTGAATATTGAGTGATTTTTGCATTTATGATAATATTGATATTTTCTAATTAATCTATATATATAAGATGAGAATCGTTTGATACCAAATTTGGCAGATTGTTAGACCTTGACCCAAGGAAGGTTTATGAATTTAAAGATTTGAAAAATATTAATTAGAACGGAAGATATGTAATTTTTTCGAAAAATTCAAAATTAAAAAATTTTCAAATTTTTCATTCTTTTAAAAACTGCTCTTAAATTTCATGTAATTGAGAATTACATGTTATTTAGTCACATTTTACCATAATTTTGCCAAAAATAATATTCTATATCTAAGATGGAAGTATACAAATTTTTTTTTAAAATCGAAAATTTTCAAATTTAATATTTTTTTATGAATTGCATTTAAACCATTTATAATAGAGTATTACACGTTATTTAGTCAATTTTTAGGAATATTTTGGAAAAAAGGTTTATCAATTTAGAGATTTAAAAAATTTTAATTAGAACGGGAAATATCCAATTTTTTCAAAAAATCGGAAATTTCCAAATTTTACATTTTTTAATGGATAGATTTTAAACTTTCCATTTAAAAATGTTTTGAATTTCAAAAAATCGAAAAAAAATGTAATTGAATCAATTACTATGAAGTTTAATTCAGTAGTATTTTTTGGGACTTTGATTAAGATTTTGACGTCAAAATAATACAATTTCAGAATCATTTATTTATCCAATTAATCCAATATTATTTAATTGCAAGAATTTCATAAATATTGAAAATGAATATTGTTTTTTGTTATTAAAATTGTATTGGAGGATGTCAAGAATTGTAAGTCACCTGTGATACAATACAAGCATTATGTTACTGGATAAAATTTAGATGATAAAAAGTTTTGTTATTCTAATTCTAGATTTCACTTTTAGAGATGTTTTGAGCAATGTAAAGACAAAAGTTATAAAACAAAGTATCTACCAACCGGGAAAAACGGTAAATATGCGGGAATTTAATGTGACCGGGAAAAACTGGAAATAAGCCGAGTCAAAATTTAAGCCCTTCTTTCAGCTCACAATATAGGTCTTATTTTAGATTTTAGCAGTCGTAACTTGCGATAAAATTAGTTTGAATTAGACTCTACTATAACTCCAAAAATTGGTGGTTTTGGATTGATTTTCAAAACATTAATTAAAGTACTACAAATTGACAAATATTGTTCTCTGCATTCAAATTAGTTGAAAATAACAAATTTGATAATAAAAAGTCAGTCACTGATTCAAATAGTACAGTGCTTTTTTATTAAAATAGTTAATGGTAACTAATTATAATTTTTTCCGTTCAAAATAAATGCCCGGTTATTTCCCAGTTTTCCAGATTGATAGATAAACTGTTAAATGTATTGGTAGAAACGAAAACCCGTCGAAGACGGGTACGACAGCTAGTAGCATATAAGTGTCCAAAACTGCCAAAAGGCGTAAGAATTTTTTTGTCAAAATATTTTTAAAAATTCCCCAAAAATGTACCAAGCATTTTCCAAAAGGTTAGAACGCGCGGACCCCCCCCTAAAAAAAGCCACCCCTAATTAAAAGACGATTAAAAAAAGACATAAGGGGCCCAAACTAATAGAAGGCGTGAAAATTTATTACTTAAAATATTTTTAAAATTTCCCCAAAAATGTACCAAGCATTTTCCAAAAGGTTAGAACGCGCGGACCCCCCCCCAAAAAGCCACCCTTAATTAAAAACCGATAAAAATAGCATATAAGTGTCCAAAACTGCCAAAAGGCGTGAGAATTTCTTTCTCAAAATATTTTTTAAAATTCCTCAAAAATGTACCAAGCATTTTCCAAAAGGTTAGAACGCGCGGACCCTCTAAAAAAAGCCACCCTTAATTAAAAACCGACAAAAATAATATTATAAGTGTCCAAAACTGCCAAAAGGAGGGAGAATTTCTTTGTCAAAATATTTTTAAAAATTCCCCAAAAATGTACCAAGCATTATCTAAAAGGTTAGAACGCGCGGACCCCCCCAAAAAATCCACCCCTAATTAAAAGACGATTAAAAAAAGACATAAGGGGCCCAAACTAATAGAAGGCGTGAAAATTTATGACACAAAATATTTTTAAAAATTCTCAATAAATATACCAAGCATTATCCAAAAGGTTAGAACGCGCGGACCCCCCTAAAAAAAGCCACCCTTAATTAAAAACCGATAAAAATAGCATATAAGTGTCCAAAACTGCCAAAAGGCGTGAGAATTTCTTTCTCAAAATATTTTTTAAAATTCCTTAAAAATGTACCAAGCATTATCCAAAAGGTTAGAAAACGTGCGGACCCTCTAAAAAAAGCCACCCTTAATTAAAAACCGATAAAAATAGCATATAAGTGTCCAAAACTGCCAAAAGGCGTAAGAATTTTTTTGTCAAAATATTTTTAAAAATTCCCCAAAAATGTACCAAGCATTTTCCAAAAGGTTAGAACGCGCGGACCCCCCCCCCAAAAAAATCCACCCTTAATTAAAAGACGATTAAAAAAAGACATAAGGGGCCCAAACTAATAGAAGGCGTGAAAATTTATTACTTAAAATATTTTTAAAATTTCCCCAAAAATGTACCAAGCATTTTTCAAAAGGTTAGAACGCGCGGACCCCCCCAAAAAAAGCCACCCTTAATTAAAAATCGATAAAAATAATATTATAAGAGTCCAAAACTGCCAAAAGGAGTAAGAATTTCTTTCTCAAAATATTTTTTAAAATTCCCCAAAAATGTACTAAGCATTTTCCAAAAGGTTAGAACGCGCGGACCCCCCCAAAAAAAGCCACCCTTAATTAAAAACCGATAAAAATAGCATATAAGTGTCCAAAACTGCCAAAAGGCGTGAGAATTTCTTTCTCAAAATATTTTTAAAAATTCCCAAAAAATGTACCAAGCATTATCCAAAAGGTTAGAACGCGCGGACCCCCCCCAAAAAGCCACCCTTAATTAAAAACCGATAAAAATAGCATATAAGTGTCCAAAACTGCCAAAAGGCGTGAGAATTTCTTTCTCAAAATATTTTTTAAAATTCCTCAAAAATGTACCAAGCATTTTCCAAAAGGTTAGAACGCGCGGACCCTCTAAAAAAAGCCACCCTTAATTAAAAACCGACAAAAATAATATTATAAGTGTCCAAAACTGCCAAAAGGAGGGAGAATTTCTTTGTCAAAATATTTTTAAAAATTCCCCAAAAATGTACCAAGCATTATCTAAAAGGTTAGAACGCGCGGACCCCCCCAAAAAATCCACCCCTAATTAAAAGACGATTAAAAAAAGACATAAGGGGCCCAAACTAATAGAAGGCGTGAAAATTTATGACACAAAATATTTTTAAAAATTCTCAATAAATATACCAAGCATTATCCAAAAGGTTAGAACGCGCGGACCTCCCCAAAAAAAGCCACCCTTAATTAAAAACCGATAAAAATAATATTATAAGAGTCCAAAACTGCCAAAAGGAGTGAGAATTTCTTTCTCAAAATATTTTAAGAAATTCTCAATAAATATACCAAACAATTTTCACAAGGTTAGAACGCGCGGACCCCCCCTAAAAAAAGCCACCCCTTATTAAAAGATGATTAAAAAAAGACATAAGGGGCCCAAACTAATAGAAGGCGTGAAAATTTATTACTCAAAATATTTTTAAAATTTCCCCAAAAATGTACCAAGCATTTTCCAAAAGGTTAGAACGCGCGGACCCCCCCAAAAAAAGCCACCCTTAATTAAAAACCGATAAAAATAGCATATAAGTGTCCAAAAATGCCAAAAGGCGTGAGAATTTCTTTCTCAAAATATTTTTTAAAATTCCCCAAAAATGTACTAAGCATTATCCAAAAGGTTAGAACGCGCGGACCCCCCCAAAAAAAGCCACCCTTAATTAAAAACCGATAAAAATAGCATATAAGTGTCCAAAACTGCCAAAAGGCGTGAGAATTTCTTTCTCAAAATATTTTTTAAAATTCCTTAAAAATGTACCAAGCATTATCCAAAAGGTTAGAAAACGTGCGGACCCTCTAAAAAAAGCCACCCTTAATTAAAAACCGATAAAAATAGCATATAAGTGTCCAAAACTGCCAAAAGGCGTAAGAATTTTTTTGTCAAAATATTTTTAAAAATTCCTAAAAAATGTACCAAGCATTTTCCAAAAGGTTAGAACGCGCGGACCCCCCCCCAAAAAAAGCCACCCTTAATTAAAAACCGATAAAAATAATATTATAAGAGTCCAAAACTGCCAAAAGGAGTGAGAATTTCTTTCTCAAAATATTTTTAAAAATTCTCAATAAATATACCAAACAATTTTCACAAGGTTAGAACGCGCGGACCCCCCCTAAAAAAAGCCACCCCTAATTAAAAGACGATTAAAAAAAGACATAAGGGGCCCAAACTAATAGAAGGCGTGAAAATTTATTACTTAAAATATTTTTAAAATTTCCCCAAAAATGTACCAAGCATTTTCCAAAAGGTTAGAACGCGCGGACCCCCCCAAAAAAAGCCACCCTTAATTAAAAATCGATAAAAATAATATTATAAGAGTCCAAAACTGCCAAAAGGAGTAAGAATTTCTTTCTCAAAATATTTTTAAAAATTCCCCAAAAATGTACTAAGCATTTTCCAAAAGGTTAGAACGCGCGGACCCCCCCAAAAAAAGCCACCCTTAATTAAAAACCGATAAAAATAGCATATAAGTGTCCAAAACTGCCAAAAGGCGTGAGAATTTCTTTCTCAAAATATTTTTAAAAATTCCCAAAAAATGTACCAAGCATTATCCAAAAGGTTAGAACGCGCGGACCCCCCCCAAAAAGCCACCCTTAATTAAAAACCGATAAAAATAGCATATAAGTGTCCAAAACTGCCAAAAGGCGTGAGAATTTCTTTCTCAAAATATTTTTTAAAATTCCTCAAAAATGTACCAAGCATTTTCCAAAAGGTTAGAACGCGCGGACCCTCTAAAAAAAGCCACCCTTAATTAAAAACCGACAAAAATAATATTATAAGTGTCCAAAACTGCCAAAAGGAGGGAGAATTTCTTTGTCAAAATATTTTTAAAAATTCCCCAAAAATGTACCAAGCATTATCTAAAAGGTTAGAACGCGCGGACCCCCCCAAAAAATCCACCCCTAATTAAAAGACGATTAAAAAAAGACATAAGGGGCCCAAACTAATAGAAGGCGTGAAAATTTATGACACAAAATATTTTTAAAAATTCTCAATAAATATACCAAGCATTATCCAAAAGGTTAGAACGCGCGGACCTCCCCAAAAAAAGCCACCCTTAATTAAAAACCGATAAAAATAATATTATAAGAGTCCAAAACTGCCAAAAGGAGTGAGAATTTCTTTCTCAAAATATTTTAAGAAATTCTCAATAAATATACCAAACAATTTTCACAAGGTTAGAACGCGCGGACCCCCCCTAAAAAAAGCCACCCCTTATTAAAAGATGATTAAAAAAAGACATAAGGGGCCCAAACTAATAGAAGGCGTGAAAATTTATTACTCAAAATATTTTTTAAAATTTCCCCAAAAATGTACCAAGCATTTTCCAAAAGGTTAGAACGCGCGGACCCCCCCAAAAAAAGCCACCCTTAATTAAAAACCGATAAAAATAGCATATAAGTGTCCAAAAATGCCAAAAGGCGTGAGAATTTCTTTCTCAAAATATTTTTTAAAATTCCCCAAAAATGTACTAAGCATTATCCAAAAGGTTAGAACGCGCGGACCCCCCCAAAAAAAGCCACCCTTAATTAAAAACCGATAAAAATAGCATATAAGTGTCCAAAACTGCCAAAAGGCGTGAGAATTTCTTTCTCAAAATATTTTTTAAAATTCCTTAAAAATGTACCAAGCATTATCCAAAAGGTTAGAAAACGTGCGGACCCTCTAAAAAAAGCCACCCTTAATTAAAAACCGATAAAAATAGCATATAAGTGTCCAAAACTGCCAAAAGGCGTAAGAATTTTTTTGTCAAAATATTTTTAAAAATTCCTAAAAAATGTACCAAGCATTTTCCAAAAGGTTAGAACGCGCGGACCCCCCCCCAAAAAAAGCCACCCTTAATTAAAAACCGATAAAAATAATATTATAAGAGTCCAAAACTGCCAAAAGGAGTGAGAATTTCTTTCTCAAAATATTTTTAAAAATTCTCAATAAATATACCAAACAATTTTCACAAGGTTAGAACGCGCGGACCCCCCCTAAAAAAAGCCACCCCTAATTAAAAGACGATTAAAAAAAGACATAAGGGGCCCAAACTAATAGAAGGCGTGAAAATTTATTACTTAAAATATTTTTAAAATTTCCCCAAAAATGTACCAAGCATTTTCCAAAAGGTTAGAACGCGCGGACCCCCCCAAAAAAAGCCACCCTTAATTAAAAATCGATAAAAATAATATTATAAGAGTCCAAAACTGCCAAAAGGAGTAAGAATTTCTTTCTCAAAATATTTTTAAAAATTCCCCAAAAATGTACTAAGCATTTTCCAAAAGGTTAGAACGCGCGGACCCCCCCAAAAAAAGCCACCCTTAATTAAAAACCGATAAAAATAGCATATAAGTGTCCAAAACTGCCAAAAGGCGTGAGAATTTCTTTCTCAAAATATTTTTAAAAATTCCCCAAAAATGTACCAAGCATTATCCAAAAGGTTAGAACGCGCGGACCCCCCCCAAAAAGCCACCCTTAATTAAAAACCGATAAAAATAGCATATAAGTGTCCAAAACTGCCAAAAGGCGTGAGAATTTCTTTCTCAAAATATTTTTTAAAATTCCTCAAAAATGTACCAAGCATTTTCCAAAAGGTTAGAACGCGCGGACCCTCTAAAAAAAGCCACCCTTAATTAAAAACCGACAAAAATAATATTATAAGTGTCCAAAACTGCCAAAAGGAGGGAGAATTTCTTTGTCAAAATATTTTTAAAAATTCCCCAAAAATGTACCAAGCATTATCTAAAAGGTTAGAACGCGCGGACCCCCCCAAAAAATCCACCCCTAATTAAAAGACGATTAAAAAAAGACATAAGGGGCCCAAACTAATAGAAGGCGTGAAAATTTATGACACAAAATATTTTTAAAAATTCTCAATAAATATACCAAGCATTTTCCAAAAGGTTAGAACGCGCGGATTCCCCCAAAAAAAGCCACCCTTAATTAAAAACCGATAAAAATAGCATAAAAGTGTCGAAACTGCCAAAAGGCGTGAGAATTTCTTTTTCAAAATATTTTTTAAAATTCCCTAAAAATGCACCAAGCATTATCCAAAAGGTTAGAACCGGCGCGACCCCCCAAAAAATTCACCCCTAATTAAAAAAAAAGATTAAAAAAAGACATAAGTGCCTCAAATTAACAGAAGGCGTGAAAATTTATTACTCAAAATATTTTTATAAATTCTCAATAAATATACCAAACAATTTCCACAAGGTTAGAACCGGCGCGATTCTCCAAAAAATCCACCCCTAATTAAAATAAAAGATTAAAAAAAGACATAAGTGCCTTAAATTAACAGAAGGCGTAAAAATTTTTGACTCAAAATATTTTTAAAAATTCTTAAAAAATATACCAAACAATTTCCACAAGGTTAGAACCGGCGCGACCCCCCAAAAAGACCACCCTTAATTAAAAAACGAATAAAAAAGCATATAAGTGCCACTAATTAAGAGAAGGCGTGCAAATTTTTATCTCAAAATATTTTTAAAAATTCTTAAAAAATATACCTATTTCCTTAAGGTTAGAATGCTCGCGCGGACTCCCAAAACCCACCCCTAATTTAAAATACTGAAAAACACTATATAAGTGTCCAAAATCGAGAGAAGGTGTTCGGCTTTCTTTCTGCAAATATTTTTAAAAATTCACTAAAAATATACAAATCAATTTCCAAAAGGTTAGAATGCCCGCGCGGACCCTCAAAATCCACCCCTAAATAAAAATACTATATATGAGCCCTAAATTACAAGAATGCGTTCGGCTTTTTATCTAATAATATTTTTAAGGTATTTCTCCGGCTGCTACTCTTGTAAAAATTGATTTTCGATAGATTTTCTTTAAATTTTGAGAAAATGATTCTTCGGGTGACTTTTAAATGTGGTAAAAATTTCAAACCCCTTTGCGATGCTAAATTTTGAGTTATTCAAGTTCAAACTTTCACTTTTACATGCGATTATGTTAAAAATAAAAAATGTCAACCACAATATCTCGTTCTTTGACATGGCAAATGGTTTTTAAATTTTTACCACATTTAAAGGGCACCCAAAGAAACATTTTCTCAAAATTAGAAGAAAATCTATCGAAAATCAATTTTTACAAGAGTAGCAGCCGGAGAACTACCTTAAGAATTTCGTAATATTATACCAAACAGTTTCCCATAGGTGCGATGTGGCGCTCGAAATCCCATAAACCACCTCTAATTAAATTTAAATAATATACATAAGTGCTTTATATTATCAATATTTATAGAAGAATTTTAATTAAAAACATTAAAAGAAGTTGAATTTTGAAGTAATTACAAATGTTTGCAGAAATTGAATTATTTTCAAAAGTAGCGAAATTCTTCTGGAAAATTTAATTATTTCCAAAAATTTGAATAAAATTTATGGTAAAATTTCAATTTGTATTTTCAAAAATTGTTATTAATTCAATGATTTTTGACAAATCTACTACTTTAATAAAATTTTCCAAAAGAATTTAATTATCAAAAAAAATTTTAGTAAAATTTTATTTTAAAATTTCATTGTTTTTAAATAAATAATAAAACTCGTCCCAGATTTTCAATTATTTTTAATACAATTTTAATAGAATTCTTCGAAAAATGAAATTATTCTTAAAAATTTGATTAAAATTCCTCAAAAAAATTCAATTATTTTAAAAATCTTTGCTACAATTTATTTATTAGAATTTAAGTATTATTATCTATAAAGTTTTAATTAAATTTAGGGTAGATGTACCAGTTGTGGCCACTTTAAGCTGTTAGTCGTCTTTTAGTAAGAAAATAGATTTATTAAAGTACTGAATTTTATTATAATTTTTTTATATCATATTTATTGGAGTCAATTATATTGATTTTCAAACTTAATAAAGTTTTTTAGCTATATTTGCTATTAAAAAATAAACAAATTGCTTCAAAAAACCTGTTTCACCAGTAGTGGCCACACCAGCACCACTTGTGGCCACCACTGTCCCAGTTGTGGCCACTGCTTAAAAAAGTGTTATCAGGATATTGAGGAATTATATTTTTTTAATAAATAATTAGAATTAGTAAATCTAACTTGTACAGTAATTAAGTACATTTATAAAAGAAATTAATTAAATTCCATAAATCTTTAATTTATTTAAAATCACAGTTTACTTTTTTAACATGCACTGGATTTTTTTTAAATCTTCCTTCTTCCTTTTATTAACATTTTTGCCTTTAAGAAAAAAAAAGTTTTGTTATTTTACCCACACTTTTAATATAATAATTATAGCATAATTCAAATTAAAAAACTAATTAATTAACTATTACAGAGGATAAATAATTAGAAAATACAACAGCAAGAAATGTATTACTTAAACGTGAAATTATTATTTTTATTCAGTTATTAATTCAATGGAAGTAAAATAAATACTGTCATACTTCAAATTATTTTTCGAAATGAATTCATTTATTAAGATAATTATGATATGAAAACTACTATTAATCAAACTAAAATCATGACAATTTTGCCGATAAAATATATAGTGTGGCCAAAAACGGTGCTTTTATATTTTTGCTGTACCGTTTTTGGACACGGGCTTTTTTACAAATATTTGAGGTTATTATTTTAAAAGCATTGTTTTTATATAAATATTTATCCCCTAGAAATATTGTATAAAAAGAAAAATATGAAAATATTGATATTAATGTCAAAAAACAATCATTTACTTCCCAGTGATATTTCAACTCATCTACTAAAAATTGTACTTATTCGCCACTGTCAAAATATTTGTACAGTTATGTGTGTTTTTAAATTAAATCAGCTGAATTTCTGTCAAAAACAAGTGAACACAGTGTTGCCTACTTATTTTAGAATTTTATGAAAGTATTTATAATTCACTAGTAACTATAAAAACTTCAATAATGCCAAAATAAATCTGAAAGTGGCCACAACCGGTGCAGTGGCCACAAACGGTACATCTACCCTATTCAAAAAATTAAATTATTTTTAAAAATTTTTAATGAAATTCTTTGTAATAATTCCATTTTTTCAAAATAATTTTAATGGAATTCTTCGTTGAAATTTTAATAATGGCAAAATTTCAGTTATTTTTAAAAACTCTTATAAAATTCATTGGAGAAATTAAATTATTTTTAATTAAAATTTTAATTATATTTCCGAAAAATGAACTTATTTTTAAAAATTTTATTAAAATTTGTGAAGAGAATTCAATTATTTAAAAATTTGTTTATTAAATTCTTTATGAAAATTAAATTTTAAGAAACATTCAATCATTTAATAGGATATTTATTTTTTGTATTTAAATAATTTAATTCTATGTATTTTTTTTAGTAAATATTGATTTAAAAATGAATTTCAGTTAAGATATTAGATTATTATTGAATATTAAAAGCAATGTAGCGTAAATTTTTAGAAATAATTGAATTTTGAAAAGGTTTCAAATTAAAATTTTGGAAAATTTGAACTTTCCATACTTTTAACTAACAATTCTGAAGAATTAATTTTTTTAACCTTTAAACTGCTACGTGCTGAAAAATCACGCTCAGTGCTACCCCCGGACTGTCAGATCGTTATTCCCTTTTTCATGGTTTTTTAGTAATTAATAATTTTCTAAAGACAACTATTATAAATATTTTTTATTTATTAACATAAAAAAGTCATTTCTATATTATTTTGATTGAATTTTTTTTATTTATAATAATTTCTCAAAAAGTTCAATGGAATTTTTTTTTAATTGTTTGAAGTTTTTAATTTCTAATTTTTTTCATTGAAGAATGCCAGAAGAATCTAAATTTTAGGTTAAATTGAATTGTAAACAAGTGGATTTCAAAATTCCCAAACAAGAACTTTTTCAAAAATTATTAAAAATAATAGATTTAAAGAAGAATTTGAGTTAAAAATTCTAGAAATGAATAATTGAACTGAAAATAATTTTGAAGAAATTACAGTAATCATATTTTTATAGTATAAACTATAAAATAATGATAGTATCAAGTTCTAATTATTATAAACCATGAAAAAAGCGATCACTTTGAGTCGTTATTTTCTTATTTTATAATAATATTCTTATATGTTATTAAATTTAAAATATTTGAAAATCTTAATTTCTGTAAAAAAAATAATAATGATTAAGTATTTAAAATTCCATTTTTTAATAAAAATTGTTTTCAGCATTTGTAGTAATCAAATATTTTCAAAATTTGAAATTTAAATTTTATAAAAACTTAATTAGTTTTTTAAATTCCTAAATTTTTTTAAAATTATTATTTTCAAATATTTTAATGAATTTTCAGACAATTATTTAAATTTTTTTTAATCATATAATATAGATTTAAAAATGATTCAATAATTATTAAAAAATATTTTTAAAAATAGAAAAATTTAAGAAGATTGTTATTAGAAAAACATTTTATTAAACCGAGTTGGTACTGAGACAATGCAGCGACTCTAAAAGCGCGAAGCTGAGCCAAGCTGTGCCGAACGCACTTAAGTTATATTGTGTCCTGTTTCGAGTATAATCGGCAAAGCTCGACTTTTGTCGGCTTCAACGCCTCGACACATTCACATATACATACCGCGAAGTGAAAGGAGAATCGTCAGCGCTTTCAACAATCAACGTGTGCCGCATGGTGGGGGAAGGCTACATTCTCTCTATTCCTTCACGCGGGACTTTCTTGAGCATCGTGCCTCTCGAAGACTCGACAAAATCAAGTCTCCCCACTCCGCTCTGTAACCAGCTGTTCTGGCAGACAGCGGAGGCAAACGGCTCCCACTCTTGCGGTAGAATTACTCCTTCCAACATGCTTACGCACACAATCATATGCCAGACTTTCGCTCTTGTCCGTGAGCCTCTTTTTCGCTTTTCTTTAAACGCTAGCAGAGATGCCATTCGGCGGAGGAAATCGTGTTTCTTATTCCAAACTTTTTTCTTTTTGAAAAAAATCATACTTTGTAATAAACATTGTAATTGTCTAATATAAATCATGCTAGTTCTTTTCATTTCTTTCAATAAAAAATTAAAGTTCTGTTAAAAAGTAGGTATTTTAACAAAAAATCGAAATTATGAAGATTGTTCTATATTTTTATTAAAATTGTGAATTAAAAAATGAGCCGCCAGAAAGTAAAACGACACATAAAATTTCCACAGGCGTTTGAGTTGGCCTCTGATGGTTGAAAAATCGATGGTCATAAAGAAATTTTTTGAAATCACTTCCATAATGGGAATTCGAATCAGCATATTTTTTCTTCTTTAAAAAAATTGATAACTCTTACTATTTTCGAAAAAAGTGCAAAAAACTGGATTTTTTGAAAACACATTTTTATTTGAATTTTTGACTTTAACTCGCTCTAAAACATAAAGTTATGAATATTTTCTTTTGATATTTACAGGGAGTATAGTTTAAATTATCCTTAAGATAACAAACTTTGGAAGAAAGTAAAATATTTTATTTAAAAAAAGTTATTAATTTTTTTCATACGCAGTGTCAAAATTGTTACTTACAATGTTCGAGAGCTTCGTTTATTTGAAAAATTTTTAGTGATCGAAAACTTCCAGTGAAGAAAATTTCTTCTGAAAAACACGCGCGGCTAAATTATTTATCTTGTGTATTTTCTATTCATAAACAATATTACATTTTTCGTAATTAAATTATAACATTAAAGAGAGAAGAACAATTTTGCATAGTGCATAGTAAAATATTGTTTTGAAAATAAGAAAAAAGTTTCTGTTATTTGTTCTCTTTAATGACAATTTTTAGAGAAATTATAATAATTTTTTAGAAGTAAAGGAAAAGAAAAAAATTTTTTCATATTCACAATTTTGGCGCAAAATCCTCAGTTTTTTTGTTTTTCATAAATTTGCATGACTTTATTTCTCTCTAATATACATTTACAAAATATTAATAATTTTTCGTTTGCTTATTTGCTTATTTACAAAAATTAGTATCTAAAAATCGGTTAAAAATATTTCTATAACAAAGCAATTATTCCTAAAAATGTTCATTATAATTTTTATTAAAGTTCAATTATCAATATTTTCAATAACATCTTTAACAATATTCGAACAGCTAGAAAAATTCTTATATTAAAATTGTTACAAAAAACAAATTTTAAGAATATTTATTAAAAATTCTGGAAAAATCAAACACTTAAGACTGAATCCGTTTTAAATCAGGCAGGTCGCCTAATTTCAAGTTATAGTTTTAGCTGTCGCTAAAATATGTTATTGTACATAAAAAATAAAGGGACACGTATTTTTTAATTTTCAAAAAAGACAAATTTATTTCCACAAATTTTTAAATTGTTAACGTTCACGTCAACAATAACGATTCAGGAGTGAGGTTTGCAGGTCCGTGCGAGCATTCTAACCTTTTGGAAATTGCTTGGTATACACGGAAAAAAAGAAATTAGCTGCAGCAGTAAACAGATGTTTGCTGTAAAATCTCTGAAAATTAGCTACCACAGCTAAGAAGTTTGCAGTGGCAGCGAATATGTTAGCTGTGACAGCAAACATTAGTAAAAATTTAGTCGAGTTTGCTGTCGTAGCGAACTTGTTTGATCTCACAGCGAACTTGTTCGCTGTCCATATTTCAACGAACAAGGTTTGCTGTGGCAGCAAAATGTTCGCTGCCACAGCAAACCCTTTCTATGCGTGTATATTTTTAGGGAATTTTTAAAAATATTTTCAGAACAAAATCCGAACGCATTCTCGAGATTTGGGGCTTTTCTAAAGCCATTCTTTTTTATTTAAGTTAAAGTTTTGAACACAATTTTTGTTGTAAAAAAATATTAAAATTTAATAAATAAACAAATTATATATTTATAACAAATTTGCAAAAAAGCATGTCCGTGCGAGCATTCTAACCTGTTGGAAATTCATTCGTATATTTTTAGAGACATTTTAAGAATATTTTCAAAAGTAAAGCCGAACGCATTCTCGTGATTTCGGGGATTATAAAATATTTTTAATTAAGGGTGGGTTTTGGGGGTCCGTGCGAGCATTCTAACCTTTTGGATAATGCTTGGTACATTTTTGGGGAATTTTAAAAAATATTTTGAGAAAGAAATTCTCACGCCTTTTGGCAGTTTTGGACACTTATATGCTATTTTTATCGGTTTTTAATTAAGGGTGGCTTTTTTTAGGGGGGGTCCGCGCGTTCTAACCTTGTGAAAATTGTTTGGTATATTTATTGAGAATTTTTAAAAATATTTTGAGTCATAAATTTTCACGCCTTCTATTAGTTTGGGCCCCTTATGTCTTTTTTTAATCGTCTTTTAATTAGGGGTGGATTTTTTGGGGGGGGTCTGCGCGTTCTAACCTTTTGGATAATGCTTGGTACATTTTTGGGGAATTTTTAAAAATATTTTGAGAAAGAAATTCTCACGCCTTTTGGCAGTTTTGGACACTTATATGCAATTTTTATCGGTTTTTAATTAAGGGTGGCTTGTTTTTAGGGGGTCCGCGCGTTCTAACCTTTTGGATAATGCTTGGTACATTTTTGGGGAATTTTTAAAAATATTTTGAGAAAGAAATTCTCACGCCTTTTGGCAGTTTTGGACACTTATATGCTATTTTTATCGGTTTTTAATTAAGGGTGGCTTTTTTTGGGGGGGTCCGCGCGTTCTAATCTTTTGGAAAATGCTTGGTACATTTTTAGGGAATTTTTAAAAATATTTTGAGAAAGAAATTCTCACTCCTTTTGGCAGTTTTGGACTCTTATAATATTATTTTTATCGGTTTTTAATTAAGGGTGGCTTTTTTTAGAGGGTCCGCATGTTCTAACCTTTTGGATAATGCTTGGTACATTTTTGAGGAATTTTAAAAAATATTTTGAGAAAGAAATTCTCACGCCTTTTGGCATTTTTGGACACTTATATGCTATTTTTATCGGTTTTTAATTAAAGGTGGCTTTTTTTGGGGGGTCCGCGCGTTCTAACCTTTTGGAAAATGCTTGGTACATTTTTGGGGAAATTTTAAAAATATTTTGAGAAAGAAATTCTCACGCCTTTTGGCAGTTTTGGACACTTATATGCTATTTTTATCGGTTTTTAATTAAGGGTGGCTTTTTTTGGGGGGGTCCGCGCGTTCTAACCTTTTGGAAAATGCTTGGTACATTTTTGGGGAAATTTTAAAAATATTTTGAGAAAGAAATTCTCACGCCTTTTGGCAGTTTTGGACACTTATATGCTATTTTTATCGGTTTTTAATTAAGGGTGGCTTTTTTGGGGGGGGGTCCGCGCGTTCTAACCTTTTGTAAAATGCTTGGTACATTTTTAAGGAATTTTTAAAAATATTTTGAGAAAGAAATTCTCACGCCTTTTTGCAATTTTGGACACTTATATGCTATATTTATCGGTTTTTAATTAAGGGTGGCTTTTTTTAGGGGGGTCCGCGCGTTCTAATCTTTTGTAAAATGCTTGGTACATTTTTAAGGAATTTTTAAAATTATTTTGAGAAAGAAATTCTCACGCCTTTTTGCAATTTTGGACACTTATATGCATTTCATTATAACGTATATGTGTTATTTGGAAAGGGGTGGTTTTTTACCCCCAATATTAAAATTTCGATAATTTTGTGATTGATATTTGTTGTATTTACTACTCTGAACAAGATAATTGCAGAAAAGTTAAGAAATAAAAAAAAAAATTTCGTTCAAATGAACGTTCAAAACTTTAGGGTCCTACGCATGGGACCAGCTTCGACCAGAAAATGTACGGGAATAATTAAAAACAGCTGGTCCCATGCGTTATTTTTGACCATGTGATAAAATTTTATTAACGTCATATTCTTACAAGTCCAACTCCCTGTCGTCTGCAATCTGAATTCACCACTTTTGTGCATTAGGAATAAAATATAAAAACGAGGTGTGTAAGATCGACTAACTTCAAGTGAAAAGCTTACAAAAAATACGCATATATTTATTGTTGATAAAATATATAAAAATTAAAGATAAGTACTATTGATAACATATGATTACGAGATACCAGATACTTGGTAAACAGAGATTTAGCCAAGAGCTATTAGATTAACAGATACTAGAATAAAAGATAAAAAAATAAGAAATATAAACAGATACAAAACAGAAAAACTTACCAAAAATATACTTATATTTAATAATATTAATAATATTAATAGATGAAGATACATTCTTTACATTCTTAATAATCTTCAATAAGAAAGGATAAGATAAAAATTCCAGTTACTGTTAAATGTGACAATAGTAACATTATTTACATGTGTTCTGAATTAATTAATTTTATGAAAAACTATTTTTTAGAAGCGATATCTTTTCAATAAATTGAAAGAAATCATGTCGAACAAAAAAGAAACTGTTAATTTAAGTGTTACAGATTTTAATATTATACTTACTGAAGGAGGAATGTTAAATGATACTCATATTAATGAATTCGAAAGATTATTGAGAAGAGAATCAAATTCTGCTTTTAGCATGCAAAGCACTTTGTTTTTATATACGCTTGAATTTATTAGTCCGATTGAAAAAGGTAAAAAGCATATTCAAATACTTTTTAGTGGACCTATCAAGAAAGGTCATTGGATTTGCACTTATTATGATGGAATGAGACTTTATATTTATAATAGTCTTAATGAAGGATGTTTAAATGAAGATCAAAGGAAATATTTAAGTAGATTATATCCTTTAAAACCTTCAGTAGTTTTCACAACTGTTGATCAACAACCAAACAATAGTCTTGCTTGTGGAATATATGCAATAGCATTCGCAACATAAATATTTTTTTTAATATTATGCCCCACTCTGTCAATTACTATTATTATAACATGAGAAATTATTTAATGTTAATGTTGAAAAACAATCGTTTAAGTAAATTTCCGTCAGTAAGGTCGACTAATATTAGAACTATGACTGTTGAATATAATTGGGAGTGTCTTCTTAGGAATCGAGCTAGAGAAAAAAGTTTCCAAAATGAAGAAAATAAAATTGTTGACAATAATTTATCATCGTTGAATTCAACCAGCAATGTTTGTAAAAAAAATTTTGTTGATAGTTTAGAAAATTTGCCTTTAATTCCAGCAAATGATGTTAATAATATTTCTATTGATTCAAGCAATGCAATGAAATATACAAGATTAATAATAACTGAGAAGCAAGAAGAAAAAAGAGCTTTGGTTCATTTTCCTAAAGAAGAAAAATATAAAATCATAAAACGTCAAAAAAAGCTGCTTATCAAAAAAAATATCGACAAAAAAAGCGAGAAAATAATAAAATTGTTCGCTCTGAATCATTGGATTCTAATGAATTCATTAGTACACAGCAAACTTTAAATACGAGGCCCCAAAGCACATCTACAGCTTTATCATCAGCAGAAAAAAATATTTCTACTTCTAAAGTTAAAATGTCAATTCGTGATAGAAATGTTGCTTACAAGCGCACCTCTTGACAAAATTAACATACTTCTGTTCAAAAACAAAATCAGTCTGATATTATTTTAACCCTTTAACGACGAGATGTGCTACTTTTCAACATGAAATTCAATTTCTTACAATTAGTAGAAAAAAGCCATAAAAGTTTTTTAAAGTCCATACCCTACTATTTTTGGGGTCGCTCTTTCGAATGGTGTGGTCAAAATTTTCAAAAAATGATATTTAACCCTTCTTTTTTCAAAAATACTAAAAAAAGTCAAGTTTTTTTAATGTAATTTTTTTTAAAAGAATTTTTTTCTGTGTCATAACGCTTTTCAAATAGAACAAAAAGTATCAAAAACGTGTTCCCGATAGTTGTACTTGAAAAATATTCATTTCTAAATTTTATTTTTTTCGATTTTAAATTTAAAATGGCGCTTGAAGGACAAAAAATTTTTCTTATTTTAGGTAAGATGACAAACTTTTTCAAAATTGCTCAAATCTGATTGAAATTTGTTACTCAGGGGTTTTCGTGGTCGCTGATTACGAATTTAAAGTCTGATTTCAAAAATTCAAAATGGCGGATCCAATATGGCGGATGACTTTTTAAAAAATTGATCGGATTCGCTTGAAACTCGTTACTCGGGGGTTTTCGGGGTCGCTGGTTACAAATCCGATGTTAGTTTTTAAAAATTCAAAATGGCGGATCTAATATGGCGGACGAAATACAAAAATTGTTCAGATTTGCTTGAATCTTGTTACTCGGGGGTTTTTGGGGTAGCTGATTACGAATTTGATATCAGATTTTCAAAATTCAAAATGGCGGATCCAATACGACAGATGACTTTTTTAAAATTGATTGGATTCGCTTGAAATTTGTTACTCTGCGGTTTTTGGGTTCGATAATGACGAATCTGACGTTAGATTCAACAAATTCAAAGTGGCCAAAGTATAATGAAAGACTAATTTTTTTAATTTACTCAGGTTTGCTTGAAATTTGTTAGTGTGGTATTTTTAGGGTGGCTGATTACGAATATGAAGTCACATTCCAAAAATTCAAAATGGCGAAATTATTATACTCTTTTTGCTCTGACTCTACCAGTATCAACTTATCTATATTTCACAATATGTGACAGGAAAATTTAAAAGTGATCTATGGTACGAGAAAATGGATGTTAGTTTTTCAAAATTCAAAATGGCGGAACGAATATGGCAGACGAAATTAAAAAATTAGTCGGATTCACTTGAATTTTGTTACTCTAGGGTTTTCGGGTCCACTGATTGCGAATCCGATGTTCGTTTTTAAAAATTCAAAATGCTTGGTATAAAATAGCTATAAGAATTGGTAAGGATATTTTTTACACCTCGTCTGCCTTATCGATTCCACCATTTTGAATTTTGAAAAACTAACATCGGATTCGCAACCAGCAACTCCAAAAACCCACGAGTAACGTGTTTCAATCAGGTTTGAGATATTTTGAAAAATTCGTCCGCCATTCTGGATCCGGCATATTGCATTTTTTTAATCTAACGTCAGATTCGTCATTATCGAACCCAAAAAACGCAGAGTAACAAATTTCAAGCGAATCCGATTAATTCTTAAAAAAGTCATCTGTCATATTGGATCCACTATTTTGAATTTTGAAAATCTGATATCAAATTCGTAATCAGCTACCCCAAAAACCCCCGAGTAACAAGATTCAAGCAAATCTGAACAATTTTTGTATTTCGTCCGCCATATTAGATCCGCCATTTTGAATTTTGAAAAACTGACATCGGATTCGTAACCAGCGACCCCGATAACCCCCGAGTAACGAGTTTCAAGCGAATTCGATCAATTTTTTAAAAAAGTCATCCGCCATATTGGATCCGCCATTTTGAATTTTGGCAAATGGACATCAGATTCGTAATCAGCGACCACGAAAACCCCTGAGCAACAAATTTCAATCAGATTTGCATATAGAAGAACATTTTGCTGGTGCGATGAACATTTCATGTGAGCATTGTAATGCTAAACATTTCCAAGCAGAAAGAGTATCTAATAAAAAAAACTCATTTCATGATTGTTGTAAACATGGCGAAGTCATTCTTGAAGATCTACCTGCTCCTCCACTCATATTACAAAATTTATTTGATGGCACCCACGAATTATCTGGGCATTTTCTTCATAATATACGACCTTACAATAATTCATTTGGTTTTGCTTCTTTCAACGCTAACTTAGTTAATTTTAACAATAGACGACCAGGTCCATATTGTTTTAAAATACATGGTCAGGTTTATTATCAAATGAATACATCTTTGTATGCAGAAAGAAACGATACTCCTTCATTTGGACAGTTATTTATTGTTGATCAAAACGAAGCTTCCGAAATTCGTTGTAAGAATAATGTTCAATTAAACCGAGATATTGTTGATGGAATTGATACAGCCCTTCGGGATAGTAACCTATTTGCACAGTCCTACCGTATGATGCATGAAGAAATTCAAAAAACAATGACTGAAAATAATGCAGAAATTGAGCCTGAGATGCAATTATTATTTTCATTAAAGCCTGGGATGGATAGTAGACGTTATAATTTACAAAGTGTCAATGAAGTTGCAGCAATTTTTACTACAACTGCTGATGGTGATATTCCAGAATCATATGTTACCGTATATAATAAGAATACAAAAAGTTTACAATATATAAGTTCTATGAATCCCAATGTTGAGCCATGGATATATCCTTTATTTTATCCACATGGAACAAGAGGTTGGGACAAAAATCTGACCTGCGCTAATACAAATAAACGTGTATCAAGAGCTGCATACATCAGACATAGAATGGCTTCTAGGGACAACAATGTATTTTTAAAGGGTTGTAGATTATTTCAGCAATGGATTGTCGACAGTTATGTGAAAATTGAAAAAGATAGGACAAATTTCTGTCGAAATAATCAAAAGAAACTTCGTGCAGATACTTACGAAGGTCTAATTGATCATTTACAAAGAAGAGCTGATGATTCGAACAATGAAGTTGGGAAAATTGTAATACTTTTATCATCTTTCACAGGTTCTCAGAGAAATATGTTACAGCATTACCAAGATGCAATGGCTATTGTGAGAAAATTTGGTAAACCTGATCTTTTTATTACGATGACGTGTAATCCAAACTGGCGTGAAATACAGGAAAATTTATTACCTAACCAAACTGCCTCTGACAGACCAGATATTGTATCGCGTGTTTTTACCATAAAAAGATAAACTTATTAATACTATTGTAAAGGAACAATTATTTGGCGAAGTGATTGCTTATGTGTATGTCATTGAATATCAAAAACGTGGATTGCCGCATATGCATTTATTAGTGACTTTGAAACAAAATTATAAAATAACAACACCCGAGATTGTAGACAAAAATATTTCGGCAGAAATTCCAAGTCAATCAGAAAATGTTATACTTCATGACATCGTTATGAAAAATATGATTCATACCCCATGTGGAAATTGGTGTGAAGATAATAATAGTAAATGTTTGAAAGGTTTCCCAAAGCAATTCTGTTCTGAGACAATAATGGATGAAAACGGATACCCAACGTATCGCCGCCTTAATACAGGACAATACGATCGCCTAAATGGAGGAACTACAGATAATCAATACGTTGTTCCATACAATCCTACATTACTTCAGTTATTTAATTGTCATATTAATGTAGAAGTAGTTTCAAGTATTAAATCCGTAAAATATTTGTATAAATATATCTTTAAGGGACATGATGCTGCTGTAGTAATTACTGATAGTAGTAATAATCAAGATTCGCGGTAGAGAATTGCCGCCAAGTAAAAAACAAAACCGCGAATATATATTCTCGAAATATCGGCTATTTTTCGATAAAATTGAATAACTCGAGTAAATCTTAACCGATTTGGCTCATTCTTTTTTTGTTGGATAAAGAATCAAAAAAGAAAGAATTCTGTCAAGTTTATTTAAATATTTTTGATACTTTTATAGAATTTAAGCTAGGAAAACCGAAAAAATATCGATTTTTTGAGATTTAGACAAACGTGGAGCGTAAACTCCTAAATGGATTTCTAAAATATTTTAGAATATTATTAATTAGGTTAAAATCTCGATATACATTTCAGGAAATTTTAATATACTTCGTATTTTTTGAGAAATTTGGATTTTTCTCAAAAAAATGGAGTATTTTGACATTTAGACAAACGCAGAGAGCAAACTTCTAAACGGAAGTGTAAAATATTCTATAATATCATTGATTGGGTTAAAATCTCGATATATATTTCAGGAAATTTTAATACACTTCGTATTTTTTGAAAAATTTCAATTTTTCTAAAAAAAAACAAAATTTTTTTGATATTTAGACAAACGTAGAGACTAAACTTTTTAATGTATTCAAATTTCCTGCAATATATATCAAGATTATACTCCAATCAATAATATTCTAGAATATTTTACAAATCTGTTAAGTAATTTAGTCTCTACGTTTGTCTAAATGTCGAAAAATTCAATTTTTTATAGAAAAATCAAAATATTTTAATAAATACGAAGTGTATTTAAATTTCTTGCAATATATATCCAGATTCTAATCCAATAAATAATATTCTAGAATATTTTACATATCCGTTTAGAAGTTTAGTCTCTGCGTTTGTCTAAATATCAAAAAAATTAATTTTTTTAGAAAAATCCAAATATTGAAATATTTATATTTTTCTCTAAAAAATTGAATTTGACATCTAGATAAATGTAGAGCCTGAAATGCTAAACAGTTTTATAAAAGACCCTAGAATTTAATTATGATGCAAAAAGTATTTCAATCCCAACAAAAACATCTTTGATGCAAAAACTTCCGCCAAGTAAAAATTTTAGAAATGTCGAAATAATTAGTGAAATAAAAGTTTACCAAGTAATATTTGTAACGAATGTATTCAATTGTATTCAATTGTAACAAATGTAGAATTTAATTTAATTATTAACATAATCAGCTAATGAAATCTAATTGTTCGTCTTAATAAAAAATTTCTATTTGGAGCAATTTTAAGATCTTGGCGTCAATAATGTTTCTAACTTATAATTAATGAAAGTATTGACGCCAAGATCTTAAAATTGCTTCAAATAGAAATTTTTTATTAAGACGAACAATTGGATTTTATTAGCTGATTATGTTAATAATTAAATTAAATTCTACATTTGTTACAATTGAATACAATTGAATACATTCGTTACAAATTTTACTTGGTAAACTTTTAATTCACTAATTATTTCGACATTTCTAAAATTTTTACTTGGCGGAAATTTTTGCATCAAAGATGTTTTTGTAGGGATACAAGTTCTTTAGAATATGATGAAATAAAAAACTTTATTGAAACTCGATATGTTAGTCCTGTTGAAGCATGTGATAGAATATTTGGTAGACCATTACAGAGTAAAAGTCATTCTATTCTCTGATTACCTGTTCATTTAATTAATCGGCATACTGTAACCATTAGTGAAGAAGCAAATGATGATGCTATAAATGAAGCTTTACAGAAACGGACTATGTTATTAGAATACTTCGATTTAAATAGGCGTGATCCACAAGCTAGACAATATACATATGCAGAAATTCCATGTTATTATGTTTTTAAGAAAGAACGTGGTGAAAATACATTAAAATGGGTGAAGCGTAAAGGGTCATTTAATGTCATTGGACGGATGTATTCAATTTCGCCCAGTCAATCAAAACTGTTTCATCTTATAATACTTTTAATAGTAGTTAAAGGCGCTACAAGTTATGATCATCTGCGAACTGTCAACAATATTGTACATGACACTTTTCGTAGTGCATGTTTAGCATTAGGCCTTATTGAAGATGATGAAGAATGGAAACGTGCTTTGACAGAAGGAGAAGTATGGATGATGCCACAACAATTAAGACGTTTATTTGTGCGTATTTTAATTTATTGCCATCCAGTTCATCCAAACGAACTTTGGGAAAAGTTTAAAGAGGCTATGTCTGAAGATTATCAGAAAAATTATCCATCTAATGAAGCTCATAAAAGAGCATATAATGATATAATTAACTTTCTGTTGCATGAAGGATCAAATATTCGCAATTTTCCTGAAATGATACAGTTAAATGAAATAAGTATTGAAACAGAAAATCAAACGAACAACGAAATGTCATTACAACAACATAAGGAGATTGGTGAAATGCAATATGTGAAACTGAATTCCAAACAGAAGGATATTGTTGATGAAGTATTAAATGTAGTTATCCAAGATAAAATAATTGCCTGTTAAAGTTAATGCTACTAGAAGCGAATTAGTTAATTTATCTATTAAATCTAGCACATTATGGAGTCATTTTAAGGTAATATCATTAACAGAAAATATGAGAACTTTACCTGGTGAAATAGAATTTTCAAAATATTTATTATCAGTTGGAAATGGTACTTTAAATGATAATGATAATAATATACTAGCACCAGAGCAATGTGTAGAGAATGGTGATATCATTCATAAAATATTTTGAGAATTAATTATCAATAAAAAATACGATGATTTAGCAAAAGTATCAATATTGTCTGCTCGAAATGTTGATGTTGATGAAATTAACAACAAGGTACTCGAACTGTTTGATAATAAAAGTGAGCGAATTTATACAAGTGTTGATAGTACCGAAAATTGTGATAATGGAAGTATAAATTATGCTATTTTAACAGAGTATTTGAATACTTTAAATCCATCAAATTTCCCGCCTTATGAATTACGATTAAGAGCCAATTGTATTGTCATGCTACTTCGAAATCTTAGTATTAATGAAGGTTTATGTAATGGAACGCGAATGCAGGTATTAGAACTATCAAACAATCTGCTACGTTGTCGTATTTTAACAGGTGATAAGGTTGGAGATATTGTATTTATAAATCGTATTACGCTGTATTGTGAGGATATTTATCCTTTTACTTTCAAACGAAGGCAATTTCCTATAAAATTAGCATTCGCAATGACAATAAATAAAAGCCAAGGACAAACTTTTGACAAGATTGGTGTAGATCTTCGTAAAAATGTATTTAATCATGGGCAAGTATATGTTGCATTTTCACGAGTTAAATCTTGGGAATCATTAATTATATATTTAGGAAATCAAAGACCTAATTTACTAATCAAGAATTATGTTTACACTGAATTATTGAAATAAAAGTAAATATTTTTTCTATAAAAATGTCTGAGTCGTTATATATATTTTTTTCTTAAAAAAGGAGTGTGTCTCAGTATGGCTGTCTTTACGCGTGAGACTTTCTTCGACGCTTCTTATTGGTAAATTGCGTCATTTTTTTGTAATAAGATTCACACGTAAGATTTCTTTACACGTTTTTTTCTTATCAATTGGTCAAAGACGTTTTAATTTCCTAATTTCAAATAATAGTTCAAACTTCAGATAATTAAGACACTTATTTGTACGTATTTTAATGTACTGCCAACCAGTTCATTTAAATGAACTTTGAAAAAAGTTTAAAGATAATATTTCTCAAGATTATTAACGAAATTTTGCATCTCATGAATCTTATAGAAAAGCATATATTGAAATAAATCATTTTCTTCGAAATGACGGAGTACTTACATTTTTTGTATAATATTTACAGAAACCACACTTATATTTCTTTTTTATTAATATTAATTAATCATACTGAATAAATAGTAAGTTTGACTTTTATAAATCTTTTTACATTTCTAAAATTATCTTTACTTTATTCTATATTGTATAAATCCATTTATTGTCACATGCATTTTTTTATAAATATTTCTTTTGTTTTTTTCTGAGATAGAAGTATGATTTAGTAAATTATTTTCAGAGGCCTACAGAACGTAAAGTTAAAAAAAATACCAAAAAATTTATTGGCACTTTTAACTATCAATAATTGAAAGAAGATAAAAAAGCTTGCTCAATATAATATATACCAATTGTTTAATGTTTTATTTTATAATAATTATTTTAAAGTATTAAGATAAAATTTCAAAAAATACAAAATTTCAATTTTTTTAGAAAAATTAAAATATTTATTAACTCTATAAATATTGATAAAATATATACTTTATATACATGAATCGATTCGTTTTTATGTCAGGAATGCAATTTTGACAAGAATTAATTAAAATTTTAATATAGAAAAAAGTTATTTCAAAAAATCCAAAAATTAATTTTTTCAAAAATTAAAAAATTGTTGAAAAAATTTTTTTTTTGATATTTTTGAAAATCCTTCTGTCTGATTTTTGGTATTCGTAACCGTAATACACCTACAAAATTTTATCAAAATTCGTCAAGACGTGTAAGAGAAAATTTGTCCACAAGAATCGGTGACATATACACACATACATACACACATACATCCGGACATTTATTCCTCTCGACGAATTATATATACTACACTTGAAAATTTGTAAAAATAATTGATTCTAAAAAATTCGGAAATCGACATCTCTGTAAGGCTTCCTTTAAGAGGAAGCAAAAATAAGTAAAGAACTGAGAAAAAAGATGACTTTAAAAAAATAAAGATATATCTCTTGAGTAACAGTGTCGGACAAAAATTTATAGCAAAAGTAGGAACGATTTTAAGAAACAAAAGTAAATTTTTAATTTAATATCCTCTGTTTATGGCTTTCTTTGACAGTAGAGATGTTTTTTTGCTAGCTAAGTGAAAAATAGTTAAAAATTGTTTATTTAGTAACGTTTTTCTTTCATCACTATTTTTTAAAATATAAATTTACAATGGAAGATTTTAAATGTTACAAAATTTAATTAACATATAGATTATTTTGATTATAAAAAGGTTTTCTATAACTTTTATAAGTACTTTTGTTAAAAAAAAATAAAAAATTAAAAAAAGGATTGCGCAAGAGAAAAAACGCGCGCGCGGCAGCGCGCGATTGTTCTCGTAGGAATAAAAAATATCGTAACTAACACGGAAACAAATGGCTGCCATTGTTACATATAAGCCTCAGTAAAATAAATATTTATTTCTTTTATTACCACCTGTAGGCAATATGCGTAGCAGACTACTGCGGCTCGCAACTTATCTGCCTACTTCAGGAAACCAAATTATCCTGCACCCCAACTACCCGAGTTGGGCCTCCTTGTCATTTCTCTTTTTAATTCTTTATTTATTTTCTTTTGATCTTTTACCTCTTTTACATATATTAAGCTTACAGAGTTTTTTGTATCGATTTAATGTATAGCGAAACTTACTTTCATGCCAGTATATTTCTTTTGGAAGATAATTTTTTTATTTACGATTTTTTAACATTCCTTGGGTCTCGGGTTATAACGAAAGAGAACGAATTTTCAAAATGTATTATGATTCTCATTTTTGAGTCTAAACAGAATCAGAATTCACTTTTGATTCTGTTATCTAAATGAAAATCAAAATGAAAAGTGTATTTTTCGATTTTGATTCTTGATTTTCTAAAAGTTAAAATTACCTTGACTGCAATGTTCGGAATCTTTAGTTACAAGGCTCTTTAAAGTTGAAGTAACTCTTTAAATTTCGACTGCTTTTCAATGTTTGACGCGAAGTTTGACTGAACATTGCATGAAAGTTTAAAATTTCTTCAACTCTCATGCAATGTTCAGTCAACTTTTACATCAAATTTTAGAAATTGTTTAATAAACATTTTTAAGTTGCAATTAATTATTATCAAAGGTTTATAATAGGTTGAAAAATAAATTTTTTTATTTTTAATTCATAATCTAATTAAACTTTATTTTATTTCAGGTGAGTTGATGATAAATTAATTATTATTACACTGCGAAACTTCAAAGTATGTGAGTAGAACTTAATTTGTAATTTATAAGTTAGTCAAAGAAAATTTAGTTAAAAATTAATTTATGAATTATTTTAATTAGGGGCATGTGCGTTATTTGTTACGGATGCAAGTACTGCATTTTATCCACGAAGTAATATAAGGAGACCTAACAGGACATAAAAATCTGCACACATTTGGGGGGACAGAGATATAGGAGATTGCACCAGTAGTAGAGGTTGCGCCTCTGTGGTTAAACTATTGTACTAAAATTTTTCGTCTGCTACTGTATATGAACATAACCTACAAATTAGTGAAATACGACGAAGTGTTATGGCGGCCATGGTTTACATTTCAGCCGTAATGGCGCAACCTCTGCTAGTGGTGCAAATACTCATAACTCTAACCCCCCCAAAATGTGTTGATTTTTGCCGCTGCTAAGCATTGGCGTGAGGTCTCCTTTTACTACTTCGTGATTTTATCCTCAGAAAATTAACAAGTATAACCTTACATTTTTTGATGCGATAAGTACTTTTCACCCTAGAGCGTCACATATATAATTTTTTGTTTAAGAAAATGAAAAAATCGGAATTTTTGTACACTAATTACTCCGATAAACTACAATAATTTTTATAACTACATAGAAATATCGCCATTTAAATAAATAATTATCTTTTTCTATATCAATTTAAATATTTTCAACTAATTGAGGTCTCAAGCTTAATAATTAAGAAAGAAAAAATATAGAAAAATTATCTTTTGAATCAAGAGAAAATTTTTCCTCAAGTAAGATTATAATATCGCTAAGAAAATATAAATCACACTGAGAAAACTGGAGAGTCAAATTCAGAGGTTCAAAAAGTGTATGTTTCCTTTGCTTATGAAGAGAGTTAAATAGTCTTTCTAAAATAAATTTTGAATTGATAATGGAAATCTACTTGTATATTCTCTCCCATTATATCTGAGGGTTAAAAGTTGCGCAGAAAATGTGTACGATCTGATGCGCGCGAAATTATTTTTCTGACATTTTATGTATTTAATTTAGGCGTTAGGTTGCCATATTTATTCATTTCGCACCGGATAAGGAAGGGATTTCTCAAGATGGTTAATTTGTCCCTCTGTTATAAACTCATTTTCCCTCCAAGAGAAATGGCAGGAATATCTGTCAATGGTGTATTTGAACATTTAGATTGTTATCCAATAGCTAACTCTCAAATATCAACGATTTGTCCCTCCAGATGTTTAGTCCAATACTCCAGTTTTGTCAGTGCAAGTATTAATAAAAAAATATTTTTTGTAATTTAATTTTATCATACAAATTTGTAATAATTAAAAAAAAGTAATTTGTATTAAATATTTTTTCAGCAAGACATATATCGTGTTCAATTCGCTTTCTTAATTAAGATAAAGTCTTTTCTAATATTCTTTTTTATCATTATTAGTTCACACGTACCAAATCTATTGAGTTATCATCATCTTCCACCTATATATATTATGTATGTATATTTATAACCGTCTGCTAGTTTTAATACCGTCTCTCATACATGTATATGAAATAGAACAAAAGATACTTTAATCGAATAATTATTATCAAACTTAATAATCTCAAAATTCGTGAAGAGAGCACAGATCATGCGGTGTTAGGTCGTTTACCCGCTCTATTCTCATCATCATCATCTTCTTGTTCTTCTTCTTCTTCGGAAGGAATCGATATACATAACACGTCAAAACATCATCAAAAACACGCTGTTCATTGGTAGTAGCGCATATCGCGTAGCACGACCATTCGTGAACAAGTATAATGCATAACGGACAAACAGGTTGTCCAAGACAAGTTCAGCAACAGTGTATATCTGAATCTTAGATCCCCTACTTCAACCCCCTCTCACCCTCATTGTGTCTGTGTATGTGTATGGTTCAACGAAGCCACGACCTCACCGACACGATTTGTGGCCATTACTCATAGTCATAACTATAATCAGATTCGAAAATTGCCTCCGATAATATTCGTAAAACTTTGGAACGAAATATTAGATCGATTCTTGATTTAGCCGTGAGGCTTGTTGTTCCTTGGTTAAAATTAACAGGATGTTCCTTTTTTTCCTTCTCCACATCTACTCCATTTGGAATCGAATATAAACCCCCACGAATACAAGATGAATACGGGAACCGCGTGCAATATTATATTTTCTTCTCTCAAAGATGAATACAATCGAGGAGAATTTTAAACGATATCGAGAGTGGATAAAAATATAAATTTTTTCTGGAGTGTAGTAAATGTGTTTAGCGATGAAGAGTTCTATGGCTATTACCAGTCGGTAATGTGAAAACAGGATATTTTAATTTTTCTTTAATACCGTGTTTTAGTTTAATTACTCACGATTACTATCGAATAACTTCTTGCGCATCTGGGTTTCTTTTTTGAAGTGTTTCTAGAATGCCTTTTGATAATTTTGTACCAAAAGTCAAAAAAATCGGTAGAACCATTTTTAATACAACAATTTTTGAATTTTTTGAAAAAATAATCAACACATTTCCATTAAAATAATGACAAATAAGTTACATCGACTTCAGTTACTCAAAATACTAGAGTTGAAATTGAAGACCTACTTTGATTCTGAATGTAAGGTCTAAACGTGTCAAATTTATAAAGGGCCCAAAACAGAATACATTGAAGAAACGTTTCGGTCAAAATTGTTTAAACTTCGTAGTTTTGTACACTGTAAATTAAAGGTTCCAAATTAGAGCTGATTTTCGGTATTAAAATTAAACCAAATGACGATTTAGTACCCAAAATTGGTACTAAATTAGTACCTTTCTTTTTACAGTGTAGCTGATAATCTCCTGAACAAAAAATGCTAATGGAAAAGTCCCAAAAATAAATAGTTTTTTAGCTACATCCTGTTAAGCCTTAAAAAATGTGCCCAAAATAGCAAAGCTTTGCTCAAGGCTTGGTTATGGCTCAAGGCTCGATTATGGCTCAAGGCTTGATCATGGATCAAGACTTGGTTATGGCTCAAGGCCTGATCATGGATCAAGGCTCGATTATGGATAAAGGCTTAATGATGGATCAAGTAATTGATATGGCTAAAGGCTTAGTTATGGCTCAAGACTTGATCATGAACCAAGGCTTGGTTATGGCTCAAGGCTTGATCATGGATCATGGCTTGATTATGGCTCAAGGCTTAATGATGGTTCAAGGCTTGGTTATGACTCAAGATTTGATCATGGATCAAGGCTTGGTTATGGCTCAAGTCTTTCTTTAAACTCAAAGCTCGATTATGACTCAAGGCCTGATTATGGCTCAAGGCTCGATTATCGCCTTGATCTATAATCAAGCTTTGAGCCATGTTCAAGCCTTGAGCAATAATCAAGTCTTGAGCCATTAAAAAGCCTTGAGCAAGCTTTGCTATTTTGGACACATTTTTTAAGGCTTAACAGGATGTAGCTAAAAAACTATTGATTTTTGGGAGTTTTGTCATTAGAATTTTTTGTTCAGGAGATTCTTCGAAACTTTTTGTCAATGTATTCCGTGCGGGGTCCTTTTTTGTTTCTTTTTGAAATCAAAATAGGGTCTAAATGTATAAATGTTGTAACTATCTACATACTTTAAGACTGCGAAAATCTTAATCGAACCTACAATTCAATTCAAGTCCAAATTATTTTTCCAAGTCACAAAATTCTAATAAATTGAATAATTTTCTAAAAATTGTTTGAAGATTAATTTAATTATTTCGTCTTTTTATTAATAGTCTCATAATTCGATATTCTGAACATTCCAAAAATTAGAGTTAATTATTTGTAAGAAATTTATGTATTCTCTTTTCTATTTTATGTAATTATCGAATCGAGTCAATTTTGGAGAAGAATGAAAAAGAAGTTTCTTTGGATTACTTTATTTTGGATATTTCATCCCGTGTGGAAATTGATCGACTTCTCCTTATTTGAAGAAGGGCACTGATGAAGAATTAGTGATGCCAACCACACTAGTAATGTTTAGATATGTGATAATAGGGCACTGACTAGAATGCCTTCTTTTTCCAATTAGGGTAATCTAACTGAGTCTATTTATGCCCCTATTAAATATTTTAATCAGGCTCTGACTAGGATGCCCTTTTTGTCTAAATAGGGAAATCTATCTGGTATTTATTTATGCCCCCATTAGGTACTTATATTAATTTTGAATTTCATTGACAAATCCCAATTTATAAATAGCAAACAATGAAATAAATCATAAAATAGTTCTAAACATATATTAAAATACTATTTAAAGTAGGAAAACTAGTTGGGCAAAAATATTTAAGGTTTTTAAATTTCAAAATATTGCACTATTTCTAGCAAGCGGTAAAGAAATGTTTTGTTTAGTATATAAGGACGATGAGAAAGTAGATTCATATTGTGCAAGTTACTGTTAGTTATGCGTTAGTGTTAGTGTTAAGATAGTGACAGGTTGATTGGCCAAAACAGTGTTGTTTACATGTGTATTTGTTGAGTGACTTGTTCAGTGCTACTGTCGCAATATTGCGCCGGTCGTAAATTTTTGCTTGGGTAATAGAAAAAATAATGAGGCTCTAAAGAGGCCCTCTAGTTAAATTCCCTAATTCTCATTTTCTATTCAGGTAGTGACAGGGCGATCTAGTTAGAATCTCTCTATCTTTCCACATCATCACCTGATATTTCAAGCGTGACGAAATTAGACGGGTCTTGACTAATTTTTCTAGTTTTCGCCTCACTAAACAAAAGGGCGTCTATTCAGGATCTTAAAAAATCCTAGTTACAATTTCTAGGCGGGATTTAACGTAAAATTTGGAATCTGGAACTATTGACGTTTTCGACGTACCCTAGGTGGAAAAGTTAACGTTAGCTAATGATACTGACGTTAGTATAACGTTAGTGACCAAAAAATGTATAGGAAATTCTTTAACCCCCGGTGCAGAAATTTGAATGTGGGCCTCGCATGGCCCTAGTCAGTTTACCCAATTTCTGGCATGGGCCTGGGATGGTGAACTAGTATGGGCCAAGTAGTGGTTTGAAACGGTTTCGCAGACATTCACCCTACTTAGGACAAAACTTGCCAGGGCTTTACGAGTTTTTCTGACATTTGCCTTCCCAGGTGCGAACTGACGCTGAGTTTATACTTTACGATGCTTGATTAAGGATTCGTCCCAAATGTGCTCGTTCCTCACGTTCATTCAGTAATTCAATAATAATTTATTTAATAATTATAATAAATATTATTGTTATTATTTTTGTACACATATACATATGTATGCATTTAATGACAATATAAGTTACTATTATAATAATTATACTACATTCATATAAATAATATATTACACAGGCACACAAAAAAAAGTTTCGTGGCCGAGACACTACACTAGTATATTCCCATGTATTTTTGGCCGCTGAATCCGATTCCGAAGTCTGAATGCTCAAATTGGTTCTTTTTTTAGTTATACTCAAAAATTCGGATTCAGCGTGAAAAAATACATGGGTATATACTTTTGCAGTGTCACAGAAAAAATTTTTCATTTTCGTCATTTTAATTCGGTTTTTTGAGTCGTTTTTTGAGTTTAGCTCAAAATTTTGAGCACATCTGTCAATTCTGACTTCAAATCCGGATTCAGCGGGAAAAAATACATGGGGATATACTAGTGTAGTGTCTCGGCCACGACACTTTTTTTGTGTGCCTGTGTTATTAACAATAAATATAATTTGAAATAATAATAGCTGATAATAGGGTAAGTGTACAAATTGCCATGTCTGTTCCATTTGTCGATGTAACCATGCTAATAACCAAAAATATTATACCGAAAATGTTTAATTTATTTGTGGATATAGAGTAAACCAGACAGTAGTCGGCCACTTAAGAAAATCTTTTTAATGAATACTGTAAAATTACAATTAAAATTTCTTTCATATGTAATTGTTCCTAATGTTCCTAATGAAAATATTTTTATCTCATACGGTTTTATAGCTATTCAAAATTGAAAAGTGTCCGACTACTGTCGGACGCGCGCTCGATATTTCTGCTTTTGTCTTATGAAACTTAAGACCTTATTTCATTGTGTGTATATAAAAATGTGACTAAGACTTTAAAATGTTTTTTTCTTCTTCGGAAATATTAGAAAAAGATTACAAATTTTTTTGAAAAATTTTTAAAAAACATAAAACACGAAAACCAAAAATTAAATTTAACATACTGAGCAGTTTCAAAACATAAATTTAATATTTTTTTATTTTTATAATTATTTACTTAAGTTTTCAGTTTTTAGTTTAGTCAAGCGATAGAAAAACTTTATATAAATTCATCACACATTAGAAAAAATATTTTATTGAGGTATTCTTCCTTCTTTGTCAAAAGATTGACACTAAGATTTATTGATAGTCATGATATAAGCCGCAGTATAAGTTTAGGGGCCGTCCATAAACCACAAGGACAATTTTTCACCAATCTTTGACCACCCCCCATCCAATATGGAACAAAAATTTTTACTTTATGCAATTGACCTTAATTTTGTCACTCGGTGGTTTCTAGGGTCGCTGATTACGAATTTGATGTAAGTCAGGTAGGTCAGGTAGGTGTAAATGTCCTAGGAGCGCTCACTGACAATTGACTTCTGTTTTAGCACTTGCGCCGACTCACAACCAGCGAGCGTGGATAGAAATTTTTTTAAATTTCTCTTCCCCATATTATATTAGCCACTTTGAATTTTTGAAAACAAACATCGTATTCGTAATCATCGACCTTAAAAACCACCGAGTCACAAAATTAAGATCAATTGCATAAAGTAAAAGTTTTGTTTCATATTGGATCTGCCATTTTGACTTATTGGAAACTAAAATCCAATTCGTAATCAGCGTAATCAAAATTTAAAAATTCAAAATGGCGGCTTCAAAATGGCGATCGACAATTTTCAAAGTTTACTGATTTTAAATTTTTTCATTGGCAATTTTGGAATTGCTATTTTGAATTTTTAAATTTTGACTAAAGATTTGGATTTAGACACCTCAAAATCTAGCGAATCAGCATTTTAAGCGACCCCAAAACTTTAGAATATTCATTGATATTCATATTTCATTTATTACCGAGATTTTCATTTTAGATGCCACTATAGCGGTCATACACACTGGTGGCACGAATTATTTTTGCCTCTATAGACGTCATACACTGGAAAGGGGTTAGAGGGTAAAAAAATTATCAAACTTAAAAAAAAAAATTTTTGTGTTTTTGAAATTATAACCGCTATATTTAATTTTTGGGTTGAACGAAATTCTTTTTTTCACACTGGAATCGAAAAGAGCACACTCAATAAAATAAAATTTGATAAGAATTTTCTTTTTTCAGGCGCTAATGTGTTAATCATTAACATAGTAAGTAAACACTATAATTTGATTAAAATCTTTATTTTTTATAATTATTATAATATTATAATAACACTATAGTCAGGGAAAATGTCAGGAAAAATTTTTTTTCATGGAAATTAAGAAAATTGGGACAATACATAAAAAACCACAATTTTTACTAAAAACGTGCAAGTTATTTTGATAATGCGAAAAGTAACTATATACAAATCATTTAAAAATTGTTTTTGAATAATTTTTTTTAAGACATAATTCAATTTTTGAAATATATCTATAATAAAAATCTTTTTGAATATTTGAAATTTTGTAAAATTTAATTGAAAAATAATTAATTTATTTTAAGTATTTTGTTACAATTTTTGAAAATTGTTTAAATGAAATTTAAAAAAAAAATTTAATGAAAATTGGCTTATAATTTTTAAAATTCAATATTTTCAGTGTTTTCAATTACATGCACTACCGTCGGGAATTATCGGTACGGCTGCACACGCGCGGCCCAAAAACATACCAATCTTTAAATCACGATTTCTTTGTAAATACAAATATCAGAAAATTAACAAATATACCATTCGAAAGATTATTAAATTCTACGATTAATGTTACATAACTGAAAATTTTAATAATTTATACAAAGATTGCAGCAATTGACAAATTTGACAAAAAAATTTTAAAAATACAATTTTTTTGGAAATTTTTTCAACCCCTGCACATTTTTTAAAAATTGCAGAAAACATTTGAAACTTATATAGGTGTGATTATTTAAGTCTCATCTTTAATTTAAGACCTAAAAAATTCAAAAATCTTAATCGGTTAGCGAGATATCATTATAAACGGATGAGCATTTTCAGCCAAAAACCGTTCAAAATCGACTAATTCAATGCATTTGTCAAAAAACATGCTCGGACGTTTATAATGATATATCACGAACCGAATAAGATTTTTAAACTCTTTTCGTCTTAAATTAAAGATGAGACTTAAATGATCACACCTATGTAAGTTTCAAATTTTTTCTACAATTTTTAAAAAATGTGCAGCGGTTGAAAAAAATTCCAAAAAAATTGTATTTATAAAATTTTTTTATCAATTTGTCGATTGCTGGAATCTTTGTATAAATTATTAAAATTTTCAGTTATCTACCATTAATCGTAGAATTTAATAATCTTTCGAATGGTATATTTGTTAATTTTCTGACATTTGTATTTACAAAAAAATCGTGATTTGAAGATTGGTATGTTTTTGGGCCGTGCGTGTGCAGCCGTACCGATAATTCCCGACGGTAGTGTCTATTTCCAAAAATCTAAATACATACAAAAATAATATTTTAGAATAAATTTCAACATTTTGAAAAAAACATTTATATTCAAGATTTTTAATTGAAATTCATCAAAAAATTAATAAGTTTTTTTAAGTTATACAAAAGCTCTGTTAAATAATTCAATTATTTTCGAAAAATTACATTAACATATTTTTAAAAAGTAATTAGTATAATTGTTTTATAATGATTATTTAAGATTCAATTATCTTCAAAAACAATTAAAATTTGTAAAAATCTTTTAAAAATAATAGAATTAGTAAAAAATATTAATAAAAATGATCAAATTCTTTGAGAATTTTAATTATTAACAGGACCATAATTTGAGAAAAATTTTAATAACTCCAAAAAATAAATATTCAAAAATTTTTATTTACATTGTTCGAAGATAATTAAATCTTAATTATAAAACAATTTTACGAATTAGATTTTTAAAAAATTTAATGCAATTTTTAAAAAATAGGTGGTGGGAGTTCCGTATAGCACCCCCGTCCGATTTTAATGAAATTACGTATACTTACGTAATTTTGTGCGCTGATTACGAAAATGATAGTGAAAACTTGCGCAAATTTGATTTTCATGGTAAAAACCATAAAAAAACACCATAAAATTGTGTTTTTTGCATTTAATTCGTAAAAAACGCAAAATTTTTAAAAATGTTTCATACAAAAGATATACATTTTACAAAAATACACATTTTTTGTTTTCACTATTATTTCCTAAATTTGGTAGTTTTCGAGAAAAATGCAAAAAACCATAAAAAGTGGTTAAAATATACTTTCACCTAAAATGACATCTAATTATAACAAAATATACATTTTTAGTGAATTATGATGCGCTAATCACGAAAATGATAGTGAAAATTAAGGCAAATTTTATTTTCATAGTAAAAACCATAAAAAACACCATAAAATTGTGTTTTGTACATTAAACTCGTAAAAAACGCAGAATTTCAAATTATTAACCCTCAAAAGGGCTGATTGTGAGTGTATCAGCCCTGAAAAGGGATGATTGTGAGTTTATTAGCCCTGAAAGGGGCTGATTGAAAGTGCATTAGCCCTGAAAAGGGCTGATTGAAAGTGTATTAGTCCAAAAAAGGTCTAATGGCGAGTGTATTATAGCCCTTAAAAGGGCTGATTGATAGAATTTCAGTTTTTATAAACTTTAAATATGCTTAACCTGTGTGACCTGGATAACAAAGCTTGACATCTTTTAGTATTTGAAGAAAGGGATCTACTGACAGCTTGCTGTTTCTTCGACGCCAAAGAAATTCACACAAGTGATCAGCCAAATTGCTCTTGCGAACTCCTCCACGACTAAGAGAACGCCGCATCCACCTCCAAGAGGACTCTATTTTTTTTGGTGTGGGCACCGTTTTCGTGATTGACGAATTCTTCGGAATGATTCACAGTCTTATGGACATATCCTTCGCTTTCCAGATTGATGTAACCCTTCCAGTTCCGTATAGCACCCCCGTCCGATTTTAAACTTTATCTTTATCTTTATTTTAAACTTTATTTTGAACTTTATCCAAAATAGGATTGAATTTCTTAATAAATTTTTGTATAATTTAAATAAACTAATTAATTATTTGATGAATTTCAATTAAAAATTTTGAAAAATAAATGTTTTCTCCAAAATGTTAAAAATAATTCTAAAATATTATTTTTGTACATATTTGGATTTTTGAAAATATGTAATTATAAATACTAAAAATATTGCATTTTAAAAAAATTAGATGCTAATTTTTATTAATTTAAAAGATTTGTTTATAAGTCAAAAAAATGTCTCAATTTTCTTACTTTCCCTGAAAAAAAAATTTTTTATTGACATTTCACTGACATTACTGAAAAAATGTTGTTTACTTAACTATGGTGTTAATATAAAAATATAATAATTAAAAAATAAAGTGTTTAATTAAATTATAGTGTTTATTTATTATTTTAATCGTTAATCATTTTCGTAATTTCGTGCTTTGAAATATGTTTAAAAATGAGCTTTATTACTTTTTAAAATGCAGGAGTAATATTAAAAAAATACTTACATACTTTTCAAATGTGCATTGTCCACGTGGATAAGAGTAAAGGGGAGAGGGTTTGCCAAATGTTCACGATTGTCCACAATCGGAGGCGGGGGGTCAGAAATTGGTGAAAAATGTCCATTTAGTATATGGAATACCGATAAAATTTAAACCCCTCACTCTTACCTCGATCTCGATCTCCCTCTCTTTCACTCCTTAATCTATCTGTGAGTGAGAAAAGAAAAATAATTAGCCAATAAGGAAATAAGACGCCCTTTTCGTATTTTGGCTTGAAAGTGAAATTTCCCACTTTTTCTTCCCCTCCCAATTTCTGTTCCTCTCTTTCTACCTAACACGGAAAATGGAGAAAACATTATGCTCTTCTTGTAAACCAAAGAAATAGGCGTTACTATCTTACCTATTCGTCTCTCTTTCCTCCCTACGCTAAACTAAAAGGAGAGACAATACCTCCCTCTCTTTCTCTTTATCATGCTTTCTCTCTCATACTGTGACAGACAGAATGAGTATGAAGATTAATATAGTTAATTATTTTTACATTTATAAGACTTTATAAGCATAATATTAATTATTTTTTGCATTTAAATTATAATTCCATGTTTAAGTCAAGAACAAAATTTGTTGACTCGATAAATGGATACACCCTTGACAATTGGATCGTTTACTCTATTAAAAAATAATTTTAGTAAGAAAGACAATTTTTCGTTAATTCGAATATTGTTTTAAATTATTTTTTAACAGAGCATTTTATATTATTTACAAACATATTCACAATTTTTATTTACAACACACACTTATACAGATTTAGTAATAATTTTACTATTTTATATAACGCATAGAATGAAAAATATTCGCTCGCATGTGGGATCGAACTCACGCCCCTGACACATACTAGAAGCCTTTAATGCACCAATTTAAGCCGCACGGCCACTGAGTCTCGATGACAAGTCGGGCTAATCTATTATATAAATGCCAGTACCGTATATATTCTGTTACTTAGAAGGACAAAGTGTCAACTATGACTAAAAATTGTACACAATAATCCCGAATTATATTGATTATTATAGAAATTAATAGTCACTTTTAAATAAATAATTCATAATGTATTATAAGCAACATACAATTTTTTTTAATAATTAATATTAATTCATTTTTTTAGTTAGTAAATTAATTATTGACATTAATTATTATTTTTATTTCAAAAATTTATTATAAATAATCGATTTAATTATTAAATGATAATTAATTTTGATAATATTGATAATATTACCTAATATTGGTAATTATCTTATAATTAATATAATAAAAATTAATTATTAATAATTAATTAATGTTTAAAATTATTTTGAAAATTACTAAATAATTTAGTAATTCTTTATATTTCAACGTTTTTATTTATAGCGACTTGTTTGTTATTAAAATCATTTCAACAAAAATGCCTTAATATATCCTGTAATTTATTGACGTAAAATTTTTCTTTATATTAAAACTCTAAAACTCCTTAATATACTTCACATATTTCTCTAACTTTTCTATAACATATTATTAATATTATTAACTAAAATAGCAGAGCTACGCGCGCGCGATATTTCTGCTTTTGTCTTATGATACTCAAGACCTTATTTTATTGTGTATATAAAAATGTGACTAAGACTTTAAGATATGTTTTTTTCTTCTTCTGAAATATTAGAAAAAGATTACAAATTTTTTTGAAGAATATTAAAAAAACATAAAACACGAAAATCAAAAATTAATTTTAACACACTGAGCAGTTTTACGCTGTCAGTTTGCTGGAAAACTGTATTATTTCAAGAATTCGTTATAAGCGAAAAAATTTGAAAGTCAGTTACAAAACATGCCTTTTTTAAACTCGTATAAACTATGCTATATTGTAAAATGTTTATAAAACGTTGAGCCAATTACAAATCTTTTTCGAGATGATAAGGAGGTTCTTTCGCAAAAAGAATTAACAATACTAATTTGTCTGGTGGTCCTCTGTTTGACTTTCAGCTCATCTCTTTTCTCTGTTGATCCTCTTTCGATCCTTTATTGCTCCTATATTGGTCCTTTGCTTAATTTTTTACTAGACTTTTGATCCTTTATTTTGGATTTTTTATATAAATAAAAATTATTCAAAAGAACATTAAGATAAAACTCGAAGGAGAGAGAAAAGAAATATTATTAAAAGTGCAACAAATATGAAATTGTCGTGTTTGGGGGAGAAAAAAAAATGAAGACCCCTAAGTAGCGATAACGTAATTGCCTCAGAGGTCAATTTGAGTCAAGTTCTCAATGTTAATTGACACATGACCCAAGAGATGCACATTCTATTCTTTGGCTGTTGGTATCGTTGGCGAATCGTTGATTCATTACCCCGCAAGTACCCGCGCGTTAGCTCTCTCCGTTTAGTACCGTTACTAAATCATGATTAAAATAAAAAAGAATATCAGCATCAAAAACTTATTCAAGATGCAATGGTGAGAAAGCTTCTTTCTGTTTCTTTTTAACAAGAGACGATGAACGTTGTTGCTTTAAAAAATAATGGACCCATGCAAGTTTAAAGTCTTTTATCCGCAATTGTAATTAATATGTTAAATAACTTAAACAGTAATTCTTAAAGACATTTTTTTAAGAAATGGCAAACGTAAAGTTTGTTATATGTTATATGCGTTAAATTAATTTGAAAGGACTTTATTACAAAGTTGACTTAATAAATCTTCGTACCGGTTCATCCACTTTGTATATATATATATACACTACCGTCCGTGAGTATCAGGACGCCCCTCTTTTCATGAGTGGAAAAATGCTTAAAACGTAGAAAATAAGAATGACAAAAAATTTTCGTATTTTTTTCCTGAAAGCTAATGAAATTATGAAAAGACTGACACCCGGTCGAAGAATTTTCGTTGACTATTAATTCTGTCAGATACAAAAAAAATACTGGATTTTGCATGCTTTTCGTAATTTTTTAATTTCTCAAAAACTAATCAACTTTTATTAGCGCTCTTGGTCTTGTTTTAATCTCTATTTAATGTAGAATCTAAATTATTAACTGGTATTGTGAAATAAATTTTTCTAAAAAAATTTGAAACTGTAAAAGTAGGATTAAAAAAATTCAAAAAATTATCATGAATATTAAAGTGTCAAAAAGGTCAATGTAAAATATGTTCATTTAATAGATATCCTTAAATTCAAAAAAGCTTTTTAATTACTTAATTATTTAATTTGAAAAATTTTTCTTGTTGTTGAAAAAGTGTCAATCTGTTTTTCAAAACTTTTTTATCCGACTTTCACAGTTTCAAATTTTTTTGGAAAAATTTATATCACAATATCATTAATTAATTTAGATTCTACATTGAATAGAGATTGAAACAAGACCATCGCTAAAAAAAGTTAATTAGTTTTCGAGAAATTAAAAAATTACGAAAAGCATGCAAAATCCAGTATTTTTTCTGTATCTGACAGAATAGTCAATGAAAATTCTTCGATCAGGTGTCAGTCTTTTCATAATTTCATTAGCTTTCAGGAAAAAAATACAAAAAATTTTTGTCATTCTTATTTTCTACGTTTTAAACATTTTTCTACTCATGAAAAAAGGGGCGTCCTGACACTCACGGACGGTAGTGTATATTTGATTTTATATCCGATAAGAAATCGCACAAGAGCCAGATAATAACATACGGGAGAGAATTTATTTTTGCTTCCTGGACTTTGGTTTGCCTAAATTACATTTATTGAATGAGATTCTTTACAGCGATAATCTTTTTTTGATTCTGTTTTAATATTTTATTTATTTTTTCCTGCTTTTGTATCTTCTTGCATTCGACTTATAATAATCCATTAATTATTTTTATAATGATTAGCTTCCGTTTCATATAATTATATAGTATTTACTAATACCTAACTATTTAATTACATAAAAGTATGATGATAAAATTATTTTTATTTCTGATTAGCTGTCTGAACTTATACTTTAAAATTTAAAGGAGCATTAATTTCTTTTACTCCAAATTGCCTCTTCTTTTTGTAAGTTAAACATAACCATTATATATAAATTAGAGAATAAGTTAATTTGTATTGTAAGATAGGATAGGGCGAGACCGAGGAGGAAAGAAAACAAAGAGTTATTGACGGTAATGGCAACATTTCGAATTGGGGCCAAGTTAAGTGTGGTGTTCCACAGGGCGCATCACTTTCTTCTCTATTCTTTAACTAATTTATTTCTGATCTCGGTAGCGATTTTAAATTCTGTAAATTTCATAAATATGCTGATGATTTTAAACTTTATCTTTCTGGTCCTTTATCTGATTATTATCTGATTATTTTGTTGCAAAATACTCGGGGAGGTCTCCAGTGTTGGAATCCACAAAAAAATCTCATTTCGCAAGACGTTTTTTTAAAAGTTGGTTCAAGCCCAACGTGTATGCTTTATCTATGAGACACTATAATGTACCAAAATGTGTTAAATATGTATTAAATGTGTACAATTTGTACACATTACAAATTTTCCTAAGTTGATAATAAAAATATTTTAAATTAATAATAGTCTTCAAATTGTAATATTATAACCATAATTCTAAAACGTTACTTTTCTTTTCGGGGGTTAGGAGGAAAGTAACAAATTCAGAGGTCGTGAAAAAGCCATGCTGTGAACTGGTTTTTTAATCTAAATGATTAATTCAAATTTTATTTAACAGGTGAAAGTCCAAGCTTTCAATTAAGGTATTAACAAAAATTATTCGTTAAATAGTTTGAAGGCTACAATGTAAAAACTGATTTTTGTTACTTTCCTCCTCGGTCTCCCCTACACTGTAAAAAATTTCTGAATTTTATCCGATAATATGAACGGAAATTTTTCCGAAATTAGAGGGAAATCAGTTTTTCCAAATATTTAATAGGAAATATTTCTGGAAGTAGGTGGAAAAATACTAGTCGCATAAAAACCGGAAATTATTCCTTTATTTTCGGCAAAGTATCCGAAGATCGCGGATTTTTTACCAGTTTTATTATAACAATTTCCAAAGTTAAATGGAAAAATAATTTTTCCGACAAAAGTCGGAAATTATTCCATAATTTTTTGTAAAGTTTCCAAAGATAGTGGATTTTTTACCAGTATTATTATGAAATATTTCTGAAGCAAAGTAAAAGAACAGTTTTCCCAATACTTAATTGAAAGTATTTCAGAAGTTAAGAGGAAATACAGATTTTCCGAATATTTAGTAGGAAATATTTCCTCTTTCTTAATCTGAATTAGTTAAAGATTCAACTTTGAAAGCAGAAATCAGTAAAAATTGTCTGTTAACTAATACTCGAAATTTGACTTTTCTAACCATTTGTTAAGTATATCAATAAATTATTTTTTTCACATTTAATTTGTAATTATTAGTCAACGTTTTTTTCACTAATACTAAAAAAATTCGATATGTGTATTTATATATACTACTCTTTAAATCTAAAAAAAGTGAAAATTCACTTAGAATACATCAAAAGCATTCCACGTAAGATAATAAATATGTATATGTAGGTATATATTGAAAAATAAATGAAAAATCGTTTATAAATAAGTCTACATACACGTACTTTTTTACGTGAAAAATTTTTTACATAGCTTTTCTAAACAAATTTTCACTTACTTAAATTGAAAGAGTTGTTACAAACCAGAAATAAATTTATTAATTAGGCTTTTGAGATGGCCCTTTATCTCGATTTAGGGAGGCACCAAGCTGCCAGAATGTTTTATTATTCTGTTTAATTTGTGGGGACGTTATCCTACTTTTAAAAGTTACCTTCTGATTCGTTAAATGCACTATTTTTAAGATGATTTGAATTTAGGGTTTAGTTAGGTAAGTAAAGAAATTGATTCTATGAATACATGATTTATTTTAGAATAGAAAAATACCTTTTGAATACAGAATGATTATATTGTGTTGGGTCAAAATAAGTGAAACCGGCCACTTGAAAAATTTTTATCTCCAATTTTCAAGTTATCCATGATTTTTAGTAGATATATGAGTACACTTTTTCCCCCTAAAATATTTTTCAAAAAAAAATTTTATTTTTGAAGTAATTAGGTATTGAAGTTTTAGGTCATTTTATTTTCATTTTATTATTACTTTGAAACAAATAAAGATAATTAAGTAATTTTTTTTTTAAATTAAAGCTTAAAGTCTATACTTTAAAGATGAAATAAAGCGATTGCTAAAAAATGAAAATTTATAATTGTTATTAACAATTCTTTTAAACAATTGCAAATTGAAGAATGTTCTCAATGTTTTTGAAAGATTAAATTACGATATATTGATGCGCAAAACTATAAGGATTCATTTAAAAAAAAGAAAAATGAGTAACTTCCAATATTATAGAAATTATGTAAATTTTGCTGACAAAATGCAAGCAAAAATTGACTCAAGTTCCTGGAAAAAGATAAAATTGCAAACGAATAAATAAGATCTTCTTTTGTTTTGTTAGAAACTTCACGCTTTCAAGCGGATTTTTAAGATTAAAAATCGATTTTGGCCTGCATTTTGGCAGAAAAATCTACACAATTTCTATAATATTGGAGGTTACTCATTTTTCTTTTTTTTAAATGAATCCTTATAGTTTTGCACATCAATATATCGTAATTTAATCTTTCAAAAACATTGAGAACATTCTTCAATTTGCAATTGTTTAAAAGAATTGTTAATAACAATTATAAATTTTCATTTTTTAGCAATCGCTTTATTTCATCTTTAAAGTATAGACTTTGAGCTCTAATTTAAAAAAAATTTACTTAATTATCTTTATTTGTTTCAAAGTAATAATAAAATGAAAATAAAATGACCTAAAACTTCAATACCTGATTACTTCAAAAATAAAATTTTTTTTTGAAAAATATTTTAGGGGAAAAAAGTGTACTCATATATCTACTAAAAATCATAGATAACTTGAAAATTAGAGATAAAAATTTTTCAAGTGGCCGGTTTCACTTATTTTGACCCTGTTACAAATAGAAAATGTATGTGTGTTAGAATATGTAAATTGAAACGATACTTATTTACTTACAAACTACCGGCGGAGGTATTCCTCTTTTGAATCACAAAGCATCCGTCGGGCGAAAATTCTTTTGTTCTTGTTTCTACCGAAAATCGCGACGTAAAATTCGCGCAATTTTCTTTCGTTTGCGAGATTGCACTTGTGGCGAGTGGACGCGGGCAATATCTATGCAACCGGCCGTCTCACGCAACTGTGTAAAACTCACTGCGGATCTACCGTTTACCGAATTAGTCCGGGCAATATCTATGCAACCGATAATTCGATAATTGGTTTTGATCGCACTCGTGGGCCACCGATATTTGAGACGGACGCGGGCAATATCTATGCAACCGGCCGGTTATAAATAACAAGATTTTAAAACTGCTAATTAGATTAACAATTCCAAAATCTCACCAAAATCAGCCCGCACTGGACTCCACCGGCTCAGAGAATTTGAAAATTTTAACGTCTGCCCTAATTCATGCAAATCGGGTTCCGGGTCGCGGACGGGCTTTTTGTCGCGAAATTTCTCTGTCCCGAAACACTTTCTAGGTTAGACCCAGGAGAGGTGTCTTCGAGAAGAAGCGAGAATTCGTACTGCAATGATTGAAATTTTGCGACAAGCCTCTAACCCTTGCCTTCTTTGTCAAGGTGGGGAAAACAAAAATTTAGGAGTAGGGAAAACTCATGGGCCCATTGGACGTTGCATTTTTGCTGACGTTTTAGATCTCACGGTAGCTCCGTGAGAACGGAAATAGTCTATTAATATGATATTTTTCGACACCTTATTTTAAAATAACTAAGAAATAAATAATAATTATATTATTTTACTTAATAAAATTATTATTCGTCTTAGTTATACTGGTAAATATAATTTATTTTGTTGTAATTATATTAGTCCTACATGATACAAGTTACTTGTATATGTGTTTTGCATTTCGCATAGTTATACATATACACATATGCATGTAATTTAATGTCCTCCGGCATTTTGTTGTTAACAAAAGTTACAACAAAATGTTTATCTATTGTCGAATTACTATTTCATTGATTTGGAATTGTGCATAAATCAAAATAAAATATGTACGCATCATAAAGCGTTTTGTCAGCTGATAATGCATGTGAATTAGTTATACTATTCTAGTCCGTAAGATTGTGGGCCCAAAGGGGAAAAGGGAGGCTTTCCATAGGATAGATAAGGCAACGAGAAGAGGCATGTATATCGAGCTTGTATATGTGACCGTAACACAAGGAATCTATGGTTGTATTAGTTCTCGTAGTCAGCGGAGTCAGTAGATGCCATACATTTAATTATTTCTCAAATGGAATTATATTTTGCTTTTTAAATTATAAAATATGTGTACTGTATTTTTTCGTTCCCGAAAACTTTTCGCTTAAGAAGACAAGGCAAAAATTTTCCGAACACATATACCTTACGTTTCTGTTTTAAATAAAACAAGTTAAGAATAGTCATTTTCCGTGAATAAAAATTTTGTTTTTTTTGCATTTCGCATCGGTAGGATTAAGTTTTTAGCTATTCTAAATTTTCATATTCGTTTACTCGATTCATTCGTATAAGAGGCATTTTACGTGAAATGTCCTAAGTTGAAATTTCAACTTCTTGAAAAAAATTGAAACTCGAGGAATTTGTTGTTCTATCAAGTAGAAATGTGACCCAAAAAATATTTTTGATTTTTTCGAAAAATTGGAGGGGGTAGAGGGGGGTCAATTTGACCAATTTTGCCAACATCGGCTACTTTGTGAATTTTTTCTGAACATACTTGTAATGGGAAAATTTTTTTAGAATATGTTTCTGAAAGGTTTTTTCGTCCTCTTTCCAATGGTGTATTTTATTTTTTAATATTTTAAAAATTTACCCTAATTTTTGATAATTTATATTTAATTTTCAATTTCCCAAAAATCGGTCCGTTTTTTTTTTAAATAAATTATTGCAAACGAAAGCTGAGGTTTTTTCCTATCGGCATGTAAATTTTCAGAATGCCCTTTTTTTTGTTTTTGAGTTATTGAATTTCAAAGAATAAATTGCGGCGCGCAGCGTCCCGGGCGCCTCGTCTCACGCCGGTTGCCATGGGTTGCCACGCGGCTCAGTGCAACCGCGACGCAGCGCGCCGCAATTTATTCTTTGAAATTCAATAACTCAAAAACAAAAAAAAAGGGCATTCTGAAAATTTACATGCCGATAGGAAAAAACCTCAGCTTTCGTTTGCAATAATTTATTTTAAAAAAAAACGGACCGATTTTTGGGAAATTGAAAATTAAATATAAATTATCAAAAATTAGGGTAAATTTTTAAAATATTAAAAAATAAAATACACTATTGGAAAGAGGACGAAAAAACCTTTCAGAAACATATTCTAAAAAATTTTTCCCATTACAAGTATGTTCAGAAAAAATTCACAAAGTAGCCGATGTTGGCAAAATTGGTCAAATTGACCCCCTCTACCCCCTCCAATTTTTCGAAAAAATCAAAAATATTTTTTGGGTCACATTTCTACTTGATAGAACAACAAATTCCTCGAGTTTCAATTTTTTTCAAGAAGTTGAAATTTCAACTTAGGACATTTCACGTAAAATGCCTCATAATTGGCATAATAATAACATACATACTTTTTTTTTTAACTGAAAAACATAATTTTCTATTTTGAATTATAAATTATTTGATAGTGCTACCTATTGTTTATTAATTTCTAATTTAGCTTGGAACAACAATTAGAGAAGGAATCGCTGTTTTAATTTATCAAAATCACAACTTCAAGTATTCAAAATAGCAGTTTACCCTTTAATAGTTTAGACAAGAACAAATTAAACTGTTCTTGAAATTATGAATTTGTTGATTTAATCGTTGATATAATTGAAAATTCAAATCTGTCTTCAAATGGCTGTATGTATAGGAAAACTATTTTAACTTTACTTTATAGATTTAAAAGATTTTATTTAGAAAGCTTTACCTTTTTTTTTAATTATGGAAAATTCTATTTTCTTTACACATTGAATTCCCATTAATATATTTACCTGTTGCAAAATATATATGTAATTAAACCTTCAATCTTAACGTTAAACTTTAATTAATCATTCTACTCATATTTTAATTATACAAAATAAAATTGAAAGTTTATATACATAATGTTTCTTTTCTTTCTCGCTGTAACAGATTTTTTTTTTAAAAAACAAGTAATAAAATGATTTCTTAATTTTTTAAATCTAAGTTTCTGATATCGGGAACAACCTTATCATGGCGGATCATGTTGCATCGCACATTTTGTAAACAAAATGATCCCTCATGATTTAAGTTTAATTGTTTTTTAAGTATTTGTGCTGTTTATAAATGTGACAGGGTTACATACAAATTTTGTACTATGTGTCTATTGATAGGTAAGAAAAAGACTACAGTTGATACATTAACTGAATACAATTTACATCAATTTTGATTGTGGACGTTTAACCAAAAGTTGTCTTGTTTTATATTAGATTTCTAAACTAATACCTACAGTTATTTTAAATATTCATCTGATTCAAGTTAAAAGTGAATTTAAATTTGACATAAATTAAAGCCGAAATAAGCTGATCTCCAAACAAAACAACTTTTAGCTTAAGTGATATTGTACAATGTTACAGACGCAAATCTTTTTGTCAATGTTAAACAGGTGCATGAACAATGATATCAACGTTGACAATTATTTCATAAGAATATGATGTTTCCATAATCTGAATGGAGGGGTTTTCTTATTCTGCTTATCAGTTGTTGGTAAATTAATTAATGGTTGTAGTGATGATTAATGATAGGTTGATTCGGACGGTTTTCCTTTCTTTTTTTTTTTGAAGAACGAATGATTCATCGATAATTATGCCAAAAACTGGATTTTAATATCTAAATAACATACGAAAATTATATGATTATATTATACTTTCGGGATTTTGTCGATTGCGAAAATTCCTCTCTTGTGGACTATAGTTTTTTGATTACAATTATATGTGTATATCAAATTTTCAATTCAACATTTCAATCCACTTGTTTTAATGTTTATTATTCTCAAGAATTCTTTGTTTTTTTATTATTAAAATAAACCCATCTGAATTAATCTTATATGTCGTATTCAAATATGTGTCAGTCACATTACAATTATTCCTCATAATTATGTTTAAAGACCTTTTTTTTTTAAATATTCGAGCTATTTTATACCATATGACGAAACAGTAATCTGAATATTATAGCCTCAGTGAATTTTAACATCCATAACTTTAAATTAGTTATATCAATCATAGTAGTTATAAATTAAATTAAAGTAAACAAATTTTTTTTTTAACCTAACATTAATTATTGAATTAATTAAATTATTTTAATTAATTAATTAATTTAATTTTAATTATTGAAACTATTATATAAATTTATCAAAACATAAAATAAAAGTTTATTAGTAGTAGAGTAAGAATTTACTTACAAGTAGGTATGTATACATAAATATATATATGCATAATTATATACATGAATATAATTACCTCTAATAAATATACGTTAGCACATAGGCTAGTTTAGTCTCTATTTACGATTAAAGCTTATCCTTTAGTTTCAAAAATAATAGCTAACCTACAATGTCTCAGTATTAATTAAATATTATAATTAAATATTTAAGAAAAACAATTTTTTAACATTTGCTAACGTAAATACAACAGAACTCTATACTACTTATCTGAATATACATATTGGATATACGTAACCCAGTGGGCATACTTGTTCAGAAGACGTCCCAATGATGTCTTTTTACGGACGTCCCGGTGTCCCCTGGGAAGTTTAAAATTTTTTTTTTTAAATTAAATTTTTTTTTATTAATTTTTTTTATATTATAATACTCATTTTCTTAATAAAACTAAGAGTAATACAAGTAGTGATATTCGTTTTGATCGGTTATTGACTAAACTTAGTTAAGCAACAATTTAAAACAGAAAGTTATTATCCTAAAGTTATAACAGTTAATTTAATATATTATAGTAGGGTAAACTATTTTATTAGTTATATAAATATATTAAATATTGAAGAATATTAATATTTCATTAAATTATAGTATTCAATTTTTTCATTAATAATTAGATAACTAATGACTTAACTAACTGTATCTTTATTTACAAACTAAACCATTAAAATTTATTTTAAATGAATAAAATATTAATTAAACAAAATATATAAATATCTGCCATCTAAGAAAATCTAAATACATTTAACCATAATATATATTGTACTTATTCAACTTTTTATTTAATAACATTTAGATACTAGTTACTTATTATTATGAAAGAAAATTATGCTCCAAAGCTTAGATATGTAGTAAGATTATAATTTTTTTTTATTATTTAAATATAACATAATATTGTAATTTAATTACACTAACTGAATTTACCTAAAGTACATTCTAACATAACAGGTCTAGTAATATACGATATATACATATGAGGCATTTAAAGTTATAATACAGCTCGAATACATATAGTGACAAAATAGATTTATATGTTTAAAATAAGTTGAAATCTAAAATTGACTACATTAGAATAAAATCGATAATCTGACACATGTTATTTATATTAAATTAAGAACAGCTTGCAATCTTTTGAAATAAAGGTGTACATATTGTTTGAAATAAGGACAAATTCAAAAAAGTTTATTTTGCTATCGGAGATCATCGAATTTCAAAAGATGTTTAAAATAACCTAACATTTAGTTATTGCAATTAATAAGTATGGCAAGTAGGTAATAATATCTCTGTAAATAATTTTGTCCATCAAAAGAGAACTTACAGGAAACAACATTGCCTTAGTCTTTACCTTTTTCTTAATAAATCACCTTTTCTTTTAAGATGGAGTTTTCGCAATCGGCGTCACCTTTTGTCTAAGGTGAATATTAGATTTACCGAATACTTTCTCCATACCAGCTGTATCCTTGAAATCAACCTTGCTGATTAAGCATGGTGTATTATATGATACAGCATAGTAGCGCTTATCTCAACTACTGATACATACCAGCACAAGAATCGTTTCTCTTTTTTTTGAATATTAAATAATTTAATGGATTTCTAATTAATGATAACTTGTTATTTTAATTTATTATAAGTTGTGTTTTGTCAATTATATAATTAGACAAAAGAAAACAATTTTTTTTTAATTAAAATAATTTCCTTTTTTTTAGAATAATAGAAGAAAAAATAACAATAAAATTAGGATAATTTTAGTGGTTGATTAAATTATTTAAATCAATCATCTTCAATATTGTTAATTTTTTAATTGACAATATTGTTAACAAATAATTATTGATTATCAGGGACCATAACCGAAGCCAAACAAAATTTAAATTGGATTTTGCCTTTGTTTAATCATATAAAAGTGCGAATTAAAAACACTCAAATTTCATCTTTGAGATGGTAGCAAATTATCACATTTAATTTCATTTTTTTTAAACTCGAAAATCTGAATGAATTTTCGGTGCTAGCATCTCAAAAGGTCAGGGACTAAACATTTTACATTTATATTTCACTTACAAAATTGTCATTACTATCAAAATTAAAAAAACATTAAGTATAAAAATCTTTATAAATTTAACTTTTTTTAGAATAAAATTCATTCCTTTAAATTAAACATGTATCATTTAAACAACTCCTTTTTTCAAGCTTACTAACTTTTTCAACTAAATAACATGAAATAAATCTTACTTCAAAAAAAAAATTTTTGAATGTTATAATATATTTAACACATTTGCTTTTCAAATTGAATAGATTATTTTTTTTAAATAATAAAATTATAAGCTATGCTTAAAACAATATTTTTTTAAAATTACATACTAGTAACAAAAATAATGTAATAATTTTTATTGCACTTCTTTTTTTTTATGCCAAATGTTTTGATGAAACGGAATCTTCTTTTAATGTTATTTTACATAAACCAAAATTTGTTAAAAATCGAAAACAAAACATAATCAATTTTTATTTTGTTTAATAAAAAAGAACATAACTAATCGAAACGAAAATTTTGTGTCGGTCCCTGTTTGTTATCAATAATATTTATTATAATTTTCATCGAGTTAAAATAGAAAATTTATATATTCTTGTCACTGTTTAATGGCATGCATCAATAATTGTTATGTTGGCCTAAATAAAATAAAGAGATTATGTTAAAATATAGGAGGTAAACATGTGCAAGTCTATGTTAAATTATTAAAAATAGTACATTATGCAACAAGGCTTGGATATATTTAAGTCAAACGTAGGTTACTGTATTTAACAATTGTTTTGTAATATCAAAAGTTGACTGTAATATTCCTCGCCACCACGGAAATTTTCTGTTACATGTAACGAAAATTTTCTGTTCCTGATAAAGACAAAAACAGTAGGAGAATTAATAAGAAAACAGTTTTAGCAATGTGACAGCGATATGCACATATACACATACACGTATATGAGTGCTTTTCTCTCATTCAGTATTTCATATCAGTCTTTAAATATTACAAGACAACAAAATAATGGAGAATAAATACCGATTTAAATTACTTTAAAAATAGTATCTAGAGTTGGATTTGATAAAAAAAATTCTTTTTTTTTTTTTTTAATTGTTCAACCTAATTGATTTTTAATACAGTCTATACTTGTTTAGTCGGATTAATCTTTTGTTTTTTAAGTACCAAATCGTTACGTTTGTAGTTACGACTGTTAACCTCTATCGATTGAGTTTTTTTTAGATGAATAAATGACAATCATAAATATTTGAGAAATACAAATTACTGGCCTATAGTATTCAAGTTTTTAAAACTTTAAAACAAAATTTGGAAGAATTATTAAATGTTCTTTTTTTTTTATTTATTTAAAATTTTGTTTATTTAAAAGTAATAAGACCATGAAAATTTAATTAAAAGTAAGTCATGTTATAATATATCATATACCAAAACAAGAATATTTATCGCAAAATGTATTTGATAATAATTTATTGCGTGTCTGAGAATCAGTTTAAATATAAATTAACACAGAATTATTTTGTTTTCGCTTCTATTCGTCAAATCTTGAACCATATAATTATACCAAGAGGTAATTTTAAAATTTAACTTGAAAAATTAAAACGGTAGAAAATAGCTTGATTTTGAAACTGATATGGTTTACTTGATTTAACTAAATTAATTGTATAATTTGTTTAAATAACTCAAATCAGAATAATAACTATAAACACTTTCATGTGCATTTCATTATTAAAGTCAGTTTAATTTCTGATGGCTCATTTCAAACTAATATTGTTTTCGGTGGTTTGATACTTTACTAATCGGTGTTATATTTTACAAAGATTATTTTGATTCTGCTTTCTGCATTTACATGTTTTTTTTTAATAAATTACTATTATGCATTATTTGCTATTTCCATTATTTGTAGATTTAGGATAAAAATTTACAAAACCAAAATATTTTAATTAATTCATCTAAATTCGATAAATTTAAGCTTTTTAATCGATCTTCGAATTACTACAAATTCTAACTGCAATATTAAAATTACTTAAAGAAAAATGCAATTTAAAACCTATAACCGTGTTGTAATTGAATATTTAATATTAAGATTGTTGCTTTTTTATCCAATTGAAAAATGCATACACCGAGAGACATCCTTCTCTTAAATATGTAGAACCATATCAAATTCAATATAGCAGCGTTCGAAAGTTGGGAATCCTAGATTTTTTTTTTTAATTGATATGGTGCTATTCTAATATTACAAGAATCAAGATTACAATATAATTATTCTAATGAACGGAATGAATGTATTTGACTTTGATATTATAGTTTAAAATATTTCAAAAAGCTCTTCTTAAAATTAAATGATTGATATTTTTTTTTATAAATATTCACATGAAATGTATATATATTCATCTAAATTCAAGAATGATAAAATTAAATCAATTCACAGATACACATTTACAGATCATAAAAAATATTTATTATAACTAAAATCATCAAAACAAAGGTTTGGTTTTTAAACTAATTTTGCATTGTATTATATATATATATTTTTTTTGTATTGTCAGAGATTGGTACATTAAAATTAAACTTTTAAATTACAATATTACTAAACAGCATATTAACAGAGATTTCCCCACTTTGAAACGATAGTACACTAAACCTGAAAACGAAAAGTCTCCCAATGTAGTGCATGCAAAATGCGAACAGCAAAGGAAAACCCTCTTAATTACCAATAGGTTAACAAATAAAATGCTCATGATTTTTGTTTATTCGATTTTGTTATAAATAACAAAATTAATTTCTTTTAATAAATGATTATACAAAATTGAAACGTTTTAAGGAGTGTTTAGGTATTCATGGAATTACTTTCTTCTATAAATAATAATGACTCTTCGTTTCAATTTCTCTAATCTATAATATTTTAATTCTGCTTTTGTTTCTGTGTAGAAGTTCTAATTTCTCATATACTATTTACTACTGACATTATTTATAAATTAAGAATAAAATTTGTGAAACAAAATTAAAAATTTTAATCATTGCAAAACTAGATATAAAATTATTGGTTTGTACATTTCTTTTAAAGATAAAAGTTTTAAGTAATATTAATAAAAAAATTTTTTTTTTTACGTTAATAATTTAATTTTACAGTTGAAATTTTTTTTGTGAATAGTTGAATTTCAAAAGGTTTCACATTTAATGCATGTTGAAAATTTAATTCATATGCACAAGGATATCAAAATAAATGTTTAAATATTAAATTAACAAAACTCATTGTGACTTGAAAAATTTTATTTGGAGATTGCAAAAATTATTTATTGAAAAATGTAATTAAGAATGTGAACTTGGTTTAACGTTATAGCCTTAGTTTAATTTTAGTCCATACAGTCTACAATGTTTGTTCGGTGATGTTCCCGCGTGGTCGGTGGTGACTGCCATGCTCGGCGGTGGCCACTGGCAACTACTTCGCGCGCTCGGTAACGACACGATCGGGAAAATTGGTCGCAAATACCACAGAAATAAACCGATTTTTATCTAGCGAGTACTATATTAATCCTCGGAATCATAGTTTCAACATTTTTCCCTACTCTCGTTTGTCGTGTATCTTTAACGGAAATGCCTCAAAAAGTGACTCTAAAGTTGGGCGCTCCGGAAACGACTTTTTAGGTACCCTGCTAGTAAAAATTTGTTTTTCTTGACCTACTGACTTTTGTTGATTCAATTAATAAAATAATTCTTTCTTAAACAGAATGCTTTGTTTATACTTAGACAATCTTTTAAATATGAGTGGCAATCATGCGGTCGGCGGCGTTCTCGCGTGGTCGGCGGTCACTGCCATGCTCGGCGGCGGCCGCTGGCAAGTATTTCGTGCCCTCGGAAACGACACGATCGGGAAAATAGATCGTAAATACCACAAAAATAAACCGATTTTTATTTAGCAAGTACTATATTATTCCTCGGAATCATAGTTTCAACATTTTTCCCTGATTCTCGACTGTCGCGAATTTTTAACGGAAATGCTTCAAAAATGACTCTAAAGTTGGGGCGCTCCGGAAACGACATTTTTGACAGTGAACGTGTGGATACATATTTTAACTATAAAGTAGAATAATAATAACTAAAGCAATTATTGTTAGTGATAAAATTTACGTCCTGCGTAAGATTGGCAAAGTCTATAGGTTTACTTTTTCAACCACCGCGCGAAGGCTGTCCGTCAGGCGGCTGCTATGGTCGGCGAATTACGTTGAGCATTCGTGCGCTCGGCGAATGGTGCTACTGAGAAATTGTTAATAAGTCCCCCAAAATAAAGGCAATTTTTGTTTAGGGCATAGAAAATTGTTCCCTAGAGCCACAGCTACAACTTTTTCTGTATGGTCAATTTTCACAAAAATTGTTGCAAATGCCTCAAAATTGGCTTTAAGGTGGAGCACTCCGAAAATTGACCTTAGTGGTATTAATAGTAAAATTTTGTTTTTCTAAGCCATATCTTTTTTTTTTAAATTTATTTTTACTCATTTTTATTTATTTAATAATTATATTACAACACACATCACAAGTTATATAAAAATCAAATTATTAAAATCTTAGTCTGAATTTTCCTTCTCAAAAGAATCCATAAGTAAAGGTCCAGTTGCAATTTCTTGTTAACAATTAATTATTTTATCGATTATTTTTCTATTCAAATCATTAAATTTTTATATAACTCTTGAGATGTATTGAATTTAAACAAAATTAGTTTCAGAAAAATTCTATTTCCTCATTTTAAAAATTATATTTTGTCCTAATATTATTTTTTTTTAAAGAATTATAAGTAAAATTTGAAAAATAATTATTTGTTTTCGCCTAGTATATTATTGTTGTTTTATGTATAAAGAAAATCGTTTTATTATTCAAATTCGAAATCGTCGTTCAACTTTGTTACATTTATTGGTAGGTGGTTACTTCTTTTTGAAATAATATTACATTCCTTTTACCAAAAGTGATTTCCGAAGAAAGGAGATTTTTTTTTAAAACATGTTTTTCTGACTGTTTTTATAATTAATTTTATTAATAATTATTTCTGTAAATTTTATATGGAAATTTTTTTTTTTTACTAAAAATTTATGTTATTTATTTTTTCGAATTTACAAGCTTGAAATTAAAAGAGGTAATTGTTTGACGTTAGCCTAATTTTAAGATTACACCAAACAATTGATTAGAGTTCTCCTAAGCTGTTCACAAATAAGCAGAACAAGTTCTTATAAAACATTAAATTCAATATAATAAAAATTGAGCCATAAAATTTTTTTTTTAAGAAAAAGAAAATGTTTATAGTTAATAATGACACAGTATAATAAATACGATGAATTAATAAAATTGAGAGTTTCAGAATTTTGGAAGTAATATTTTATAGTATAAGGAACTAGTAAATTTAGAAACATAAATAGTTCCAGAAAAGTAAAAGGGCAAGGTATAAATTAATTTTGAAAATAAGAAAAATTTTTTTTTTAAGATAAAGAAGAGTAGAAAAATTATAATTTTTTTTTGTCAAATTAATATATTTGCTTTTTGGCAAAAGGTTAAAAATCTAAATAGTCAAAGATTTAAACATTTTAAACAAGATTCACATTACCGCAGTGAGCAGATAATTTTCTCTCCACCACGGAAAATTTTCTACAACTTGATGTCAGGTGGGAGTAGACAAGTTTGAAATTTTTTTTTTTAAGTTAATTTTTTTTAGTTGCAGATACATTCTTCAATGATATTCTATTTTGGTTTTTTTTGTACAGATTTTTTTTTAATTCTTTTATTTTTTTTTACACGAAATCGTATTTGAATATTATTATTTTAATAAATAAATGTTACTGATATAGATATGTAATTTATGTTTATTAAATTAAATATAAAATTTTAAATATTTATTTGTTTCGAAAGTTTATTTTGTTTAATACTAGTTTCAATATAATACTTGTGATAGTTTGCTAAGGGTTAATTTATACATTTTTTTTGAGAACTAAAATAACAATTAAGTTTAAATCTTAAGAACTTTTGAGAATAAGATTTAAGGTGATTTTTAGAATCTTGTTTATGTTATTCTCTAGTGTTGAAATAATCTAGTCATTATTACAAAACAACATTAAACCATTCAATTAAAATTTCACAATTTCGAAACAAATTTTTTTTTAGCAGAAATTTTGGTTAAATATTGCAAAAATGAAATAGAAGATATTAATTATTTCTTATAATTAATATATATTTTTTTAATGTTTAAATGAGATAAGAGAATCAATAATCATATAAAAATTGGATTATAACGTCAATCGTTTTTAATATTTGTCATAATTTTTTTTTTACTCAAAAGCAACTCTAATAGTAGTAGACGAGTAAGATTCTTTTTACTCTTCACTTAAGAAGAGTGACCTTACAAAACTACTTTGAAAAGGCATTTAATAGTTTTCTTGATACAAATACGTGTATGTGTACACATTGCACATTTTTTTATAAAATAGACAGTGTATTTGTGAATAGAGTATCGAAATTTCACTACCACGGAAATTTTCTGATACTTGTAAAGGAAATTTTAGTAAAGATAAGAAAACATATTTAAAAAAAATTTTTTTTTATAATAAATTGTAGGGTAGAAAGAATTTCATAAGATACAAGTTTTGTAGTATGCGAATCATAGTTCGTCGTTCGTCTCATTAGACGCGTAGACCAGGTGTCATAAACTTATAGAATTCTGATACGCAAGATTGAGATATGAGCAATTCACATAGGATTCGCATATTAGAATTTTATTACTGAAAATTGGGACAAACAATAAGAAAAGAAAGTTAGAGTTTAGAAATCATCTTATTGATTCATTGATTAATTGACCAATCAATGAAACTTTCGCTGCAAAGAATATCCATGTTCATACCAAAACCATTTTCTAATAGTCATAAGATAAGATTTTGCCCAAACATCCAAACTAGACTCCATGACATCCCACACAGGATAATCTAGGATATCCCATGGATATTCCTTACTTTAAGGAAAATAACTCATTGACATATTGTCAGGTCATCACTTGGATATCTCGAGGATGTAATTTGTGCATCTAAAATTAGTCAGCAAAAAAAATTTTATTTTAAATATCAACGGAGAATCTCAGTTACAACTATTGAATATCCTAGAAATATCCGACGGTTGTCCTTCAATCTACCAAAGATATTATCTAAAAGTTATTTTAACAAAATGGTATATATTTTGAAATAAGTTATTAGGAAATTACAATTATATTTAAAAGAATATCCGCATAATATCCCAAAGATATCCCAAGAATATCCTCTCAAAAATTTTTTTTTTTACTTTTATTTTTTAAAATATAGTTTTTCTATTTTTTTTTATTTATTTATTTTTTTTCATTTCTTAATTTTTTTTTTGTTTCCAGTTTTTTTTATTTGTTTTTTTAATTTCTTAATTTTTTGTTTCCAATTTTTTTTGTTTCTTTTCGAATTTTGCTATATTTTTTTTTTAATTTATTTATTTGTTTTTTTATTTTTTGTTTTCTTTCAGTTTTTTTTTATTTGTTTTTTTAATTTCTTAATTTTTTGTTTCCATTTTTTTTTCTTTTCGAATTTTGCTATATTCTTTTTTAAATTTATTTATTTGTTTTTTTTTATTTATTTATTTTTTTATGTGTCTTTCAATGCAATTAAAATTAAGTTAAAAAAAAATTGTACGACAATGAAGAGTGATACTATAGTCAGCAAGACACATGAAATATGATCAGGGACAATATTCTTGGAAAGAATACGGCAATTATAGAAACTGATTAAACAAAAAAAGAATTTTTATTTATTGAAAGCATTAAAGAAAATCCTGGAATTGATAGTAATGTAAATTCCAGTAGGTGTTCCGATTATTGTTATTAATTTGGAAAATAGAAATAGAAAGGCAAGCAAAAGTTCATTTCTACTTAAACTTGAAAGCTACCTAAAATTTAAAAACTCCTGAAACTTCAAGGTGATAACGGACCATAAAGAACAACCTTAGATTAAACAAGGTTAATATATTTTTGTAAACTAAATGGACTACGTAGTTTACAAAAATATATATCAATTTAACATAAAGCAAGCAATTAAAAATCAATTAATCTACTAATTAATGTTTTGAAAATTATAGAACTTTTTCTATCATGCTTAGCTAGATATTTATTTATTTTTTAATTTCCACTTTAAGCAATTTAATTCAATGTTATAGCAGATTTATGTTATTATCATTATTATATAACTATATTACACAATTATCATCTTTATAATAATAATTATTAGTATATTATAGTTATTATTATAATTTAGTACTATTACTTGAAGAGAAGTTATTGATACATCGCAGGAAAACTTATCAGGTCAGAATGACGATACTGCAATTCTTGAAATTAGTTATTTGTTTAAAACTCTATAAAAATAAATTAGTTAGAATTCATAACAGACAGAATTGGTGCCTCTTTTCTAGACAGACGAGAAATTCAATTTTAAGTAAAGAGAAAAAGATTAACTTATTTCTCCTGTGTCAACTAAAATTTCAATTTTACTAATTCGAGATAAAATAAAGTAAATAAGTGAAACGGACTAATATTTGATTTTATAATGACGATAAATCTTCTGATTTTATTTTAGCATTTTTGTTTTCACTTTAGTTTGAAAAGTGTATAATTTATTGTAACAGAATTTTGTTTATTTTATAGTTTCTTTTTTTAAAGTAATTAACATTTTTTTTAGCAGAATTTTCTTTTTCTGTGAAACGTTATGGTTAGCAATTTTAACGGAAATTTTGGAAATTGATATTTATAATGATAAAAGAAAATTTTTGCTTTTATTAGGATTAAATAGTGTGATAAGTTTAACAAATTCAGCGCGGAAGCTCTCCTAGGCGGGGAGATCAGTACTTACAACAGCGCTTCTGAGTGTCACAGGATAGAAAGGAAAATTATTTTCTTTCTATCCAATTTCCTTATGAAATATACTCAGATTCGACAAGGAAGTTTCCCAATCTTGCCGCCTTGTACCCACAACTGGCGATTTTGTCTCACTAATTGTTAAAACTAGAAAAAACTAATTTTAACAATTACGTGTTTATAACACTATTTGCATTTAGGAATTAAGGAAAATGATTATTTTCTTGGAGTAACAAATTTTATTTTTTTGTCTATTGAACAAGGATATGCAGGCTAATTCATCTGTGAAGTTTCGGAGCCATGTCATCCAGTGAGCGAATCACGGAGACCTGTCATCACTGACTAATCACAGAAAATTAAAATCAATATAATTGATTGATTTTTACAAAACCTTGTCAATTGAAAGAAAACACATTGTAACATTCAGAGAAAATAAAATTTTTTTTTACTAGACGAAAGCGAGCAATTTATTAGTTATGGAGTTTCAGAGCCATGTCATCCAGTGAGCGAATCACGGAGACTTGTCATCACGGACTATCCAAAACCAATTAAAATATAAATGAATTATATTTTTTAGCACGCTTTCTCCAATATAAAAACTTATAGAATTGTTATAGAAGGTATTCAAAGAAATCAGAAAATTCTTTCCAAACGTTTAGAGATTGCTTCCTTTTAATAGGGGTGTTAAAGGTTTCTTAAAGTATTCTTGTGAATTACCAAGAACACTCTCAATTCTGCTTTCCTGCACTGAATTTTCGGAAATTACTACTACTAGGTTATTAATTAGAGAGTTAGTAACGTGACTTCGTTTTTTTGAACGATTACCACGCCGTCTAAACTTGCTAGACATTCCAACCTGACTCGTAATCACAAGAAAAGTTTATTTCTATTTTAATTTAACTCGTTTCTATTTTCGATCAATTGCTTACACTTAATGCTTCAGGAATAAATTAGAATTAAGTCATCATCAACGACTAGTCGGAAAGCCAAATTTCTAATTTCGTTTAAAGCAAGAAGTCTTAATTTTCTGATCGGAATTAGGAGTATAGAAAAATAGGTAAAATACTAAAAGTCAATGTCTTAATTGATTAAGTCGTCATCAACAACTTTTCAGTTGGAGAGCCAAAATCGAAAACGTAGAATAAGTCATCATCAACAACCTTTTGGTTGGAGAGCCAAATTCGTAGTTTCTCTATCCTTTATATATTTTATACTTATTATTCCTGTGTTTAATGAATTATAAGGTTCGAATAAAATATAGTTTAGAAAAATTTAATAAAGAAAAGACAGGCAAGATATAAGAGAGAAAACAGAGACCCTTGATTTAGCGATTATGTTAAAATTTTAAATTTTGAAAAATGTGAAAATTGGTGCCCCTGCTAACAAATGTTACCAGGTAACGAAGCAGGGCGGTAACGCGTAGGAAAATCCCACCGCTGCCACCATCAGCTTGTTACAAACCAGAAATAAATTTATTAATTAGGCTTTTGAGATGGCCCTTTATCTCGATTTGGGGAGGCACCAAGCTGCCAGAATGTTTTATTATTCTGTTTAATTTGTGGGGACGTTATCCTACTTTTAAAAGTTACCTTCTGATTCGTTAAATGCACTATTTTTAAGATGATTTGAATTTAGGGTTTAGTTAGGTAAGTAAAGAAATTGATTTTATGAATACATGATTTATTTTAGAATAGAAAAATACCTTTTGAATACAGAATGATTATATTGTGTTACAAATAGAAAATGTATGTGTGTTAGAATATGTAAATTGAAACGATACTTATTTACTTACAAACTACCGGCGGAGGTATTCCTCTTTTGAATCACAAAGCATCCGTCGGGCGAAAATTCTTTTGTTCTTGTTTCTACCGAAAATCGCGACGTAAGATTCGCGCAATTTTCTTTCGTTTGCGAGATTGCACTTGTGGCGAGTGGACGCGGGCAATATCTATGCAACCGGCCGTCTCACGCAACTGTGTAAAACTCACTGCGGATCTACCGTTTACCGAATTAGTCCGGGCAATATCTATGCAACCGATAATTCGATAATTGGTTTTGATCGCACTCGTGGGCCACCGATATTTGAGACGGACGCGGGCAATATCTATGCAACCGGCCGGTTATAAATAACAAGATTTTAAAACTGCTAATTAGATTAACAATTCCAAAATCTCACCAAAATCAGCCCGCACTGGACTCCACCGGCTCAGAGAATTTGAAAATTTTAACGTTTGCCCTAATTCATGCAAATCGGGTTCCGGGTCGCGGACGGGCTTTTTGTCGCGAAATTTCTCTGTCCCGAAACACTTTCTAGGTTAGACCCAGGAGAGGTGTCTTCGAGAAGAAGCGAGAATTCGTACTGCAATGATTGAAATTTTGCGACAAGCCTCTAACCCTTGCCTTCTTTGTCAAGGTGGGGAAAACAAAAATTTAGGAGTAGGGAAAACTCATGGGCCCATTGGACGTTGCATTTTTGCTGACGTTTTAGATCTCACGGTAGCTCCGTGAGAACGGAAATAGTCTATTAATATGATATTTTTCGACACCTTATTTTAAAATAACTAAGAAATAAATAATAATTATATTATTTTAATTAATAAAATTATTATTCGTCTTAGTTATACTGGTAAATATAATTTATTTTGTTGTAATTATATTAGTCCTACATGATACAAGTTACTTGTATATGTGTTTTGCATTTCGCATAGTTATACATATACACATATGCATGTAATTTAATGTCCTCCGGCATTTTGTTGTTAACAAAAGTTACAACAAAATGTTTATCTATTGTCGAATTACTATTTTATTGATTTGGAATTGTGCATAAATCAAAATAAAATATGTACGCATCATAAAGCGTTTTGTCAGCTGATAATGCATGTGAATTAGTTATACTATTCTAGTCCGTAAGATTGTGGGCCCAAAGGGGAAAAGGGAGGGTTTCCATAGGATAGATAAGGCAACGAGAAGAGGCATGTATAGCGAGCTTGTATATGTGACCGTAACACAAGGAATCTATGGTTGTATTAGTTCTCGTAGTCAGCGGAGTCAGTGGATGCCATACATTTAATTATTTCTCAAATGGAATTATATTTTGCTTTTTAAATTATAAAATATGTGTACTGTATAAATTTTAAAACAGAAATAGAGCATTAATTTTGGTTATAAATTTGTGAGCAATTTATATACAATATAATGTAATATGAAAAGAATACGCATTCGACAAATTTCTGTCTAAACTTCTGTAGCGATAATAAGATATTAATAAAGAAATAGCTGTTAGGTACTTTGTACGTAACAAGAGTAATAATTAGTTTATTTTTACTGATTTAAATTTAAAAACTAATAAATTAGAAAAATAATTTTTCTACAAAAATGTGTCTGCGTATGCAGTAAGTAGTTCTTAAATATTCCTCAAAAATTTAAATATATATCATACATTTAACGGAAATGTTAAAAGAAAAAATTTAACAATACTATGAATCGTTTGGTCAATAGTTTTAAAGAGATTGAATCTTTCGAAATTCTATAGAAGTTAGAAAAAACAGATTTTACTTCACATGTTTCTTAAAACTGATACTCCGAAATGTTAACTCTAACTAATAAAATTGCTGCCTTGGGAGAAGAACTGAAAGATAAATTAAAAGCTTCTTTATTGTTAAGCAGTTTACCAGACTTATATAGTGGTTTGATCACAAGTTTAGAGAGCAGAAGTGAAGATGATTTTACTCTCGATTTTGTTAAAGGAAGAGTGATCGACGAATATAAAAGAAGAAAAGAAACTCAAGGTTCCGAAAACAGTGATGCAGCATTAAAAACAAATTTCAACAATACAGACAAAAAGAAAGAATGTTATTTTTGCAAAAGAACGGGACATTTTAAGAAAGAGTGTTTTGAATATAAAAAGTGGAAGTCAGGTAAAGACAATATATGAATATGTTAGCTTCAAGGGAATTTTTTTACAGACTTTAACGCCAATTTTACAGGATTTGTGCAGTTAGCGGACAGTAATAAAAGAAGTGAAGTGAAAGAAATAGGTTCAGGGATAATAAAATGTGTTGTCAAAAATCAAGTGAATGAAGTGAAAGTGCAAAACGTGCTTTCCGTTCCATCCTTCGGATCAAATTTACTGTCAGTGAAAAACTAACTATTGATGAAGGATTTGATCTTAACTTCAAGGACGACAACTGTAAAATAATAAAAAATGGTAAAATCTTAGCTTTGGCTCATCGTTTGGGAAAGGGATTAGAAGATTTGTATTAAACAGAGTTTAATAATTAAAAGTGAACTTTAAAGTGAATTAATACTTTTCTTTATTGATAATCCAACTTTCGGAATAGGATTTTGCCACACTTAATTTCAAATTGTTGCGGACTAATACCGGATTTCTTGCTTACAGAGTTCGGATTGCTCCGGACATTTTGCGGATTAAGTTTTTTTAACTAGATTAAACTCGGATTTTTGCGGACTGATTCCGTATTCTTTACATATTGATATCGTATAATTCCGTACTTATTTTAGAAGAATTCTTTAACGGTCATAAATTTGGATTGTTGCGGACTAATAACAGACTGAATTCATAGACATTCAGGATTACTCCGGAGTGTTTTCGGATTCAGGTTTTTGTTCGGATTGATATCAGACTAGCGCGGATCATTTTCGGACCTTTTTCGTACAATTTTCGGACTAATACGTACTAATCTATCCGTATTTAATCTGGAATTTCCTAAAATTGACTTTTTCGTCTTCCCCCACCGAATTCTTCAAAAACTAGCCAAATGAAAGCTATTCCAAAAAGAATTAACCATTTATCTTCAAAATTGGGAAAAGTCCATCTTCTGCATATTACCCAAAAAGTGTCGTCTTGCGGTGCGTAAAACCTGGCCTCACAGTGTTATCTAAAATAAAAAAATTGAATTGATTTATTTAATATAATAGTTTCGAAAGTATATTGAAAAATATGCGATTTTTAATTTTTGGCACGGTTTTAAATTCTGAGGTACCATTTTCACATAAAAACAGCCTATTATTGCCTGTAAAAATAGTAAAAAAAATTTTTTTTATAAAAGCGGTCGTTCATCCGCAAGTATTTATTATAAAAAGGACACAGTAAAAAAAAAGTATTGGAAGAGTGCGAATAGCATTGGCGGTGAGTTTCTGCCAATACGTTTTCGCGTTAAAACCGTATTGGGGGCATTCTTCCAATCCTGCTTTTTCACCGTCAATACTGTCCTCTTGAATCTTTCGATTTCACGTTCATTGACTTGACTTGAGTGTGTACTGTTGATCTATTACCACATGATTTAGGGAGCTTTCGATGTTCGCACTAGGGGCGCTGTGAGTATAAAGTCACAGCGCTTATCTAGAAAATACCCTAAATCATATGGTAATAGACCAACATATTTCCTGTTCGTTATCAGAATTTTTACACATTAAATCAATCAGTCTTTTTGATTAAAATGCCAAATCCAGTCAATAAATGTGAAATCGAAAGATTCAAGAGGACGGGATTGACGGTGAAAAAGCAGGATTGGCAGAATGCCCCCAATACGGTTTTCACGCGAAAACGTATTGGCATGAACTCACCGCCAATGCTATTCGCTCTCTTCCAATATTTTTTTTTCACTGGGGATGTGTGCAAAATTTCATTTAGATCGGAGTATTACTTTTTGAGTTACGTTACGCACCGACTTGAAAAAAGTAGTTTTGAGAAAAACGCGTCTAAAGTTTTAAAAGCAATTGAAAGTATAATAATGATTTTTTTAACTTACATCGAATCATCTATTCCAGGGCAATTAGGCAATACTTCCAAATAGTTACACAAATAAAGGCCCTTTCAAAGATATATGTACATCAATGTGCAAACAATAGTTTCAGAGAGAGGGAAAAACCGGGGAGCAGCCGCGTAGGAACGAATTATTTTCCGGGGGGCAACCTACATATATAGGGGACGCATGATTATTCCCCAAATGTCATTTTTCCGAAATGTCATTTTACCGAACTGCACTTTTGCGAATAGTCATTTTTGCGAGAAGCCAATTTTGCGAAATGTCACTTTTGCGAATTGTCATTTTTGCGAAAAGCTATTTTTGCGAATTGTCATTTTTGCGAATGGCCATTTTTACGAATTGTCAATTTTCTGAAAAGTCATTTTTGCGAATCGCCATTTTTATGATTTGTCAATTTTTCGAAAACTCATTTTTGCGAATTGTCATTTTTACGAAAAGACATTTTTGTGAAATGTCATTTTTGCGAAAAGTCATTTTTACGAATTGCCATTTTTGCGAATGGTCATTTTAAAGAAATGACATTTTTGCGAATTGTCACTTTTGCGAATCGCAATTTTTACGAATTGTCATTTTTGCGAATAGTCATTTTTGCGAAAAGTCATTTTTACGAATTGTCATTTTTGCGAAAAGCTATTTTTGCGAATTGTCATTTTTGCAAATCGTCAATTTTCCGAAAAGTCATTTTTGCGAATCGACATTTTTACAAATTGTCAATTTTCCGAAAAGTCATTTTTGCGAATTGTCATTTTTGCGAAAAATACAATAGTGAATTTATAGACCTACAAGTTTTCTATTGTATTTTTCGCAAAAATGACAATTCGCAAAAATGACTTTTCGGAAATTTGACAATTCGTAAAAATGTCGATTCGCAAAAATGACTTTTCGGAAAATTGACAATTCGTAAAAATGGCGATTCGCAAAAATGACAATTCGCATAAATAACAATTCGTAAAAATAACTTTTCGCAAAAATGACTATTCGCAAAAATGACAATTCGTAAAAATGGCAATTCGTAAAAATGGCGATTCGCAAAAGTGACAATTCGCAAAAATGGCAATTCGCAAAAATGATTTTTCGCAAAAATGGCAATTCGTAAAAATGGTGATTCGCAAAAATGACATTTCTCAAAAATGACAATTCGCAAAAATGACTTTTCGAAAAAATTACAATTCGTAAAAATGGCGATTCGCAATAACTACTTTTCGGAAAATTGAAAATTCGTAAAAATGTCGATTCGCAAAAATGACAATTCGCAAAAATAGCTTTTCGAAAAAATGACAATTCGCAAAAGTGGCATTTCGCAAAATTGGCTTTTCGCAAAAATGAGTATTCGCAAAAGTGCAGTTCGGTAAAATGACATTTCGGAAAAATGACATTTGGGGAATAATCATGCGCCCCCATATATAGATATATTTAACAATGTAATATGTATATAACTGGGGGGCAACTGCCCCCCTTGCCCCCCGGTTCCTACGCCACTGCCGGGGAGACAAACAGCTGCCGCCGAATACCTGCCTTCAGCCGCATACCTGTCTTGAGCACGATTACGAGATAATCTGTATCTCAGTGAGTTTTAGTGTGATCGACATGAAATTTTCACAGGCTATTCCTGAGATGTTGTGCTTTTATATAAAAAATTATCGAAAAAATGCTTTTTTTGAAGTTGCAAACCATCCTGCCCCCTTAAGAGGTTACTCCACCTTAAACCCGTAAAAATTGGACGGTATTTCAAAAATAAATTTTCACAAAACTATTAAAAATACAACTTTTTAATAATTGAGGCTCCGGATCTTAAAAGGTAACTTTTTCCATTTAAAATCAATTCTGAAAGTGCCCTTTCAAGATCCGGAGCCTCAATTATAGATTAAAAATACATGTATTTAACTTTAAAAAAAATTTAATTAAAAAATATTTAAAAATTTTGGAGACGACCATTAACAGTAACATAAAAATAAATTTATAAAAGAAACTTGTAAAACACAAATTTTTTTTAAAAAACTATTGCACTTTAAACTCAAATCACAAAAAATTAACCAATTGATTCACATGGAAAAATTAAAGAATATAAAAATTCACCAACTGTATCTAAAGAAAAAAATCACAAATTGCACCTTAACGGTGTTCGATGGTCTCTTAAATTTGTAGACTATGTGCAACGAACAGTTATTACCCAGAAAATACGGCACTGACCGGTTGAAATGACGTAAAATTGGTAAACAATCATTTTCGAATAGTACGGAATAGTCTGAAAATTGTACGAAAAAGTTTCGAAAATGATCCGCATTAGTCTGATATCAATCCGAACGAAAACCTGAATCCGAAAACACTCCGGAGTAATCCTGAATGTCTACGAATTCAGTCCGTAATTAGTCCGCAACAATCCGAATTTATGACCGGTAAAGAATTCTTCTAAAATAAGTACGGAATATCAAACAAAAAATATCCGAAAATGATCCACGTTAATCTAACATCAATCCGAGCGAAATTGAGGCTCTGGATCTTAAAAGGGCACTTTCCGCATAGACTTTACATGGTGAAAGTGCCCTTTTAAGATCCGGAGCCTCAATTATGAATCCTAAGTCAGTCTAGAGTAATCTTGAATGTCTATGAATTAAGTCCGTAATTATTATAAATTAAAAGATTTAATCCAAAACAAGTATGGAACAATCTGAAATCTGTATGTCAAAAATTCAGAAATAGTTTGCAACAATCCGAATAATATCCGATCAAAACACCCCAGTTCGAAAATAAGTTTTATAATATGGAATTTGTAAATATATACAATCCACGGACAGTCCAAAACAATCCATATTCAATCCAATTCAAAGAGTTAATCCAGAATGATTTTGGTATAATATTGAATTTGTATATTAAAAACAATTTGTATTAAATTCAGATAAATTCTTGTTTCAATATTATAATTAACACTGATGTGTTATTTTTTTGTCATTTCATTTTGAGGCAGTTAATAAATTCTATTATGAATTTAACCTCCCATGCGAGCGTGGTATAGTGGTTAGTGTATTCGATTTTGGTGCGCTGTAATGTTAGATAGGTGTAGGTTGGAATCCCCATGCGTTAGAAATTTTAAGATAATGTAAATAAAATTGCGATAGGTATATCGAAAAATATGTTGAATATACCCTAAAGTAATAATAATTAATATGTGTAACTTGTATAATTGTTCTTTTATTAACATTCACTAAATTATCCGGACTAATTCCGAATGACAAAAACCGGACAATAAATCGCACTGTTTCGGATAAATTCCGGATTCACTAGTCAAATTAACTGATTAATTTCGGACTTCATCGGATCAACTCCGGATTCACTAGTTGTTTACAAACCGTATAGAGTTCTGATTTATCCGGATTAATTTCGGGTGACAAAAACCTGACCATAAACCACACTGTTTTGGACAAATTTCGAATTAGACCGAAATCTGTTCGGTTTTTTAACCAGGGACACTTTTTACAAAATATGTCAACGTATAATGGGTAAGCATCTTCTAAATTACAATAATCCGGAAGATTTTTTTAATACATGCAGAAACGCGATTGCAAAATGGAAAATACTATAGCAATGTAATGCGAATCATGTTGACAGTTGTGTCTTTATACTCGCTGCATGCTTCTGCCCTCTAATGTCAAATGGCTGTAGTACACGTCTTGCCGCCTGTCACCACATTGCTTTTGTATTTCCAATTCTCAAACCGCGTTTCTGCATAGATTAACAAAATTTTCCGGATTATTTTAATTTAGAAGATGCTTGCCCATTGGACGTTGGCATATTTTGTAAAAAGTGTTTGCATTTAGAGGAAAATTAGTTTAAAAATGTTTGTATACCATTTCACGTCATTTAAACCAGGCAGTGTCGTATTCTGTTGGGCGATAATCGGAAGTCTCACATAACCTACAAAATTCAGAGACCATCCAACGCTCTTAAAGGAAATATCACTAATTCCACCTGAATAAAAAATCAAAAATTGCACCTTAAATGTCTTCAAAAAACTGTTGTAATTTAAATAACAGATAATATATTTGTCGATTGCGGTCGACCGTAATCGAGCAAAAGTTTTTAGAAAATAAATTGGTAAGTATGAAGTTGTTCTCACTTTTTTAAAGAAACTGTTAATAAATAAAATAATATAATTATTATTATAAATTATAACCCCTTAGTTAATTACTTTCAACTGTTTTCGATTCTAAAAAAGTAACACCTGTTAAATATTTTTCTGTTGTACGTTAAAAATAATTCGCAATTTTAAATAGATTATAACTTTTTGAAGACATAATATCATTTTATCTGTCCACTTGCATATTTTGAAAGCTTATTTCTAAAAATATGTGTAGACAGAGTTTCCATACTGTGTTAAAAAAATAAACAAATTTTTTCTTATTGAAAAGTTAAAGGTTTTAGAGTTATGCTCATAAATAAATTACGGGTGTACTTCCGAATTGCTTGAACCGACAATCGTCTTGAAACTTAGTTTCCTTACGTAATTTTGTGCCCTGATTACGAAAATCATCAAGAAAATTGGCAACTAGGTCATCTTCTTGGTAACAACCATAAAAGAACACCATAAAATTGTGGCTTTTTGCGTTTAACTCGTTGGATTGGATTAATCATAATTTTTTGTGTTTAAAAATAATTGTAAATTTTTTTCTGCTTTTATTTGGAGGAGGTTGGAGTCATCCACCTTGGGTTTTTCAGAATTAAATAGAAAAAAAAATATCACAATTATCTCTCCAATCAATTAAATTTTGATAAAAAAAAATTCCAACCCAAGGTGAATGACTCTTTCCTTCTCCATATAAAAGCAGAGAAAAATTTACAAATATTTTTAAACATAAAAAATTATGATTAATCCAATGAGTTAAACGCAAAAAACCACAATTTTATGGTGCACGGAAAAAATTAGTTCAGTACATTTTACGAAACTAATTTCGCACTAGCGGATATTTAAGATTCCTTGACGAAGTTTTCTATAAACTCAGAAACTTTCACTACTTTAAGCAGAACAATTTTGGAGAAACTGTTTGTAATTTCTAAAATAAGTTTGAATGTAGAAAAGTTTCGTATTTTCTGAGGAATATTTTATGAGAAAATGGTGCAGTTTAATCTGCTCAATTAGTATATAAAGAAACTCAATTCTTTCATCTACAGTGCGAGTTATATTGTATATGCATTGCGTCAGAGTTCGTTTATATGTATGCGTATTTCCGTTAAGTTAGTGTTAGAATAAAATAAGCCAATCAAAGCGAACCATTGCGTTGTAGAGTGTAGTCACATGTGTCGAACCAATCATCTATCTCCTATAGAAGAAGAGAAAAAATGGTCTTAAGAGCTCCATTGGTGCTTTAAGAAATTCTTTTTTCTGCTTCATTCGTTTTTTTCTCCTTGAATATTTTTCTCCGTGTGCGCATGCGCTTCAGGCTACACATTTTACAAAACTCTTGAATCAAAACATCCAACCGACCACTGCAGAACTTAGATTGATAACATTTGTGATTTCCACAGAAGTTTTTTCGAGTTTTTGTGAAACGCATTCTTTATATATTATTATTGATTCTGTTTTAACTTATACTAAACTCCTCTCCATATCCGCTATTCCAAAATTAGTTTCGTAAAATGTACTGAACTAATTTTTTCCGTGTGTTTTTTATGATTTTTACCATGAAGATGACCTAGTCGCCAATTTTCATTATGATTTTCGTTATCAGGGCACAAAATTACATAAGGAAACTAAGTTTCAAGACGATTGGCGGTTCGAGCGATTCGGAAGTATATCCACCCACGCTTCGATATAAACAAAAGATGAAAGAAAAAATTATTTTACTTATTTAATATTTTGATGTTTACCTTTGTCATGTATTATTGGGTGAGATGGCCATTAATGACTTTTATTTAAAATTGGTTATGTTAATGTTAGATACTAAAGAAATATTAAAGGAAAACAAATTAAAAATGTCTGAGAACAAAATAATTGATCTAATTGACACCAGAGAAGGAGATCTATTTGTAGGTTAAGGCGAAAGTTACAATCAAACGACATTAATTAAAGATTGGATTCTGTCATTCATGGATTCAGTGCAGTATTTGAAATTTTTGGCTACATGAAAACTGCACTGAATCCCATGATAAATGATTCAAAATGCGACCAGAATAAGAGAAAAGTAATTTGAACGATTAAAAATTAAGTTTAAGCTAAAAGTCAAAAATGCACTTTTTAAAAAAAGTAAATTTTGAGATTGTTTCTATAAAATTATTTTATTTTTCGTTACTTTAAAGTTAAGTGTTCAAAGTTTAATTATCAATAAAAGTTTAGACAAAAACCGCTCTTTTATCATTTTTACAGTCCTTTAAAAAACCTATGGCCATCTCCCCCGGACTTACCCTAATCCCTAAAACTTCTGATAGCGTTGATGCAGAAACGTTTCTATGTCAATACTCCGAACTCATAAATTCATGTAAGTGAATGACTTATTCTTCGTTACTGAAACAACGCATTGGTCACTTGGCATTGGTCGGCTCGTGCTCATACTACATAACCATAATGAACTTGTCATATTCCCGCTACTGAAAAGAGTGAAGCACAAGTTCTCTAAAGGGAAGAGAGAAAGGACAGAGACAGAAAGTCATATGGAGAGAAGAATCGAGTTCTGTGGCAGAGAAGGACGGTTTTCGCGTGTTCTCCAGTGGGGTTCTCTCCACCATTTGCAGAAGGATTTATGGCGTGTGCCTTAGTAGTATTTCCCAACTGGGCTCGATTCATCTTGATCCTCTCTCTCTCTCTCTCTCTTTCATTCTCTCGTGTGTGTGTGGTTTAAACGTCGATAAAATGTCGACTATTTCTATCCGATTCCTTGGGTCTTGTAATAAATACTTATCGAGAGTACTTGGGATTCGAGAATCGAGAGAGTCTCGATGAAGAGCGCGCCTAGGTTGCGACTGTATATACGTTGAGAGAGAGAGAGAGAGAAAGATCTGTTGACCCCTGACGGCACTCTCGATGCTGCCGTCACGAGAAACCTTTACCTTCGCCTTCCATTGCCTCCTATTTATATTTAAGGACACGTTTCTGCCAGAGAGGTAGATGTGCCGCGAATCGTCCAACTCCTTGGCTATTATACAGATATATATGTATACATTTCTCATCGTACAGACTGATCTAGGCTTTTTCGTCTTTTCTTGTATACACTCAAACTTTTTCCAAGAAAATACTCAGTTTGAAGCTCTATTTAACATCATGTAATTATCCAAAGTTTAATCACTCTAATTATAGATTGGATTTGTCTCGGGATCAATCAAATTTTTCGGTGTGCTTTTTTTCTTTCTTAGAACAATTCGAACTATTTAGAGTTTTTGGATTTAGCTGCCATTACTCCCCTCAGTATTTAGCTGAGTTGAAATTTTCCTGCTGTAAAATTTAAATTAATAAAGGAATCCTTCCTTTTGGACACTTTAGAAAATTTTCTGCTCCACGACTTGTCTGCGATGACGTAAAAATTATTTTTTTTCATTTATTGCTTACTGCCTTTTTGTTATTCTTTTTTTATGAGCGATTCATGGATAACTATGTAAAATACCGATAATGCCGATGGAACGATTATTGGAACTGGCTGTCTGGAGAACAACTACAACTAAATGTCTCGAGATCAATTACTGTACAACTAGATATCTGGAGACAAACTACTCTGCATTTGGCTGTCTAATACCGCTTAGCTACACATTGAATGTTTTATTCCACATGCACTCTAAATCTGAATCAGTGAAAATTTCACTTATTCAGTGGCCCAGTTTTCTATAATTCATCAGTGGAATTTCACTGAGAATCAGTAAAAACCACTGATTGTCAGTAAAATTCCACTGATTCATCAAAGAAACTGAATTGAAATAAGTGTTTTCATTGATTCAGATTTAGAGTGAACACTTTGGGTGTTTGATCCGAACCAAATTGGATGCACGGATCCAACTTCTTGGCTGTGAGATCCTCTGGTTGGACGTTCGACTCCGACCTTTTGGCTACTGGATGCCACTATTGTGTTTTGGGCTGTTCGTTGCCGCCATTAATTGGCTTCGCTTGCCAATTTTATAATTTTTTGATGATGACACGCACACAACACAAACAAATTTAATTGGTCAAAGGATGTCATCTTTTGGGCTGTTGCTTCCAATTTTTCTGTTGGAAGTTCGAACTATTTTTTGACGTGGCCAAGTCAACGGAATCAAATATCGAAAGCATTATCGTTCCCTACACCTAAGCAAAGATCTCCTGAATATTAATGTTGCAAAATCGCACATTTTCTCTAAATTTTGATAATGAATGACAGTTTTGAATTTTTACAATTTTACATTAAAGTTAATCTTACAATTTACGATAAATGGAGCTATTTTATTGTTCTTCATATTTATTAATTAAATATTTAACGTTAACAATCGTCTACGACATTATTTTGTATTATTTTGAATATTTCCCAGTAGCACGTGTTGCGGAACGGCATGAAAATAAGATAAAATTGGAAAGCTGGTCACTAAAAATATTCTATTAGTCCAGTCAAATTAGTCGAAAAAAAGGCATATCACGTTTTATCTCAGGACCGCAATTTTTTGCTTAAACTCTTCATTTAAGGTCAAAATAAAGTGCCTAAATTTGGTACTTTCAACGCCGTCAGGAAAGCAAACAATTTTTGCAAAATAGGTGCAAAAAAACAGTTTTTTGAAAATTACTGCTTTATATTACATTTAAGAATAAAAGTAGTAATTATTAAAAAGAATGTGTATAAAATTCTGAGCAATTTAAAAAAAAGTGAACCGTGTAGCTCAAAAATTGACCAAGATATGCGCTCCGCAAAAAACACGTTTTTTTTCGTGATTTTAGCCAAAATTCGCTATTTTTTTTATTTTCAAAAAAATAGCCCACGGTATAAAACCATTAAAAGGCACTACATTGTAATAATACAAAATTAGTAGAAATACAGCGTAGAAAGTACAGTTAGGGTGTTGTGGGGGTGATGTGCAACGTTTTTTTTTCGTTGGACGAAAAACATGTCAAATAATTAAATTTTTAAATATATCAAAATTGAATCACTTAGAGGCATTATAATAGAATATTTCTTTATTATTAGATTTTTGACAGAGTTCCGTCGTAGCCTTCAAACCGTTCGGACGTGTTTATAAGGATTGTTTGTACTAATCGTTTCATTTCAATAAATAAAGTCAATTTTTAAATACTATTTTGTGAACAAGAGGTGTGGACTGTGTGGTTTTTTTCAGTGATGATCAATCTGTTTCTGTTCGATTTTTAGTGCTGTTGCATTGGTTGGAAATCGAAAATTTTGTGAATTTCATTAATTTATTTCGATAAAGTGAGTTCAGCAGTGTTTGAATCGTCAATACTAATAACAGTGAATTAACAGCACACAATGGAAAGCGAATAGGAAAAGGAGACAATAGATTCCAAACAGCTCATTGACACCTTGAGGTTAATCCAACAAAATATGGCAACAAAAGAAGACATGAAAGTGATTAAAAACGGCAACGAAAAATTGCAAAAAGACGTGGATGAGATAAAATTGAACTTCAACAGTAGAATCCTGAAGTTGGAAGATTCGATGGATATGCTTACGTACAGAATGAATGCAAGTCTTAAAGCAAACCGGTCCAGGAATATCCTTATCTTCAAAGTGGAAGAAAAATTAGATGAAGCGGAAAATGTATACAAGAAGTTAAGGGATATTTTTAGGCAAGCTGGTGTCGAGATAAACGAATTTTGTATTGAAGCAGCATACCGAATTGGGAAACCAGGAAGTGTAAGACCAATTTTAGTCCGTTTTATTGCGCCAAGATGGAAATCAATACTATTTGAAAGAGTAAAAGAATTTGAAGAATTGGGCTTAGCTATCTCAAATGATTTGACTAAGGAAGAACGATTAGTGCGAAAAGAACTAGTAATATTTAAAAACAAGTTCAAGAAGGAAGGCAAACGGAATGTGAAAATAAAAGGAAATTATCTGATAATTGATGAGAAGTCATTCTCGCTAAATGACCTACGATCATTGGATGGAAACAGAACTGTAGAGGACGATTTACCGGAATCCAGTCAACAAATTGCTCAACAAACTGTTTCTTTGGGAACTTCTGAACAGAAAAGAGGTCCGGGACGTCCCACAGGAAACAAGCGGCAACTATCCGCAGACAGAAAAAATCAACGTTTGGATAAATTTTCTCCCACACCTTCCAAATCCAAAAAAAGCGAAGCAGGAAGACTAACAATCAGAGCACGAATGGAGGACTAGAGAAGGATGAGGATGAGGATGTTAAACATCAGGATCTTGAAAGAATTCTGGAGGAAAGCTCCAGGTCGGCAATTTTATTCTGGAACATAAATGGATTTCGAAACATCTCGGACATTGCAGACAACATGGAGGATATAGACATCTTGTGTTTGGTTGAGACGTGGCTGACTCAACCCGTGACCTTTCTGCCTGAGTGGATAAGTAGCTACAATGTTAAATATGTTAAAGCAAAACGTGAATTTTTATTAGGCAGGCCGAAGGGTGGGTTATGTATACTCAGCAAAAAGGATTATGGAATGCCGAATACGATTTTTCAGGACGATAATTGTGCGTTTGAGTTGTTCTCAAGGGAAGATACGAAAATCATTGTGGGGTTGGTGTACTTCAACCCGAAATTGGAAGAAGATCAGTGGCGTTATTCTTTAAACTCCGCTTTTGCTCAGGTAAATACTCTTAAAATCGAGTGTCCCATAATTGTGAGAGGGATTTCAACGGAAGAGTGGGAGAATTAAATCAAATAAACGAGTTAATCATGTCGGAGTGTGGTGCTAATTTGGTGGGGGAAAGAAAATCATTGGATAGGAAAGTCAATGTGAGAGGTCGTCTTTTAATTGAATACTTCGAGGAAAAATCTTTTCTTATATTAAATGGCAGAACTACAAATGATAACCCTGCGTGCTTCACTTATTTCGGGCAGAAAGGTAACAGCATTGTGAACTTGATTTTTTGTAACTTTGAATATCTCCACTTTGTAGCGAATCTTAGTGTAATCCCACTAGTCACTCAATCAGATCATTTGCCGGTAGCAATGTCCTTAGATCTAATACAAAATAAAGTAAGAAGGGGAAAACAGTCAGGAAAGGGAATGGGTGTACGGGGATTGAAATGGAAGGAGGAGCTAGGAGAAGAATTTTGTGAGGAAATGAGCTCGCATCCTGACGTTCAATGGAAGGGGGGATCAACAGAGGGGGCATGCGATCGCATGGTTTCAGCTGTAACTAGTGTGGCCGAATCACTGGGAATGCGGAAAGGAGAAGTGAATTTTGAAAGTAATAAGTCTTGGTTTAACAGGGAATGTCATAATCAAAAAATAAAAGTAAATAGAATTCTAAAAAGATGCTTTAAATCAAATTTTAATTCAGTAGATAATGAAGCTTATAAAAAAGAAAAGAAAATATATAAAAATATAATTATAAAAAATAAACAAATATTCAATCTTAAAATTAAAACTGAAATTGCTGAATCGAAGTTCCCTTCTATTTTCTGGAGAGCAGTCAACAAACTTAAATTCCGCAACCCAGGATCCGACCGCATTAAGATAGAAACCTGGAATAAATACCTATCTGAATTGTATCCGCCACGAAAAATTTTTACCATGAAATTATACGATGCAAGACATCCTTTGTTAAATAAAGAGGTGGAGTATGATGAAATGATTTCTGTTTTGAGATAGTGTAAAAAGGGAAAAGCTGCGGGGCCCGATGGTATTTCGTATGGATTTTTAAAAAACCTACCTCATAATTGGCTTTTATATTTACAGTGTCTATATAATGATGTGATTAACACGGAGTTGATTCCTAAATCGTGGGGACAGGCTTACGCCTCAATGTTATTTAAAAAGGGGGTGAGATCCGATCCAAATAATTATAGGTGTATAGCACTGATGAACACGATTTCCAAGATCTTCACACAAATTCTAAATAAAAGATTGAAATTATGGGCGGTGAGCACGGGTAGTATTCCTGAATTTCAATCGGGATTCAGGAAGAGAAGAAGTTGCTTGGACAATACTTTTACCCTGAATTCTATGAATCAAATTCATCTGAGTAGAAAAAGAGGTAAGTTCTTCGCGTTTTTGTAGATTTTGAGAGCGCGTTTCCTTCAGTAAATCACAATAAACTTTGGAGTAAACTGTTTAATATGGGAATAAGTTCGAAATTCATTAGATTGTGCAAAAATTTGTATGAACAAGCATCAATCGCGATTCGTTCGAAAAAGGGATTAACAAAGTCGGTAGAGGTAACGAGAGGTGTGTTGCAAGGAGATACTTTAAGCCCCTTATGCTTTTCTCTTTTTATAGGAGATTTGGAAGTTTATTTCCGTGATAAGGGTGCTAGAGGAGTTGCAATTGACTCGTCAAATGAGATAATTCTCCTAGCTTACGCGGACGATAATGTTATTCTCGCTGACTCGGCCAGTGATTTACAAAGAAAAATGCGGATTCTATACGAATATTGTTGCGAAAATAAGTTAAAAGTAAATCACAATAAGTCCAAGGTAATCATTTTTTAAAAAGGAGGTCGACGAAAGAAACATACTTTTTTTTATGCAAAACGAAAAATTGAAATTGTCAAGGAATTCACTTATCTGGGAACAAATTTTTCAAATTCGGGTACATTCAGCTCGGCAGCCAATAGGGCAACTACGGCAGCAAAACTCGCATCAAACTTTGTTATCGGGATCTTAGAACGCGCTAAATTAGATACTTGGGAGACGAAAAATAAGTTGTTGGATTCAATGGTCGAGTCGGTGTCAATCTATGGGGCAGAAATCTGGGGTTTTAGATTTTTGGACGATATAGATAGAATCCAGACGTCTTTTTTTAAAAAAGTATTGACACTTCCAAAAAGCACACCCAACTATACGCGGTCAGATTTGAAGCGAAAAGAATACATTTGTCATTTAAAATTTTAAAGTCTTCACTTAAATGGATAGAAAAATTAAATAATATGCCGGCAGAAAGATTCCCAAAAATTTGCTTTGAGAAACTTTTAAAACTATCAGAAAAGAGCGATAAAATCAGTTTGAGATATAATTGGCTGTTACAGATTAATGCTTTACTTGAAAACGTTAATTTGCCAAACGGTTTTTGTATATTAGAGGTTAAAAATCTGTGCAAAAATGTAAATAAAATTTTGGAAGCGTTTGAGAAATTTTTAAAGTATTCAGACGGAGAGAGAGTGTTGAAAACGGAAAGTCTTCAGATTCTCCCATCTCTGCCAATCCGAGAAGGGATTCCACCTTAGTTAAACATTGGTCTACCAATGCCCACAGTAAGAATAATTTCTCAGATCAGACTGGCCCCAAATAGAAAATTTACAATTAAACATAAAAAAATCGATATATAATTGACCCTACTCAGATTTGTACTCTTTGCAATTTGAGAGAAGCGGAAACAATTTTCCACTTATTTACGGTTTGCCCAGTCTATGAAAGTTTGAGATGTAAGTTTTTTAATATCACCAACTCAAATTTCCCGGATGGACAGTTATGGATGGATCTGTTTTCGAAAGAAAAAGAAAAAGTTTTTAAATATGCAAACTTTGTCATTGAGGTGTTGAAAATGCGGGCAGATTTTGTTTAGGTTTTGTATTTTTGTCAAATCAGGTTCTGTTTTGTTCTTTTTTGAATTTTGTATCAACTGTATTTTTTATTTAACTATTTTTCTATTTTTATTTTGTCTGGAGTGTTTGTTTTATACTTAGTTTTTGTGGCTACGTTATTGGAACTACCTATTGTATAGATTTTTATAAATTTTAAAACAATAAATCGCAATATTATATTATTAGATTTTCAGAATTTTACATTTTTTCTACAAATTTTTCGCTTTTTCAAAAATACTGTTTTGCATTTTCCAAAAAGGTTGGGGTGATGTGCAACACTAGTAAAATTCAGGTATGTAATGCATAAATATCGATGAAAATCTCTTTAATTATTAATTTTAGGCTTTTTCAATGCAAACTAATCGAAATGTGCCCAAAAAAATTTACTGAGGTATAGTTGACCTCTAAAAAGTGGAGAGATTTTACCACAGGAAAAAAAAATTTTTTTGTTTAATTTTTTATTTATTCATAACTGAATCTTTATAAATAAGATTATACTTTTGTCTGTACATTGCATAGAATTTGAAAATTCATGTTTAGTTTTTCTATTCGAGTAGTAAGAATTCCAAAAATGACAATACAAAAAATTATGTATGTATGTATGTCTGTCTGTCCGCAATATTTTGTCCGGGATGAACACAAAGACTACTTGACCGATTAAAACGAAACTTAACAGTCTCTTAGGTATTAGTCTAACTTAAATTTCTGGCCGTATCCGATTGAAAAATATTAAGCTGAACAAAAGTTATGGCCTTTTTTACAAAATTAAAAAAAGGCAAATTTTTTAATTTTTTGTCAAATTGATGTGACACTTTCTGTAGCTACTTTTTAATAAAAATACAACTAATTTTCACTATAAAAATAAAATATAAATAATAAATCCGAATTTCTAAGCAAAAATCATATTTTTTATTTTCGACAAAATGTTTAATTAATTTTTTTTTAATATTGTTTAATTTTTTATGAAATTGGTATTGATATCGGTTGACGTTTTTAAATTTTAAATTACATTCATTAAATTTATTTTATTTACAAGTTTAGAGTCATGAATTTGATGTTTATTACAAATTTTCTAAAATCAATGAACGTGAGTTTGCAAACAATTTCTATATGGATATTTTAAGGTTTTAAGTTTGAAAATTTTGTAGTATGTATTGTCATATTTAACGTAGAAAATAAAATATATATGTTCAATATAAAGGGAACAGTAAAAGTATCAATAAAACTGAAATTTGACTTCAGCGGGCACTGGGACATAGAAATTCTTTAAGACGTTATTAGAGCAAATTAGGATTTATGAATCAAAATTTTCTTATTTTTGAATTGTAGAAATGTATTAGAAATGACTTTGAAAATAAATAACAAATTCCTATTTATGAATTAAAAATTTTCTTCTTGAATTTTAGAAATGTTTGGGATATGTTGCTGCTTTCCAAAATTCTATCTGGGCATTACGCAAAAACGGGTAAAATGTAAAATCCCATGTGGAAATTTTCAACAGGGATATGGAAAAATTATACCATACCCCAGCAAACACTGTTACAGATCTGTTACAGAACTGTGACAAATAATTGAAGAACATGTTCTGTAACTGGTGACTCACAGGGGACTCACTGGGTACGCAAAATGTCGTAGTCAGGGGGATGTCACAGTTAAGTAACAGATCTGTAACATGGTGACGAAGATACTTGTCACAGTTCTAGAACAGTTACAAATATCTGTTACTCATATCTGTCATTAAAAAATATTTAAATTAAAATTAAAAAAATATTCTACGCTGTTCTCGCATGTCATACATACCCGGAATGTTTATACATGTCGAAGAAAATTTGTTTTGATATTTATTTAAATATTTACAATCACGAGGTCTCGAACGCAAGACGCAGCTAGGAGTGGATTAGAAATCAAACGCTCTACCAACTGCGCCACGGAGGCTCATGAAAGGAAGTTTAGAATTTACATATATAACGAAGGAACTATGAAAATGTGCTTTGTAACTTGAAAAAGGATACTGTATTTGCAACAATAGTATAATTATGTTATGTATAATATACATTATATTTAATAATGTTAATTGAAAAATGTAAATTTTCAAAGTTACAAGTATAAGGAAAGGCTTAAAAATTACTTTTTAAATGAAAGATTAAAGCAATTAATTTAAGCTTAATTAATGAAATTTCTAAATTTTTAGAACAAATTTATATTATATAATTTTTCATTTAAATATAAATAGATTTTACAAAATTCTTTGTCAAATTAATTTATCAAAAAAATTTGCTATTACGAATAATAATAATGTCAAACAATTAACGAATAATTACATTCAAGGGGGTTAAAATGGTTAAAATGTTTAAAATGGTGTACACTCTAATACACTACATTTTTCTGCTATTATGCGTATTATCTAGTATTATAGGGTATTACAGAACTATTACAGGGTATTACTGATTATTACAGAATATTACCTTTATATTATGTGGTATTAGACTGACGTAATAATGCTCTATTACACTCTATTACGTGACTAATACGCGAGGAGCGTACACGCTAATTCACAAATAAATACCCCCTCGATTACATTACATGCACCTTTAAAACATTTATGAGACTTTTATACACAATAATATTATTTAAATAGTCACTAGAAGAATAATAAAACTGAAGAAAATTTAAAGATAGAGTAAAAAATGCTACTAATAGTAGTATAAAAGAAATAAGAAAGCAATTTGTTGTCAATAATTACTATATAGGTATTTTTTATAAATTATTACGAATTATATTATATTATATTAAAAATTATATGAACTACACCAAAGTTTTTAGAAGAGTTTAACCACTTGAGCGGCAGTGCGTCAGAATTGGCGTCAGCGTGCAAGTGACAGAAGCGGCAAAAATGCGTAAAAGGCGTCAAAATTTGACTACTATTTTCTCATTCTGTAAGGAGATTTATAATATCACAACAAAGTATTTTTCTTTTTTAAAGTAAATGAGCAGATCTTTAAACAAAAAAATGCTTTTTTAAATATTTCGATTTCGTGAAGAAAAATTGGACTTTTTGTGGTAGAAATTGAAACGCCACTAATATCAAACTATTAAATATTGTTAGCTTTGATCCTTGAAAACTTCCTCTATTTTATTATATTAAGTTAATGTACGACCGACCGACCGACCGACCGACCGACTCACACCTCTTTCTATTCTGTCTAACATCTACTAAAACACTTCACTCATACACATGTCCAAAAAACATTTACCCATGTATGACATGCGCAGTAGTGTTCTATGAGTATTACACATGCGCAGTAGTGTTCTATGAATGTCACGCATGCGCAGTAGTGTTCTATGAATGTCACGCATGCGCAGTAGTGTTCTATCAATGTCACACATGCAAAGTAGTATTCTATCAGTGTCACGCATGCGCAGTAGTGTTCTATCAATGTCACACATGCGCAGTAGTGTTCTATGAGTATTACACATGCGCAGTAGTGTTCTATGAATGTCACGCATGCGCAGTAGTGTTCTATGAATGTCAGACATGCGCAGTAATGTTCTATGAATATTAGTCATGCGCAGTAGTGTTCTATGAATATTAGTCATGCGCAGTAGTGTTCTATGAGTATTATACATGCGCAGTAGTGTTCTATGAATGTCACGCATGCGCAGTAGTGTTCTATCAATGTCACACATGCGCAGTAGTGTTCTATGAGTATTACACATGCGCAGTAGTGTTCTATGAATGTCACGCATGCGCAGTAGTGTTCTATGAATGTCAGACATGCGCAGTAATGTTCTATGAATATTAGTCATGCGCAGTAATGTTCTATGAATATTAGTCATGCGCAGTAGTGTTCTATGAATATTAGTCATGCGCAGTAGTGTTCTATGAGTATTATACATGCGCAGTAGTGTTCTATGAATGTCACGCATGCGCAGTAGTGTTCTATCAATGTCACACATGCGCAGTAGTGTTCTATGAGTATTACACATGCGCAGTAGTGTTCTATAAATGTCACGCATGCGCAGTAGTGTTCTATGAATGTCAGACATGCGCAGTAATGTTCTATGAATATTAGTCATGCGCAGTAGTGTTCTATGAATATTAGTCATGCGCAGTAGTGTTCTATGAGTATTATACATGCGCAGTAGTGTTCTATGAATGTCACGCATGCGCAGTAGTGTTCTATGAGTATTAAACATGCGCAGTAGTGTTCTATGAATATTAGTCATGCGCAGTAGTGTTCTATGAGTATTATACATGCGCAGTAGTGTTCTATGAGTATTATACATGCGCAGTAGTGTTCTATGAATGTCACGCATGCGCAGTAGTGTTCTATGAGTATCACGCATGCGCAGTAGTGTTCTATAAATATCAGGCATGCGCAGTAGTGTTCTATGAACATTAGGCATGCACAGTAGTGTTCTATGAGTATCACGCATACGCAGTAATGTTTTGTCAATGTCAGGAATAAAATAAAATGCTATAAAAATAGCAAATAAAAATGCTACTGTCATCATGATGGTTATTTTCATAAATGCTGATATCTAAAAATTACAAAAACATTAATTAATATAATATCGTCTGTAGCATGATGAATTTTTTTAAAGACAATAACCATTAACTAGTTGAAAAAATTCTTGCAAACATTATTAATATATATACATTCAAATAATAAGAAATTTATAATTTTAATCAAAGGTTATGTCATCATATTATGAAATTTCTTAAATTCTCTGAGCATTTTCCCTGACCTGCGCGACATTTCAAAAATATTACCAGTTTTTTTTATATTAAAATTATCAATTTTCAATTTCTCAATATGATTATTTTTGTATAATTATTTTATGTTTATCATTGAATTAATCTGAAAAGATGTAAGTAAGATCGGAATATTTTCTAATCTCTATTTTTAATTACCTTTTGATACTGCAAATATTTGGGACAAAGAAACATTATTTTCATCTCGTTTAAAAATGGTGCTGATGGTGCAATTTAAAAACCTACGTATCTAGAAAATAATGTTTTTTTAAATAGGGAAAACGGTGGACATTCTACACTGCGCAATTTTTAGTCTAAGACAAAAACTTAAAATTTTTTATAATTCTTATTTTGAGGATTTCTCTTCTTTTTGTAGCATTTTTTCCTCTTACATATGGGAACTAAAGTTTTCCTTTCTAATTTTGAGGATTTTTCTCTTTTCTATGTGAATTTATTCAATTCTAGTTTTGTTATTGTTAATTAAATTATTGATGTAATATTCCATTTGTTGAAAGAAATTTTCTTGTTGACTTATCAATGTTTCTAAATTTTTATTCAATTTTTTATTATATATTATATTCACGGACGGATTTCTTTTGCATGAACTTGTTACTAGAGTTCCCTAGAAAAATTTGATGAGGTACAAAAAAATTGACTAAATCAAAGGGAAAAAATAGTTCCAATAATAAATGAAAAAAAGGGAGAGAATAAGAAGAAGGATATGGATTTAAAAAAAGGAATAATTTCATTTACCATTAAATACATTATTTTTCAAATAATTTCCTTCTTTTTATTTAAATGTAAATTAAATTTTTTAACATATAAAATTCTATAAATGTCATGTGTCATAATTAATCAACATTTCCAATTTCAAAATGATTATTAAGTCCATTTAAATTTTCCAAGTACTCTTGACAACTTTTTTCTTCTGCTTCTTCTTCTTCTTCTTTTCTCCTTATTGCTTCTTGAATTTCCATTTCTTTATCTACTCCTTCTTGTTCTTCATCTTCTTCTTCCTCGTCTCGTTGCATTGCAACTTGTTCCTCATCCTGCTCCATTGCAACTTGTTCATCATCATCATCATCATCATCATCATCATGACCAAATTCTCCATCTTCTTCCCGCAATAAATTAAAAAAAATTAATTTTGGCCTATCTTCTGCATCATCATCATCATGAAAACTATTCATGATTCGTTGGAAATGAAAATAATCAATTTCAATTGACAACAAAATCTAGAAAAATAAAAAAAAATAAATAAAAAGAAACCATTCAATTAATACAGTCGTATCTTGGTAATTAAAAGTTGAAAGGATTGAGAAAAAACTTTCAATTACCAAGAGTTTCAAATTACTGAGAGGTTCAAATTAAGAGACTTTAAACTCAAACTACTGAAAATAAAACAGTGAATAATAAATAATGTTTCTTAAGGGGTTACATAGGTCAAAACGACCTGAAAACGTATGTTTTTTTAATAATTTTTTTTTCATAAAATAAATAAATTTTTTTATTTGAACACTTTGGTATCTGAAAGTACACTATCAAATGAGAAAGATATTAAATTTTTGATAAAAAATATTAAAAATCAGGCCCGTAGCAACAGTTCTTCGGGCCCCTTTCAAAAAAATTGCTTTTGCGGTGGTCAAGATATCTTTTGACTGCTTCATTTTAAATCAAAATACAAAAAATTTTCTGTTAGTAGGTGAATATATCTCGTGATTGAACGAAGGGTTTTCAAAGAAATTGAAATTTGGATGTTTGACAGTGTATTTTATCAAAAGTTAAAATTTTTATAACCATTAAAACAATGTAAAATGGATTCTAATCAACAAAAAAAAAATATTCCTTCGTTCAATCACGAGCTATACTCATCCACTAACAGAAAATATTTGGTTTTTGATTTTCAATGAACCGGTCAGTAGTGATGTACATTGAGACGAGATTCTCAGATGTCTCATCGATCTCGATAGATTGTGAACTATTCTCATAATAAAAAATCTCGTCTTTGATTAATAATTCTCGTCTCATTCATTTCTCGTTTGTTTCTCGTTTAAAGTCAACATTAACTGACAATTACAAAGGTTATTTTATTTTTAAAAAATATTTATTTCAAATTCAAATAAATGTAACTTCAAAAATGTTGTACTTTTTAAAATTAAAAAATTAAAAAAAAATTAAAAAATTATACCACTTACAATTACTGCCTATTTCGTTCAGAAGTGCCTTAAATTTTACTTTAAATTACTGCATGTATACCAATTATAATGCAAAAAATTTTCAATTATCAAGAGTATTTCAAGGGACCAACAGTTTGCTTTGAATTATAAACAAGTGTTTCAAATTATCAAAGGTTTGAATTTTCAAGAGTCGACTGTATTTATATAATGTAATTTTTATTTATTAATTAAAAATTATTTAAACAATAGACTCAATTTATTGTTTAATAAATAAAAAATACAATTTTTAAAAAATTAAAAAGAAGGAAATTTATAATAAACAGGAAAAAAAAATAAAAATACACAGAAGATAAAAAAAACGAAAACAAAAAATGAAAACAAAGAGAGCCACATAAAAATGGTGAAATTGAATGAAAAAATAGAATAAAAATAATAAATAAATTAATTAATTAATAAAAATAATTTTAAAAGAAAATAATGGAAAAGAATAGCGTAAAATTTGAAAAAAAGAAATTTTCTTTTCATTATTAAAAAAAGAGAAAGATATATATTTAATAATTTTTTTAATATTACTATTTCAATATTATAACTTAATGTAATAAAATATATATAAATTATTTTACAAATTATTACCTGTAAGATTATCATCACGGTATGCTTCAATGAAACATTTTATGTTAATACTTTATTACATAGTAATTTAATAATTTTTATTATTAGACGCAGCCGATATTGTTCAGCGCTGTCATTTATTATTTATTGTTTATTTAACTTTATTTTTTAGACATTTTTATTGATCCTTCAAATATTGTAATTACTTTATTTTTTAAAAGACGCAGCCGATATTGTTCAGCGCTGTCTTTTAATATTGCTTTGTAATAGTTATTATTATTGTCAGATATGATTTAGTTTTCACTTAAAGACGCAGCCGATATTGTTCAGCGCTGATTTTAATTTTGCTACTTTATTTTTTATATCATTTTTGTCATTATTTAGTTATATTTAAAAAACGCTGCCAGTATTATTTAGCGCTGTCTTTCTTAATTGTCAGTTTCTTAACTATTTGCTTTTCATCTGTTTCATATAGTTTTTCTTAAAATACGCAGCCGTTATTTTTCAGCGCGTTACTAAACGTTTATAATTGTGGCTTAGTAATCTAAGATTTCAGTGAAAACAATATTTCTTACATATGCTTCTTGTTCTTTATTTTTCTTATTAATATTAAGAATATATGAAACATTTTATGTCAATACTTTATTACATAGTAATTTAATAATTTTTATTATTAGACGCAGCCGATATTGTTCAGCGCTGTCATCTGTTATTTATTGTTTATTTAACTTTATTTTTTAGACATTTTTATTGATAGTTCAAATATTGTAATTACTTTATTTTTTAAAAGACGCAGCCGATATTGTTCAGCGCTGTCTTTTAATATTTCTTTGTAATAGTTATTATTATTTTCAGATATGATTTACTTTTTACTTAAAGACGCAGCTGATATAGTATAGCGCTGACTTTAATTTTGCTATTTTATTTTTTATATCATGTTTGTCATTATTTAGTTATATTTAAAAACGCTGCCAGTATTATTTAGCGCTGTCTTGCTTAATTGTCAGTTTCTTAACTTTTTGCTTTTCATCTGTTTCATATAGTTGTTATTAAAATACGCAGCCGTTATTTTTCGGCGCGTTACTAAACGTTTATGATTGTGGCTTAGCAATCTAAGACTTCAGTGAAAACAATATTTCTTACATATGTTTCTTGTTCTTTATTTTTTTTATTATTATTAAGAATATATGAATTTGAAGTTAATAATACTTTTAAATTCATTTTAGAAGTTACTCTTGAGAAAGCTACATATAATTGTCCATGACTAAAAACATGTGATGGTAAGTATACTCCCACTTTTGAAAATGATTGACCTTGAGATTTATTTATAGTTAAAGCAAATCCTAATCTTACTGGAAATTGTTTTCTGGACATATTAAATGGTATTTCTTCATTAGAAGGTGACAATGTTATTCGTGGCAGTATTACAATTTCATTTTTGTAATTACCGGTAAGTATTTGGGCATAAATGGTATAATTTTCCAATTTTATAATTTTTAATCTTACTCCATTACAAAGACCTTTTTCTAAATTAATATTTCTTAAGAGTATCACAATTGCTCCAATTTTTAAACATAATTTATGCGGTGGAAGTCCATTTGGAGTAAGTGTATTTAAAATTTCAGTTGGCACAAGTTTATTTAATGTATTATCTTCTTCATCTTCCTCACATAAATCTATACTTAAATATTCCCTACTTTTGCCACTAATTCTTTCAAGAATTTCATTATTTAATTCAAATACATCATTATTTCGTGGCGCTAATATTATTTTTTCGTGGATGTCATGATCGTTTGGGTTAATTTCATTACCATATATTTCTGTTATTATGTCGTTGTTGCATATTATTTCTTTAGGCAGTAATACTGCTTGGTTTTTCTCTTCAAATTGATTATTAAACTTTCCATTTCCAACCTGCAGGAGCCATGAGTTAAAAAGTTTGTCATTATCAGATAGTCTTAAATTTTCACTTAACGTGAAGCATCTAAAATTCAACCATAAAATACTGTTTTTAACACAGTTATTTACAATTTGAGTCCTGTTTCCATGTCTAACAATTGGTAATGTTTGCCTAAAATCACCTGAAGTAATTATAATTTTATTTCCAAAAATTTTATTATTATGACATAGGTCTCTTAATAATCTATCTACAGCTTCAAATGCATATCTGGATGTCATTGTTATCTCATCCCAAATTATAACTTCACAATTTTTAATTTTATTACCGTCAATTGTGTTTGCCTTTATGTTACACGTTGTTTGTTCATTGATTGTTAACGGTAACTTAAATACTGTGTGCACAGTTTTGCCACCAATTAATAAATTTGCTGCGATTCCAGTCCATGCCACAGATAAAACAGGAATCTTGTTCATTTCAAAATAGCCAATTAATGCATTTAATAAATAGCTTTTTCCGCAACCACCTGGACCATCAATAAAAAAATTTCTATTTACATTTTTATTATTAACTGCATTTGTTACAGAAGTAAATATATATGTCTGACTTTTTGTTAAAGTGTTTATAATTCTTCCATTATCGATATTATTTGTAAGTTGTGAATTAAAGTCAGTGTTATATATTCGAAAATCAGATAAATCTTTTATTGTCGGTAGATGAAAATCTTGTAAAGAAAAGGAATTCATCGTTAAAATATTATTAATTATCTGTAAAGCCCACAGTTCCCCTTGATCCTGTTGCATTTTAGGAAAATAAAAATGCATTTTATACTTTTCATACAATTCTCTAGCATTAATTGGGTTATGATATACACATATATAGGCAAAAAGTTCACATATTGCTCTTGGTAACTGTACTTTGCAAGCTTCGTCAAGACATTTATCCCATTCATCTTCAGCTGATATCAATTGCCTCTCTTTAGCGGCTTCAAAAAATGTTGGAAAAACTACATCATTAACTGTTCGTATATCTGTAAAGGATGTAGGACCTTTCACATGCAATAGTAGTAATCGAAGATGAAATTTTTCACGTTGACGTGGACTAACTAAATACATTCTACTTATGACAGGTTTCCTTATCATTTTTCTTTTAGTCCATTTTTTTGTACTTTTATTAAAGACATAGTGTTGAGGGATGTCAAGATATAATAAATTCCTAGCATATGCATCTATTTTATTTAATTCAAACCATGCAGTAAGTGTAGTGTGGACGTTCTTGTTCAAAAATTGTTCTTCTTGACCTTCTTTAAAATATATATTTTGTTCGTTTTCATTATGAATAGCTAATCTGTAAATTGTATGTGACAAATCATGAAGTGGAAATTCAAATATCCTATACATTGCTTCAGGAGGACATACATATCTTGTATTTATGTATTGCTTTATCTCATCATATGCTATACTATTATCTTTAACTATATTTACCTCACTGTTGTCATCATTTTCAATAACTGGTGTATTAGGCATACTCTTCATTTCTATAAGAGCACAGTCATGTCCTTTATAACAATATTTAAATAAATATTTACTGAATGTAATGAAGAAAATATAGGTTCCACGTTAATATGAGCATTTAATTTCAAAAGCAAGTATGGATTGTAGGGTACTACAAATCTATTATCAGCAATTCTATTTTTTGAAAATATTATATTTTTACCATCGTTTCTTCGTCTATACATAGGATATCCTGCAGTACTAAATTCCGTTTCATTAGTGAATTGCTTTGGAAATTTTTTTGTACATTTGTTTGTATTTGCATTCATGCAAGGTGAATTCATATTTTGCTTGCCACAAGGTCCATGGATCATGAATTGTTTAACTAAATTAAATAAACGTGTATTAATTTTTTCATCTGGTATTTCTGCCATTATAAATTTATCAACATCATCTGCTGTTTTAATTTTGTCATTTTTATGTAAATATAATAATAAATGTATATGAGGTAATCCTCTCTTCTGGAATTCAATGACATATGTGTAAGCAATACACATTCCAAAAATTTTTTTGGTAATTATTTCATTTATTAATTCTTTAACTTTTAAATTAAATATTCTACTAACTATATCTGGCCGACTTAGTACATCTTCAGTTTCTTTAATGTTATTAGTAATTTCCTTCCATTTTGGATTGCATGTCATAGTTATAAATAAATCTGGTTTTCCAAATTTTTGAACTAGACAAATTGCATCGCTGAAGTTTTGTTGTATCGCTCTAGGACTGCCAGTAAAAGTAGACGGCAAAATAAACATTTTTCCAATTTGAATATTTCCTTTTTGTTCTTTTTTTTTATGCAGATAGTCCATTAATCCAGAATATAGTTCAGTTCTTAAAACGTGTTGTTGTTGTTTTATAAAATAAAGTCTTCCACTTTCAATTTTTACAAAAGCATCAACTACATACTGTTGAGTTAATTTTCCTGAATTCAAAATTACGTTAAAATCATCTCTAACACTAAATTTGTATGAATAGAACTGTAATGCTGTAATATTATTTTTTTTGTCATTTGAGATTAAATTTGGCATCCAACCATTACCACCTGCAGGATACATTAGTGGATATGTCATTGGATCTACATGTCTACTTATAGAAGGAATGCTAATTGGTTTATCAAATTTAGAATATATACAAAAATCACGTTCAATTGGAGGTTCACCATCTTCATCTACAAATACAACTGCCACTTCATTTGATGTTGGCAAATTGTATCTGTTTTTATCCAAAGTATAATGCCTTTTTAAAATCATTTTTATCTCACGAGGAAAAGTATTATTATTTTGAGATAATTTGTATTCTTCCTTTTCTACCTCATACATCATTTTATATGATTTAGCATATGGGCTACATCTTCTAAATATATTTTCTAAAAAATGTAATATATTAATTCTGCAGTTATTATTATCAGACTTTCGAAATTCTGTTGCTAATTCATTATCAATTATATACAGTTGACCATATTTTCTTCTGCTGTTATCGGTAGGGTGTAATGAGTAAGTGCTGTGGTAAATTTGACCACAAATTTTAAATACTTGAGGTCCTTTATTCTGGTGTGGAACATATGTGGCAACGAAGCTTGCAAAAGCTACTGCATTATTATAGTTTCTGATATATTTTCTGTAGTGTATGCTTTCTTCTGAATTACCACAAAGCAATTCTTTTAATTCTGTAGGATATAATGGATCTTCAGTCAAACTAATTTTACCTTTATGACAACAGGAACTAAATTTTTATCTCTTGGCATTTCTAATATAAAATGTTTAGCTTTACAAAATTCGCAAATAATATTCATTTCTCCCAAAAAATTTTCTTCGATCAAATTTTCATCTTTTAACATTGCAATGTATTTTAAAAGTTCAACGTCATCATTAGATTTAATTTTATTGTCACATAAATTTTCATTTTTATTTTTTAACTTCTTTATATTTACATTTTCTACGTCATAAATATTATTGATAGCTTCTAATTTTCTTTTCTTTAGATTATTTCGATATATTTTGCACTTTTCTTTATTTTTTAGTTTTATTTCTTCATCTGTACTTTGATTTTCTCGATAATTTTTGCATTTGATTTTATTTTTTAATTGAATTTCTTCATTGTCAATTTTTTTTTTATTTTCACGGTATTTTTTACATTTGTTATTATTTTTTAATTGAATTTCTTCATTGTCAATTTTTTTTTTATTTTCACGGTATTTTTTACATTTGTTATTATTTTTAATTTCATTTCTATTTGGTTATTTTCATTTTCAATATTTCTATATTGTTTACATTTATTTTTATTTTTCAATTTATTTTCCTCATTATTTTTTAAATTTTCACGATATTTTTTACATTTATTTATATTATTTAATTGTACAATTTTTTCATGTTTCATATTATCCCGATATTTTTTACAATTTTCTTTATTCTTTAATTGCATTTCTTCTGCATTAGTAGTCTTCTTTCTTCTATAATAGTTTTTACATTTTACTTTATTTTCTAACTCTGAATTTTTACATTTATTTATTTCACTCTTTATTTTCACCTGAATTTGGTTAGAAATGTCATACTTATTGTGACTTGAAACTTTAAAAAATTCATGTCCAATAATATTATGATTTTCAAAGGGTAGAGATAAAGAAATGAAATTATGCATGCTAGGCGTAGGTAATAATGGAAACATTTGTAATGTATTCGTTTCAAACATATGCAGCAAATGCTCTCTCATATTATTAACCGAAAATGTTAAAGAACATGGGCATTTGTGATTAACAATTGCAGTTACAAAGGCAATAGCAAATACTCCACAATCAAAATTGTTGTCTTGTGATTGAACTTTTTCAAATACAATTTTCAAATTTCTATAATCAGAAAATAAATTTTTAATATATATTTCATGGTTAGGATGTAATGAGCCACTATTTGAACTATCGTAAACATGAACAACATTTGAACTATAATATATACATATCCAATGCCCTTCATCTTTTTTATTTTCCAAAGATGAAAAAAGAATTTGAACATAATCAGTGTTTAATGGTACCTTCTGAATATTTGATGGTATTTGTAATAATAAAGGTGTTTGCATTGAATAATTTGAATGTAACATTAAAATTTTATTAAATTCATCAATGTGAGTATCATGTAACATGCTTTTTTTTAAAGAATATTCTCCCTTCCCTTTAACAATTAATTTATCTTCAATTGATAAACCCATATTTATAACTCAATTATTACAATAAATGATTTTTATTACTTTCAATTTTTTTTGGTTAACTCGAAAATAATCTGTAAAAAACATATTTATTGTTAATAACGATTTATTATTTTTTATTTATTACATGATAGCAATTTTAAAAGAATGAGATTTCATTTCATTAAGGTTATGTTTTCATATTATTTAAAAAAATTATTTGTTAAAAGTGAAAAGATAATATTTTATTTATGTAAGTAGAATAATGTATAACATTAATCAAAAGTAGTAAGAAGATTTTAATAGTGCTAAACAAAGATTATAATATTTAATTTTTTAAACAAAAGTAAAATAAATTGTACAAGACTAGAAAGGAATCGAGTTTCGTATAGTTTTAAAGTGTAAAATAACTTTTCAGTTAGACTTGTAGTTTATGCGTTTGTAGTACTGCAATTAATATGAAACGTATTAAATGAATAAAATATTTTCTTGTTCTAAGAATATATATAGTAAATTGAATTATTTTATTTTATTCATTCAATTTTTTGTAACGTTCGTTCAAGCAATTCAAGATTTAGATGAAGAAAACATTTATTTTGTGAGAAGAACAGATATTCTTGATCCAAGAAAATATGGAGTTCGATCAAGAAATTAAATAGTATGTAAGAAATGCAGAATATATTAATTTAAAATCATCAGAAGCCGTCACGCTACCACTATGCCATCCTAGCCTCAATGGACAGTTTTAAAAAACTGATTTTTAAAGTTGCATAACCATTTGAAGAAAAATATTTTCTTGGATTAAGAACACCGGCATTGTGTTAAGTAAAAAAAAGTTTCAAAGCAAATAAAATGATTCTATTCAAGAAACATGAATTCTCCAGACAATACTTTATTATTTCGCTTAAGAACATAATATTCTAGATTCAATACTTTTTAGTACTTCGGATAAGTAAAATATTTGGTTGAAATAATAACATATTTAGTTCCGCCAAATACTGAATTGTTAATTCAAGAATTCTGTTTAATGCTATAAATAATTACTTGACGGGCAGTTCCATACGAAAAGCAAATGGTGGATCACCGACTTTTCTTAAAGTTTGTAATTTTGTAGTACTTAGGGTACTAAATAACTGTGCCAAACAGTTTTGCAAAAAAAAATTTTTTTCAAGATATTTAGATTTGAAAAATCGGAAACTGAAAAAATGACTTTTTTTGAGAATTTTTATTTCGAAAACTATTGATTCTATACAAGAAAAAGTCATGTATTCAAAATTGTAGAAAAATGTCAATTTTTTATAATATTAAAAAAAAGTTAAGAAAAATTAATTTTTCAATAATTTGTTTAAACAATAATTTTTTATTGTTAAAAAAACGCAAAGGACATCATGGAATTTTTTAGAAATAGTAGATTGTGCATCAAGGGAGGGAAATGGATGATTTCCGACGAGTGTAAAACACGAGTGGAGGGAGGGAATGTACATTCCCTCCCGCTCGCAGGGAATCATACACTTTTCTCCCGCTTGACACGTAGGAAATGGTGTACTTTCGGTGCGTGTGTTAGAAAATAGTACATTATGCAACAAGGGAGGTACGTCCGAGTTTATGTACCGAGCACAATATAAGTAATAAATTATTTTAAATTAATTATTTATTATTAAGTGAGTTATTTTTATTTAGTAATTTTTGATAATAATGGAGAAAACCTGCTAAGTTTCAGAATAAATTTATAGAAAAGAAACAAAAAAAGATCTTTAAATTTTAATTTTTCACAATTTGAGATTAAAGAACAAAAAATGCAATTTTTTATAAAACACAGTGTTAAATCTTAAATGTGAAAATAGAAAATTATTTATATCTTTTCTCTCAATCAACCTATACCCCCTAAACATTTAAATACATCTTTTTTAAACCATTCTCTGTTACTCTATCAATTTTCATAATTAACTGTTGTCTACATAACCTCGTTAAATAATGTAAATAAATTAAATTTTATTTAATGGAAAAGATTTTTTGTTGAAAATTTAATATTTTAAATTAAATTTTATTAAATAAATAATAGTTACAGGTTTTTGAAAATTTTATGTTTATAAATTAAATTAAATAATGTAAGTAAATTTAATTTTATTAAATGGATAAGATTTATACATGGTGGCCACTAAAAACAATAAAAAAATGTCCCTGATTTTTCCATGACTTTTTCCCAACTTTTCCTGACCAATATTTTTGAAAAGATGTTTTTTAGTCAATAAATCCGTTTAGATGCAAAAATATATAAATAGATCAATCTTGTATATGGCAATTGTCCTCACTAACATTTCATAAAAAAGCTTCTAATTTTTTAACTTTTTTCAAAACTCTAAAATAATATATTATGAATCACTCTAAAAATTATTAAATTCACAAAAATATTTTTAAAAACATTTAGTTATGAATTTCTGTAATTGAAAAATTATAATCAGGATGAGGAAAAAAAGTTTGAGAACATTTCAATGCGTTAAGTATTTTTTGAAATATTTATATTTGTCTTTAATTAATTAGTTTATACATCTAGACGTCATACTAGAAAACTAATAAAATATTAAATTGAAAAAATTTAAATAATTTCCAATTATATATAATGAAATTATTTAAACAGAACAAAAAATCTTTTTTAACTAGAAAACTAAACAAAATATTAAATAGAAAAAATTTAAATAATTTCCAATTATATATAATGAAATTATTTAAACAGAACAGAAAGTTTTTTTTAAACTAGAAAACTAAACAATATTATTAAATAATTTCCAATTATATATAATGAAATTATTTAAACAGAACAAAAAGTTTTTTTTTAAACTAGAAAACTAAACAATATATTAAATAGAAAAAATTTAAATAATTTCCAATTATATATAATGAAATTATTTAAACAGAACAAAAAGTTTTTGTAAACTAGAAAACTAAACAATATTATTAAATAGCGAAAATATATAAATAGATCAATTTTGTATATGGCAATTGTCCTCACTAACATTTCATAAAAAAGCTTCTAATTTTTAACTTTTTTCAAAACTCTAAATAATATATTATGATTTACGCTAAAAATTATTAAATTCACAAAAATATTTTTAAAAACATTTAGTTATGAATTTCTGTAATTGAAAAATTATAATCAGGATGAGGAAAAAAGTTTAAGAACATTTCAATGCGTTAAGTATTTTTTGAAATATTTATATTTGTCTTTAATTAATTAGTTTTTACATCTAGACGTCATACTAGAAAACTAAATAAAATATTAAATTGAAAAAATTTAAATAATTTCCAATTATATATAATGAAATTATTTAAACAGAACAAAAAATCTTTTTTAACTAGAAAACTAAACAAAATATTAAATAGAAAAAATTTAAATAATTTCCAATTATATATAATGAAATTATTTAAGTAGAACAAAAAGTTTTTTTTAAACTAGAAAACTAAACAAAATATTAAATATTAAAAATTTAAATAATATCCAATTATATATAATGAAATTATTTAAACAGAACAAAAAATTTTTTTAACTAAAAAACTAAACAAAATATTAAATAGAAAAAATTTAAATAATTTCCAATTATATATAATGAAATTATTTAAACAGAACAAAAAGTTTTTTTTAAACTAGAAAACTAAACAATATTATTAAATAGAAAAAATTTAAATAATTTCCAATTATATATAATGAAATTATTTAAACAGAACAAAAAATCTTTTTAACTAGAAAACTAAACAAAATATTAAATAGACAAAAATTAAATAATTTCCAATTATATATAATGAATTATTTAAACAGAACAAAAATCTTTTTTAACTAGAAAACTAAACAAAATATTAAATAGAAAAAATTTAAATAATTTCCAATTATATATAATGAAATTATTTAAACAGAACAAAAAGTTTTTGTAAACTAGAAAACTAAACAATATTATTAAATAGAGAAAATTTAAATAATTTCCAATTATATATAATGAAATTATTTAAACAGAACAAAAAATCTTTTTTAACTAGAAAACTAAACAAAATATTAAATAGAAAAAATTTAAATAATTTCCAATTATATATAATTAAATTATTTAAACAGAACAAAAAGTTTTTTTTAAACTAGAAAACTAAACAATATTATTAAATAATTTCCAATTATATATAATGAAATTATTTAAACAGAACAAAAAGTTTTTTTTAAACTAGAAGAAAACTAAACAATATTATTAAATAGAAAAATTTAAATAATTTCCAATTATATATAATGAAATTATTTAAACAGAACAAAAAATCTTTTTAACTAGAAAACTAAACAAAATATTAACATAGAAAAAATTTAAATAATTTCCAATTATATATAATGAAATTATTTAAACAGAACAAAAAGTTTTGTAAACTAGAAAACTAAACAATATTATTAAATAGCGAAATTTAAATAATTTCCAATTATATATAAGAAATTATTTAAACAGAACAAAAAGTTTTTGTAAACTAGAAAACTAAACAATATTAGTAAATAGCGAAAATTTAAATAATTTCCAATTATATATAATGAAATTATTTAAACAGAACAAAAAATCTTTTTTAACTAAAAAACTAAACAAATATTAAATAGAAAAAATTTAAATAATTTCCAATTATATATAACATGGTGGCCACTAAAAACAATCAAAAAATTTCCCTGACTTTTCCATGACTTTTTCCCAACTTTTTTCTGACCAATATTTTGAAAAGATGTTTTTTAGTCAATAAATCCGTTTAGATGCAAAAATATATAAATAGATCAATCTGTATATGGCATTGTCCTCACTAACATTTCATAAAAAAGCTTCTTATATTTTAGCGTGAAATAAATGTTTTGCTCTTTTTTCAAAACATTGATTTTGTAACATTTAACAATTATAAATTTAATAAACTAAAATTATTTATAAATAAAAAACAAAATTATGGGTTTAATTGTCGTGGGCGGTTTCGTTTTTCGGCCGTGTACTTGTCTATTGACATAAATACACTGAAAAAAAATTATTTGATTCAATTAATTCAAATTATTTGCAAAATTTTTATTTGATTCAAATAATTTTTATTTGGATCTAATAAATATTTATTTGCTTCAAATAACTTGAATTATTTGAATCACATTTATTTAACTCAAATAAATATTCATTGGATCAATTAAATAATTAATTGATTCTAATAAACGAATTTATTTAATGCAAATAATTAGTAATTTGAAACAATTAATTTATTTATTTCACTCAATTAATTGGATATTTGATATAAATAAAAATTCCCTGACTAATTAAAAATTCCCTGACTTTTCCCTGACCTATTTATTTTTCCCTGACTTTTCCCTGACTTCCAGGTTTTCCCTGACCAGTGGCCACCATGTTATAGTTTGTAGAAAATTTAAAATTGCAAATTAAAAATTTTAAATTAAATATAAATGGAAAAATGTGACATTTTTTAACAATAAATGTTAATTTTTATATGTAAAAAAATAATGAAATAATTATATATATTAATTGGGCGAGGTGGAAAATTTAATTACATTTATAAGTAATAAATTTTTGTTCAAAGCCGAAAAACATGAACTATGTTAAATAAATAAATATAAGTAATAAATTATTTTAAATTAATAATTGATTATTAAGTGAGTTATTTTATTTAGTAATTTTTGATAATAATGGAGAAAAACCTGCTAAGTTCAGAATAATTTATAGAAAAGCAGGCAAAAAAAATATCTTTAAATTTTAATTAAAATTTAAACCTGATATAAATATTTATTTTTAATGTATTATAAATACCTAATTATACCTAATTTATAAATTTTTTATACATTTTTAATAAAACGTACTAACCATTGATTTCTTAAAGAAAACAAATAAAAATTATAATTTTATCACCCTGAAATTACTTTTTTAACACTTTTTCACAAATGTAATATATTCTAGCACGTTTTAGTTTGTCATTATATTATTACCGAATATGACTTTCACTGTCATAAAATAAAAATTATTTGTTTCTTTAAAATGAAACAAAATTAATTCATTAAAATTAAATTTAAAAAACAAAAAGTTATTTATAATATTAGTTATTTACAATATATATTTCTATTTATTTACTCTGTTATAATAAAATAAAAAATTCAAGAATTGAATTACAATAATTATATCATTAATCAATATTATATTACTGAATAAATATTTATAAACATAAATCAAGAATACATTCATAAAAAGTATTTATTATATATATATATATATATGATTAAAATATCTTACTTGAGATAATAATAATAAACAATTTCACGTTTTATGTAGAATTCTATTTATTTATCACAAAATTTTATTTTATAACACTCTGAAACTCTGAATCAAAATACGTTTTCGTCAACAGCAATACAAAATCGTTTTGAAGATTATAACCTTAAAGAGCACTCGAAAAATAAAGTTAAGGTGTATAAAACAATATAATCATAATAGTAATATTATAATAAAGGCTAATATCTATTGTTATTCTCCATCTTTAATTTGATTTAATTTAGAAAAGAAATATTGTGATAAAATATATTTTTAGAATTAGTAATTATTACATATATATATTATATAAATAATTTATAATTTAATTAAAATATAATTTATAAATTTTATTAAAATGAAATTATTAGAAATATGTTAAAATGTATTAAAATTGTTTAAGCTAGAAATTATAATGTAATGAAAATTTATTTTTAGTTAAATTATTATAAAAATCTAAAAATATAATAATATAATATATAATATAATAATATAATAATATTTTATTAATTTATCGACCGAGTGATAACATTATTAACATATTATTATTATTATTTATTAATTTTTATTATAATAATATAATATATAATATATTATAAAAATCTAAAAAATTTTGAAAAATAGCAATTTTTTGAGTAAATAAATTAGAAAATAAATATTCTAATGGGGGAACCCATTAATTTACTTATTAAGGTAAACCTTAATCATATTTATAAGTAAAAAATTATTTTAGTTTAATAATTTTAATAAATAATTTAAGTTTATTTATAATTATTCTTTATAGTTTATACTTATAATAAGTATTAAAGTACTTTTTACAGTTATTATATTATCAAATGATAGATCAATTATGTCTCATAAATAACTTTTCCTATATTCAAAACAAAATTTTTAACTTTTTCAAAACTCTAAAATAATATATTATGAATCACTCTAAAAATTATTAAATTCACAAAAATATTTTTAATAACATTTAGTTACGAATTTCTGTAATTGAAAAATTATAATCAGGATGAGGAAAAAAGTTTGAGAACATTTCAATGCGTTTAGTATTTTTGAAATATTTATATTTGTCTTTAATTAATTAGTTTTTACATCTAGACGTCATACTAGAAAAACTAAATAAAATATTAAATTGAAAAAATTTAAATAATTTCCAATTATATATAATGAAATTATTTAAACAGAACAAAAAATCTTTTTTAACTAGAAAACTAAACAAAATATTAAATAGAAAAATTTAAATAATTCCAATTATATATAATGAAATTATTTAAATAGAACAAAAAGTTTTTTTTAAACTAGAAAACTAAACAAATATTAAATAGAAAAAATTTAAATAATTTCCAATTATATATAATGAAATTATTTAAACAGAACAAAAAATTTTTTAACTAGAAAACTAAACAAAAATATTAAATAGAAAAAATTTAAATAATTTCAATTACATATAATGAAATTATTAAATAGAACAAAAAGTTTTTTTTAAACTAGAAAACTACAAAATATTAAATAGAAAAAATCTCTTTTATATTAAGTGAAGAACGACCGACCGACCCGACCGACCGACCGACCGACCCTAGCCGTATATATATGTATATCTTTTAAAAATAATATTAATAAAAATGTATACATATTCACAATGGTCACGCATGCGCAGTAAGTAGTGTTCTGTCAATGACGCTCCATGCGCAGTAGGTTCTGTCAATGTTACGCATGCGCAGTAGTGTTCTGTCAATGATACGCATGCGCAGTAGTGTTCTGTCAATGATACGCATGCGCAGTATTGTTCTATCACTGTTACGCATGCGCAGTAGTGTTCTATCACTGTACGCATGCGCAGTAGTGTTCTATCACTGTTACGCATGCGCAGTAGTGTCTATCACTGTACGCATGCGCAGTAGTAGTTCTATCACTGTTACGCATGCGCAGTAGTGTTCTGTCAATGTTACGCATGCGCAGTAGTGTTCTGTCAATATTACACATGCGCAGTAGTGTTCTATCACTGTTACGCGCATGCGCAGTAGTGTTCTGTCAATATACACATGCGCAGTAGTGTTCTGACAATATTACACATGCGCAGTAGTGTTCTATTAGTGCCACGCATGCGCAGTAGTGTTCTGTCATATTAGGCATGCGCAGTAGTGTTCTGTCCATGTTACGCATGCGCAGTAGTGTTCTGTCAATGTTACGCATGCGCAGTAGTGTTCTATCATGTTACGCATGCGCAGTAGTGTTCTATCACTGTTACGCATGCGCAGTAGTGTTCTGTCAATGTTACGCATGCGCAGTAGTGTTCTGTCCATGTTACGCATGCGCAGTAGTGTTCTGTCAAGTTACGCATGCGCAGTAGTGTTCTGTCCATGTTACGCATGGCGCAGTAGTGTTCTGTCCATGTTACGCATGCGCAGTAGTGTTCTGTCAATATTACACATGCGCAGTAGTGTTCTATCACTGTTACGCATGCGCAGTAGTGTTCTGTCAATATTACACATGCGCAGTAGTGTTCTATCACTGTTACGCATGCGCAGTAGTGTTCTGTCAATATTACACATGCGCAGTAGTGTTCTGACAATATTACACATGCGCAGTAGTGTTCTATTAGTGCCACGCATGCGCAGTAGTGTTCTGTCAATATTAGGCATGCGCAGTAGTGTTCTGTCAATATTACGCATGCGCAGTAGTGTTCTGTAAATATCAGGCATGCGCAGTAGTAGTGTTCTATGAATATCAGGCATGCGCAGTAGTGTTCTATCAATGTCAGGCATGCGCACTATTGTTCTATGAATGTCAGGCATGCGCAGTAGTGTTCTATCAATGTGAGGAATGCGCAGTAGTGTTCTATGAATATCAGGCATGCGCAGTAGTGTTCTATGAATATCAAGCATGCGCGCATAACACCAACACATGTATACTCAACATATACACTAATCACATGTACATGTATACTCACACATGTTCATAAATTACATACACATGTATACTGCTCATATGCAGATATAAACTCCTACATATACACAAATCACATATATGTATAGATTTAATAAACGATTGATAATATAAATTGTTGAATTTTTTAAGGTTCGTTGATGCACGTAGTGTCTGTTGAAATTTTTTTAAATATACGTAAATACCTCACTCGCTAATGCTGCGCTGTCTGTGTTGTAATGGAAATTATTTATTTACTTGTGTATTTACTTATTTATTTCAGGGTTGCCAAGAATCGATTTTAAAATTCCATGACTTTTCCAGGTTTCCAGACCATTTCTTAAAA